>NC_090921.1:1025446412-1025755524 GCF_040938575.1 Ambystoma mexicanum | reverse complement strand
GCTCAGTTGGTAGAGGGGAGGACTGTAGTGGTAAAACAGGCATCCTTAGGTCGCTGGTTCAAATCCGGCTCAAAGGACTTTTGCCAAATGCAAATTTTATTGAATACTTGGAAAGTAAAATACTTGGAAAATAACATAACAGACAATTTATAATTATATTATATTTCATCACTGAAAATAGATGCCTTTTGCTTTGAGGCTGTGGCCACATTATTTTTCTGTCCAACACCAATCTTCTTTGGTTTCCTGTGAGGTGTTTCTTTGATCCCCATCTCTTGCTATGAACTGGCAAAACAGCATAATCCCCTTGACAATCTTGATTTCTCAAGGAAAATGAGAGAACACTATACACCATCCAAGATATTAAAATATTGTCAAGGCCCAACGCGGCTGAATACTCTGAGGAGATGGCCTGTGAGGTGCCGCCTTTCAACTTTTCCCCCTTAGTATGGTGGTCAGTAACATGCGGGAGACTGCGGCGGGGGTCATTTTTTTAATTGTGAACTGATGTGCTTTTACTCAATTCGGGAACCTCACAAGCCAAATTTGTAGTATTTTGCACGAATTGCAAGAGTTGTTTGAATGTCGACGGTTGAAGTGGAAGCTTGTATTGAGCTTGCTAGAGACTGATTTGCCAAGCCTTCGATAGCTCAGTTGGTAGAGCAGAGGACTGTAGTGGTAAAACAGGCATCCTTAGGTCGCTGGTTCAAATCCAGATTGAAGGACTTTCGCCAAATGCAAATTTTATTGAATACTTGGAAAGTAAAATGCTTGGAAAATAAAATAACAGACAATTTATAATTATATTATATTTCATCACTGAAAATAGATGCCTTTTGCTTTGAGGCTGTGGCCACGTTATGTTTCTGTCCGACACCAATCTTCGTTGGTTTCCTGTGAGGTGTTTTGGATCCCCATCTCTTGCTATGAACTGACAAAACAGCCGAATCCCCTTGACAATCTTGATTTCTCAAGGGAAATGGGAGAACACTATACACCATCCAAGATATTAAAATATTGTCAAGGCCCAACACGGCTGAATACTCTGAGGAGATGGCCTGTAAGGCGCGCCTTTCAACTTTTCCCCCTTAATATGGTGGTCAGTAACATGCGGGAGACTGCGGAGGGGGTCATTTTTTTAATTGGGAACTGATGTGCTTTTACTCAATTCGGGAACCTCACAAGCCAAATTTGTAGTATTTTGCACGAATTGCAAGAGATGTTTACAAGTCGACGGTTGAAGTGGAAGCTCGTATTGAGTTTGCTAGAGAATGATTTGCCAAGCCTTCGAAAGCTCAGTTGGTAGAGCGGAGGACTGTAGTGGTAAAACAGGCATCCTTAGGTCGCTGGTTCAAATCCGGCTCGAAGGACTTTTGCCAAATGCAAATTTTATTGAATACTTGGAAAGTAAAATACTTGGAAAATAAAATAACAGACAATTTATAATTATATTATATTTCATCACTGAAAATAGATGCCTTTTGCTTTGAGGCTGTGGCCACGTTATGTTTCTGTCCAACACCAATCTTCATTGGTTTCCTGTGAGGTGTTTCGGATCCCCATCTCTTGCTATGAACTGGCAAAACAGCAGAATCCCCTTGACAATCTTGATTTCTCAAGGGAAATGAGAGAACAGTATACACCATCCAAGATATTAAAATATTGTCAAGGCCCAACACGGCTGAATACTCTGAGGAGATGGCCTGTGAGGCGCCGCCTTTCAACTTTTCCCCCTTAGTATGGTGGTCAGTAACATGCGGGAGACTGCGGAGGGGGTCATTTTTTTAATTGGGAACTGATGTGCTTTTACTCAATTCGGGAACGTCACAAGCCAAATTTGTAGTATTTTGCACGAATTGCAAGAGATGTTTACAAGTCGACGGTTGAAGTGGAAGCTCGTATTGAGTTTGCTAGAGAACGATTTGCCAAGCCTTCGATAGCTCAGCTGGTAGAGGGAGGACTGTAGTGGTAAAACAGGCATCCTTAGGTCGATGGTTCAAATCCGGCTCGAAGGACTTTTGCCAAATGCACATTTTATTGAATACTTGGAAAGTAAAATACTTGGAAAGTAAAATAACAGACAATTTATAATTATATTATATTTCATCACTGAAAATAGATGCCTTTTGCTTTGAGGCTGTGGCCACGTTATTTTTCTGTCCGACACCAATCTTCGTTGGTTTCCTGTGAGGTATTTTGGATCCCCATCTCTTGCTATGAACTGACAAAACAGCAGAATCCCCTTGACAATCTTGATTTCTCAAGGGAAATGGGAGAACACTATACACCATCCAAGATATTAAAATATTGTCAAGGCCGAACACGGCTGAATACTCTGAGGAGATGGCCTGTGAGGCGCCGACTTTCAACTTTTCCTCCTTTGTATGGTGGTCAGTAACATGCGGGAGACTGCGGAGGGGGTCATTTTTTTAATTGTGAACTGATGTGCTTTTACTCAATTCGGGAACCTCATAAGCCAAATTTGTAGTATTTTGCACGAATTTCAAGAGATGTTTGAATGTCGACGGTTGAAGTGGAAGCTCGTATTGAGCTTGCTAGAGACTGATTTGCCAAGCCTTCGATAGCTCAGTTGGTAGAGCGGAGGACTGTAGTGGTAAAACAGGCATCCTTAGGTCGCTGGTTCAAATCCAGATTGAAGGACTTTTGCCAAATGCAAATTTTATTGAATACTTGGAAAGTAAAATACTTGGAAAGTAAAATAACAGACAGTTTATAATTATATTATATTTCATCACTGAAAATAGATGCCTTTTGCTTTGAGGCTGTGGCCACGTTATTTTTCTGTCCGACACCAATCTTCGTTGGTTTCCTGTGACGTGTTTTGGATCCCCATCTCTTGCTATGAACTGACAAAACAGCAGAATCCCCTTGACAATCTTGATTTCTCAAGGGAAATGGGAGAACACCATACACCATCCAAGATATTAAAATATTGTCAAGGCCGAACACTGATGAATACTCTGAGGAGATGGCCTGTGAGGCGCCACCTTTCAACTTTTCCTCCTTAGTATGGTGGTCAGTAACATGCGGGAGACTGCGGAGGCGGTCATTTTTTTAATTGGGAACTGATGTGCTTTTACTCAATTCGGGAACCTCACAAGCCAAATTTGTAGTATTTTGCACGAATTGCAAGAGATGTTTGCATGTCGACGGTTGAAGTGGAAGCTCGAATTGAGCTTGCTAGAAAACGGTTTGCCAAGCCTTCGATAGCTCAGTTGGTAGAGGGGAGGACTGTAGTGGTAAAACAGGCATCCTTAGGTCGCTGGTTCAAATCCGGCTCGAAGGACTTTTGCCAAATGCAAATTTTATTGAATACTTGGAAAGTAAAATACTTGGAAAATAACATAACAGACAATTTATAATTATATTATATTTCATCACTGAAAATAGATGCCTTTTGCTTTGAGGCTGTGGCCACATTATTTTTCTGTCCAACACCAATCTTCTTTGGTTTCCTGTGAGGTGTTTCTTTGATCCCCATCTCTTGCTATGAACTGGCAAAACAGCATAATCCCCTTGACAATCTTGATTTCTCAAGGAAAATGAGAGAACACTATACACCATCCAAGATATTAAAATATTGTCAAGGCCCAACGCGGCTGAATACTCTGAGGAGATGGCCTGTGAGGTGCCGCCTTTCAACTTTTCCCCCTTAGTATGGTGGTCAGTAACATGCGGGAGACTGCGGCGGGGGTCATTTTTTTAATTGGGAACTGATGTGCTTTTACTCAATTCGGGAACCTCACAAGCCAAATTTGTAGTATTTTGCACGAATTGCAAGAGATGTTTGAATGTCGACGGTTGAAGTGGAAGCTCGTATTGAGCTTGCTAGAGACTGATTTGCCAAGCCTTCGATAGCTCAGTTGGTAGAGCAGAGGACTGTAGTGGTAAAACAGGCATCCTTAGGTCGCTGGTTCAAATCCAGATTTAAGGACTTTTGCCAAATGCAAATTTTATTGAATACTTGGAAAGTAAAATGCTTGGAAAATAAAATAACAGACAATTTATAATTATATTATTTTTCATCACTGAAAATAGATGCCTTTTGCTTTGATGCTGTGGCCACATTATGTTTCTGTCCGACACCAATCTTCGTTGGTTTCCTGTGAGGTGTTTTGGATCCCCATCTCTTGCTATGAACTGACAAAACAGCAGAATCCCCTTGACAATCTTGATTTCTCAAGGGAAATGGGAGAACACTATACACCATCCAAGATATTAAAATATTGTCAAGGCCCAACACGGCTGAATACTCTGAGGAGATGGCCTGTAAGGCGCGCCTTTCAACTTTTCCCCCTTAATATGGTGGTCAGTAACATGCGGGAGACTGCGGAGGGGGTCATTTTTTTAATTGGGAACTGATGTGCTTTTACTCAATTCGGGAACCTCACAAGCCAAATTTGTAGTATTTTGCACGAATTGCAAGAGATGTTTACAAGTCGACGGTTGAAGTGGAAGCTCGTATTGAGTTTGCTAGAGAATGATTTGCCAAGCCTTCGAAAGCTCAGTTGGT
Source organism: Ambystoma mexicanum (assembly GCF_040938575.1). NCBI lineage: Eukaryota > Metazoa > Chordata > Amphibia > Caudata > Ambystomatidae > Ambystoma > Ambystoma mexicanum. The sequence goes on along the minus strand of NC_090921.1, from coordinate 1,025,750,990 downwards.
AGAGCGGAGGACTGTAGTGGTAAAACAGGCATCCTTAGGTCGCTGGTTCAAATCCGGCTCGAAGGACTTTTGCCAAATGCAAATTTTATTGAATACTTGGAAAGTAAAATACTTGGAAAATAAAATAACAGACAATTTATAATTATATTATATTTCATCACTGAAAATAGATGCCTTTTGCTTTGAGGCTGAGGCCACGTTATGTTTCTGTCCAACACCAATCTTCATTGGTTTCCTGTGAGGTGTTTCGGATCCCCATCTCTTGCTATGAACTGGCAAAACAGCAGAATCCCCTTGACAATCTTGATTTCTCAAGGGAAATGAGAGAACAGTATACACCATCCAAGATATTAAAATATTGTCAAGGCCCAACACGGCTGAATACTCTGAGGAGATGGCCTGTGAGGCGCCGCCTTTCAACTTTTCCCCCTTAGTATGGTGGTCAGTAACATGCGGGAGACTGCGGAGGGGGTCATTTTTTTAATTGGGAACTGATGTGCTTTTACTCAATTCGGGAACGTCACAAGCCAAATTTGTAGTATTTTGCACGAATTGCAAGAGATGTTTACAAGTCGACGGTTGAAGTGGAAGCTCGTATTGAGTTTGCTAGAGAACAATTTGCCAAGCCTTCGATAGCTCAGCTGGTAGAGCAGAGGACTGTAGTGGTAAAACAGGCATCCTTAGGTCGCTGGTTCAAATCCGGCTCGAAGGACTTTTGCCAAATGCACATTTTATTGAATACTTGGAAAGTAAAATACTTGGAAAGTAAAATAACAGACAATTTATAATTATATTATATTTCATCACTGAAAATAGATGCCTTTTGCTTTGAGGCTGTGGCCACGTTATTTTTCTGTCCGACACCAATCTTTGTTGGTTTCCTGTGAGGTATTTTGGATCCCCATCTCTTGCTATGAACTGACAAAACAGCAGAATCCCCTTGACAATCTTGATTTCTCAAGGGAAATGGGAGAACACTATACACCATCCAAGATATTAAAATATTGTCAAGGCCGTACACTGATGAATACTCTGAGGAGATGGCCTGTGAGGCGCCGACTTTCAACTTTTCCTCCTTTGTATGGTGGTCAGTAACATGCGGGAGACTGCGGAGGGGGTCATTTTTTTAATTGTGAACTGATGTGCTTTTACTCAATTCGGGAACCTCACAAGCCAAATTTGTAGTATTTTGCACGAATTGCAAGAGATGTTTGAATGTCGACGGTTGAAGTGGAAGCTCGTATTGAGCTTGCTAGAGACTGATTTGCCAAGCCTTCGATAGCTCAGTTGGTAGAGCAGAGGACTGTAGTGGTAAAACAGGCATCCTTAGGTCGCTGGTTCAAATCCAGATTGAAGGACTTTTGCCAAATGCAAATTTTATTGAATACTTGGAAAGTAAAATACTTGGAAAGTAAAATAACAGACAGTTTATAATTATATTATATTTCATCACTGAAAATAGATGCCTTTTGCTTTGAGGCTGTGGCCACGTTATGTTTCTGTCCGACACCAATCTTCGTTGGTTTCCTGTGAGGTTTGTTTGTTTGTTTGTTTGTTTGTTTTATTCACTTATAATGCGCACCAAACCCGAAGGTAGCCGGGCGCAGCAGTACAGAAAATGCGAAGCTTAGGTTGCAGGGTGGGGTCATGGGAATACATACACTGTATAAATACAAAATACAAATAATAGAATGCAAAATATCACAGGGAGGCAGCAGTTGCGGTTTACATGCCGAATAGATACAAAATATGATCAAGAGAGTCTATGTACAAGAGAGTGGGACCATAAAGATCATGATGAAATGTATGTTCTAGGGTGGGGTGAAGGATAAGTGGGCGCCAATAGGCTATTCATTGGCAGTCCTTAGCAAATTGATGTAGTTGATTCTGAATTTAGGGAAGGGCTGTGCCTCGCGTAGAGGATTAGGCAATGAGTTCCATAATTGAGCTGCTTGCACCGGGAAGCTACTACCCCCCGCCTTAGATAACCTGAATCTAGGAATGATGAGGCTGTTGGCATTTGCAGTTCTGGCAGGGCGCGAGTGATTTCTTTTTGTGAGTTTATTGCGGAGATAGCTTGGTGCTGCATTGTTCAAGGCTTTATGAACCAGGGATGCTACTTTGAGGTGGATTTTGTTTTGGGAGGGTAACCAGTTGTTTAGACGTCTGATGTTTGAAATATGTGATCTTTTGGGTACACCAAGGGCGGCTCGTAGGGCATTGTTTTGAAGAATTTGAAGTCGGTGGGTAATGGATTTGTTTGCTCCGATGTAGAGGGCATTACAATAATCAATCCTCGAAAGGATTAATGCTCTTGCTAGGATAAGGCAATTGTTATCGGAGAGAAAATGCTTGCCTGCTCTAATGAGCTTACATGTGTAGGCGGTGGCAGATGCCAAAGACTTCACCTGCTTATCAAAAGAGAGGGTGGCATCCAGATAGAAGCCAAGTGTCTTAACATCTTTGGAAACCTTGATAATGTTCCCGTCAATTTCAAATGAGGTATAGTCCTGACTGAGTTTCTTCATGTTAGAATGTGTCCCTAGGATGAGCAACTCTGTTTTGTCATCGTTCAGGCATAGACCGTGGGTTGCCATCCATGCCTGGACGATGATATACACCCTATTCACCAAGGCCAAATCCTTGTTGTAGTCCCCGGAAAGTGGGAGGAGAATCTGGGTATCATCTGCATAGTTGGTGTAGGTGATACCAAGATGGTCCAGATCATCAAAAAGGGGCCTAGTGAATATGTTGTAGAGAGTCGGGGAGACGCATGAGCCCTGAGGGACTCCACATCGGATGGGGATTGGGTCCGCCGCTGCCGAAGGGGAGAACACCCTCATGGTCCTATCACTGAGGAAGGATTCAATCCAAGATATGGCCTCCTTGGAAAAGTGTGCAGCAGAGTCTAAATGGCTGCAAAGTACTCCATGGTCTACAAGGTCGAAAGCCGCCGAGAGGTCCAGCAACAAGAGGAGAGCCATTTTACCTTTATCTCTTATTTCATCTATTTGTGCCTTTAGGTCGATCAGGGCAGTCTCTGTACCATGTTGTGGACGGAATCCTGATTGGCGCTCTCCTAAGAGTTTATGTTGTTCCAGGAAACTTTGGATCTGATTGTAGGCGATCTTATCCAAGATTTTGAGCAGGAAGGGGACTGTTGTAATGGGGCGGTAGTTTGTGGGTATAAGAGGGTCTAGCGTTTGCTTTTTAAGCAATGGTAGTACCCAGGATTGTTTTAAATTGGTGGGTACCGTGCCGGACGTGAAAGAAGAGTTGACAAGTTTGGCAATAAACGGGGAGAGATCTCTAGCTGCGTCTTTTATAAGCTGGGCAGGGCAAGAATCACCCTGGCAGTTAGACGGCTTAAGAGAGAGGATGACTTTCTCCACATCGAGAATCGATGTTTTGGAAAACATGAACCGTGTGGCTATGTCCTGGGTCTTTGGGGTAGGGTCTGTAGTGAGGTTGTTAGGCTTGGACTGATGAGTAAGGGAAGCTTTCTTTTTAGTTATTTTCGTTTGGAGTAGAGAGATTTGGATCCCCATCTCTTGCTATGAACTGACAAAACAGCAGAATCCCCTTGACAATCTTGATTTCTCAAGGGAAATGGGAGAACACTATACACCATCCAAGATATTAAAATATTGTCAAGGCCCAACACGGCTGAATACTCTGAGGAGATGGCCTGTGAGGCGCGCCTTTCAACTTTTCCCCCTTAATATGGTGGTCAGTAACATGCGGGAGACTGCGGAGGGGGTCATTTTTTTAATTGGGAACTGATGCGCTTTTACTCAATTCGGGAACCTCACAAGCCAAATTTGTAGTATTTTGCACGAATTGCAAGAGATGTTTGCATGTCGACGGTTGAAGTGGAAGCTCGAATTGAGCTTGCTAGAGAACGGTTTGCCATGCCTTCGATAGCTCAGTTGGTAGAGGGGAGGACTGTAGTGGTAAAACAGGCATCCTTAGGTCGCTGGTTCAAATCCGGCTCGAAGGACTTTTGCCAAATGCAAATTTTATTGAATACTTGGAAAGTAAAATACTTGGAAAATAACATAACAGACAATTTATAATTATATTATATTTCATCACTGAAAATAGATGCCTTTTGCTTTGAGGCTGTGGCCACGTTATGTTTCTGTCCAACACCAATCTTCATTGGTTTCCTGTGAGGTGTTTCAGATCCCCATCTCTTGCTATGAACTGGCAAAACAGCAGAATCCCCTTGACAATCTTGATTTTTCAAGGGAAATGAGAGAACAGTATACACCATCCAAGATATTAAAATATTGTCAAGGCCCAACACGGCTGAATACTCTGAGGAGATGGCCTGTGAGGCGCCGCCTTTCAACTTTTCCCCCTTAGTATGGTGGTCAGTAACATGCGGGAGACTGCGGAGGGGGTCATTTTTTTAATTGGGAACTGATGTGCTTTTACTCAATTCGGGAACGTCACAAGCCAAATTTGTCGTATTTTGCACAAATTGCAAGAGATGTTTGAATGTCGAGGGTTGAAGTGGAAGCTCGTATTGAGCTTGCTAGAGACTGATTTGCCAAGCCTTCGATAGCTCAGTTGGTAGAGCGGAGGACTGTAGTGGTAAAACAGGCATCCTTAGGTCGCTGGTTCAAATCCGGCTCGAAGGACTTTTGCCAAATGCACATTTTATTGAATACTTGGAAAGTAAAATACTTGGAAAGTAAAATAACAGACAATTTATAATTATATTATATTTCATCACTGAAAATAGATGCCTTTTGCTTTGAGGCTGTGACCACCTTATTTTTCAGTCCAACACAAATCTTCATTGGTTTCCTGTGAGGTGTTTTGGATCCCCATCTCTTGCTATGAACTGGCAAAACAGCAGAATCCCCTTGACAATCTTGATTTCTCAAGGGAAATGAGAGAACACTATACACCATCCAAGATATTAAAATATTGTCAAGGCCCAACGCTGCTGAATACTCTGAGGAGATGGCCTGTGAGGTGCCGCCTTTCAACTTTTCCCCCTTAGTATGGTGGTCAGTAACATGCGGGAGACTGCGGAGGGGGTCATTTTTTTAATTGGGAACTGATGTGCTTTTACTCAATTCGGGAACCTCACAAGCCAAATTTGTAGTATTTTGCACGAATTGCAAGAGATGTTTACAAGTCGACGGTTGAAGTGAAAGCTCGTATTGAGTTTGCTAGAGTTGATTTGCCAAGCCTTCGATAGCTCAGTTGGTAGAGCGGAGGACTGTAGTGGTAAAACAGGCATCCTTAGGTCGCTGGTTCAAATCCGGCTCGAAGGACTCTTGCCAAATGCACATTTTATTGAATACTTGGAAAGTAAAATACTTGGAAAGTAAAATAACAGACAATTTATAATTATATTATATTTCATCACTGAAAATAGATGCCTTTTGCTTTGAGGCTGTGGCCACGTTATTTTTCTGTCCAACACGAATCTTCATTGGTTTCCTGTCAGTTGTTTTGGATCCCCATCTCTTGCTATGAACTGGCAAAACAGCAGAATCCCCTTGACAATCTTGATTTCTCAAGGGAAATGAGAGAACACTATACACCATCCAAGATATTAAAATATTGTCAAGGCCCAACACGGCTGAATACTCTGAGGAGATGGCCTGTGAGGCGCCGCCTTTCAACTTTTCCCCCTTAGTATGGTGGTCATTAACATGCGGGAGACTGCGGAGGGGTCATTTTTTTAATTGGGAACTGATGTGCTTTTACTCAATTCGGGAACCTCACAAGCCAAATTTGTAGTATTTTGCACGAATTGCAAGAGATGTTTACAAGTCGACGGTTGAAGTGGAAGCTCGTATTGAGTTTGCTAGAGAATGATTTGCCAAGCCTTTGATAGCTCAGTTGAAAGAGTGGAGGACTGTAGTGGTAAAACAGGCATCCTTAGGTCACTGGTTCAAATCCGGCTCGAAGGACTTTTGCCAAATGCAAATTTTATTGAATACTTGGAAAGTAAAATACTTGGAAAGTAAAATAACAGACAATTTATAATTATATTTTATTTCATCACTGAAAATAGATGCCTTTTGCTTTGAGGCTGTGGCCACGTTATTTTTCTGTCCGACACCAATCTTCGTTGGTTTCCTGTGACGTGTTTTGGATCCCCATCTCTTGCTATGAACTGACAAAACAGCAGAATCCCCTTGACAATCTTGATTTCTCAAGGGAAATGGGAGAACACCATACACCATCCAAGATATTAAAATATTGTCAAGGCCGAACACTGATGAATACTCTGAGGAGATGGCCTGTGAGGCGCCGCCTTTCAACTTTTCCTCCTTAGCATGGTGGTCAGTAACATGCGGGAGACTGCGGAGGCGGTCATTTTTTTAATTGGGAACTGATGTGCTTTTACTCAATTCGGGAACCTCACAAGCCAAATTTGTAGTATTTTGCACGAATTGCAAGAGATGTTTGCATGTCGACGGTTGAAGTGGAAGCTCGAATTGAGCTTGCTAGAGAACGGATTGCAAAGCCTTAGATAGCTCAGTTGGTAGAGGGGAGGACTGTAGTGGTAAAACAGGCATCCTTATGTCGCTGGTTCAAATCCGGCTCGAAGGTCTTTTGCCAAATGCAAATTTTATTGAATACTTGGAAAGTAAAATACTTGGAAAATAACATAACAGACAATTTATAATTATATTATATTTCATCTCTGAAAATAGATGCCTTTTGCTTTGAGGCTGTGGCCACATTATTTTTCTGTCCAACACCAATCTTCTTTGGTTTCCTGTGAGGTGTTTTTTTGATCCCCATCTCTTGCTATGAACTGGCAAAACAGCAGAATCCCCTTGACAATCTTGATTTCTCAAGGGAAATGAGAGAACAGTATACACCATCCAAGATATTAAAATATTGTCAAGGCCCAACACGGCTGAATACTCTGAGGAGATGGCCTGTGAGGCGCCGCCTTTCAACATTTCCCCCTTAGTATGGTGGTCAGTAACATGCGGGAGACTGCGGAGGGGGTCATTTTTTTAATTGGGAACTGATGTGCTTTTACTCAATTCGGGAACGTCACAAGCCAAATTTGTAGTATTTTGCACGAATTGCAAGAGATGTTTACAAGTCGACGGTTGAAGTGGAAGCTCGTATTGAGTTTGCTAGAGTTGATTTGCCAATCCTTCGATAGCTCAGTTGGTAGAGCGGAGGACTGTAGTAGTAAAACAGGCATCCTTAGGTCGCTGGTTCAAATCCGGCTCGAAGGACTCTTGCCAAATTCACATTTTATTGAATACTTGGAAAGTAAAATACTTGGAAAGTAAAATAACAGACAATTTATAATTATATTTTATTTCATCACTGAAAATAGATGCCTTTTGCTTTGAGGCTGTGGCCACGTTATTTTTCTGTCCGACACCAATCTTCGTTGGTTTCCTGTGACGTGTTTTGGATCCCCATCTCTTGCTATGAACTGACAAAACAGCAGAATCCCCTTGACAATCTTGATTTCTCAAGGGAAATGGGAGAACACCATACACCATCCAAGATATTAAAATATTGTCAAGGCCGAACACTGATGAATACTCTGAGGAGATGGCCTGTGAGGCGCCGCCTTTCAACTTTTCCTCCTTAGTATGGTGGTCAGTAACATGCGGGAGACTGCGGAGGCGGTCATTTTTTTAATTGGGAACTGATGTGCTTTTACTCAATTCGGGAACCTCACAAGCCAAATTTGTAGTATTTTGCACGAATTGCAAGAGATGTTTGCATGTCGACGGTTGAAGTGGAAGCTCGAATTGAGCTTGCTAGAAAACGGTTTGCCAAGCCTTCGATAGCTCAGTTGGTAGAGGGGAGGACTGTAGTGGTAAAACAGGCATCCTTAGGTCGCTGGTTCAAATCCGGCTCGAAGGACTTTTGCCAAATGCAAATTTTATTGAATACTTGGAAAGTAAAATACTTGGAAAATAACATAACAGACAATTTATAATTATATTATATTTCATCACTGAAAATAGATGCCTTTTGCTTTGAGGCTGTGGCCACATTATTTTTCTGTCCAACACCAATCTTCTTTGGTTTCCTGTGAGGTGTTTCTTTGATCCCCATCTCTTGCTATGAACTGGCAAAACAGCATAATCCCCTTGACAATCTTGATTTCTCAAGGAAAATGAGAGAACACTATACACCATCCAAGATATTAAAATATTGTCAAGGCCCAACGCGGCTGAATACTCTGAGGAGATGGCCTGTGAGGTGCCGCCTTTCAACTTTTCCCCCTTAGTATGGTGGTCAGTAACATGCGGGAGACTGCGGCGGGGGTCATTTTTTAAATTGGGAACTGATGTGCTTTTACTCAATTCGGGAACCTCACAAGCCAAATTTGTAGTATTTTGCACGAATTGCAAGAGATGTTTGAATGTCGACGGTTGAAGTGGAAGCTCGTATTGAGCTTGCTAGAGACTGATTTGCAAAGCCTTCGATAGCTCAGTTGGTAGAGCAGAGGACTGTAGTGGTAAAACAGGCATCCTTAGGTCGCTGGTTCAAATCCAGATTTAAGGACTTTTGCCAAATGCAAATTTTATTGAATGCTTGGAAAATAAAATAACAGACAATTTATAATTATATTATATTTCATCACTGAAAATAGATGCCTTTTGCTTTGAGGCTGTGGCCACGTTATGTTTCTGTCCGACACCAATCTTCGTTGGTTTCCTGTGAGGTGTTTTGGATCCCCATCTCTTGCTATGAACTGACAAAACAGCAGAATCCCCTTGACAATCTTGATTTCTCAAGGGAAATGGGAGAACACTATACACCATCCAAGATATTAAAATATTGTCAAGGCCCAACACGGCTGAATACTCTGAGGAGATGGCCTGTAAGGCGCGCCTTTCAACTTTTCCCCCTTAATATGGTGGTCAGTAACATGCGGGAGACTGCGGAGGGGGTCATTTTTTTAATTGGGAACTGATGTGCTTTTACTCAATTCGGGAACCTCACAAGCCAAATTTGTAGTATTTTGCACGAATTGCAAGAGATGTTTACAAGTCGACGGTTGAAGTGGAAGCTCGTATTGAGTTTGCTAGAGAATGATTTGCCAAGACTTCGAAAGCTCAGTTGGTAGAGCGGAGGACTGTAGTGGTAAAACAGGCATCCTTAGGTCGCTGGTTCAAATCCGGCTCGAATACTATTGAATACTTGGAAAGTAAAATACTTGGAAAATAAAATAACAGACAATTTATAATTATATTATATTTCATCACTGAAAATCGATGCCTTTTGCTTTGAGGCTGTGGCCACGTTATGTTTCTGTCCAACACCAAACTTCATTGGTTTCCTGTGAGGTGTTTCGGATCCCCATCTCTTGCTATGAACTGGCAAAACAGCAGAATCCCCTTGACAATCTTGATTTCTCAAGGGAAATGAGAGAACAGTATACACCATCCAAGATATTAAAATATTGTCAAGGCCCAACACGGCTGAATACTCTGAGGAGATGGCCTGTGAGGCGCCGCCTTTCAACTTTTCCCCCTTAGTATGGTGGTCAGTAACATGCGGGAGACTGCGGAGGGGGTCATTTTTTTAATTGTGAACTGATGTGCTTTTACTCAATTCGGGAACCTCACAAGCCAAATTTGTAGTATTTTGCACAAATTGCAAGAGATGTTTGAATGTCGAGGGTTGAAGTGGAAGCTCGTATTGAGCTTGCTAGAGACTGATTTGCCAAGCCTTCGATAGCTCAGTTGGTAGAGCGGAGGACTGTAGTGGTAAAACAGGCATCCTTAGGTCGCTGTTTCAAATCCGGCTCGAAGGACTTTTGCCAAATGCACATTTTATTGAATACTTGGAAAGTAAAATACTTGGAAAGTAAAATAACAGACAATTTATAATTATATTATATTTCATCACTGAAAATAGATGCCTTTTGCTTTGAGGCTGTGACCACCTTATTTTTCTGTCCAACACAAATCTTCATTGGTTTCCTGTGAGGTGTTTTGGATCCCCATCTCTTGCTATGAACTGGCAAAACAGCAGAATCCCCTTGACAATCTTGATTTCTCAAGGGAAATGAGAGAACACTATACACCATCCAAGATATTAAAATATTGTCAAGGCCCAACGCGGCTGAATACTCTGAGGAGATTGCCTGTGAGGTGCCGCCTTTCAACTTTTCCCCCTTAGTATGGTGGTCAGTAACATGCGGGAGACTGCGGAGGGGGTCATTTTTTTAATTGGGAACTGATGTGCTTTTACTCAATTCGGGAACCTCACAAGCCAAATTTGTAGTATTTTGCACGAATTGCAAGAGATGTTTACAAGTCGACGGTTGAAGTGGAAGCTCGTATTGAGTTTGCTAGAGATTGATTTGCCACGCCTTCGATAGCTCAGTTGGTAGAGCGGAGGACTGTAGTGGTAAAACAGGCATCCTTAGGTCGCTGGTTCAAATCCGGTTCGAAGGACTTTTGCCAAATGCACATTTTATTGAATACTTGGAAAGTAAAATACTTGGAAAGTAAAATAACAGACTATTTATAATTATATTATATTTCATCACTGAAAATAGATGCCTTTTGCTTTGAGGCTGTGGCCACGTTATTTTTCTGTCCGACACCAATCTTCGTTGGTTTCCTGTGAGGTATTTTGGATCCCCATCTCTTGCTATGAACTGACAAAACAGCAGAATCCCCTTGACAATCTTGATTTCTCAAGGGAAATGGGAGAACACTATACACCATCCAAGATATTAAAATATTGTCAAGGCCGAACACTGATGAATACTCTGAGGAGATGGCCTGTGAGGCGCCGACTTTCAACTTTTCCTCCTTTGTATGGTGGTCAGTAACATGCGGGAGACTGCGGAGGGGGTCATTTTTTTAATTGTGAACTGATGTGCTTTTACTCAATTCGGGAACCTCACAAGCCAAATTTGTAGTATTTTGCACGAATTGCAAGAGATGTTTGAATGTCGAGGGTTGAAGTGGAAGCTCGTATTGAGCTTGCTAGAGACTGATTTGCCAAGCCTTCGATAGCTCAGTTGGTAGAGCGTGGTAAAACAGGCATCCTTAGGTCGCTGGTTCAAATCCGGCTCGCAGGACTTTTGCCAAATGCACATTTTATTGAATACTTGGAAAGTAAAATACTTGGAAAATAACATAACAGACAATTTATAATTATATTATATTTCATCACTGAAAATAGATGCCTTTTGCTTTGAGGCTGTGACCACCTTATTTTTCTGTCCAACACAAATCTTCATTGGTTTCCTGTGAGGTGTTTTGGATCCCCATCTCTTGCTATGAACTGGCAAAACAGCAGAATCCCCTTGACAATCTTGATTTCTCAAGGGTAATGAGAGAACACTATACACCATCCAAGATATTAAAATATTGTCAAGGCCCAACGCGGCTGAATACTCTGAGGAGATGGCCTGTGAGGTGCCGCCTTTCAACTTTTCCCCCTTAGTATGGTGGTCAGTAACATGCGGGAGACTGCGGAGGGGGTCATTTTTTTAATTGGGAACTGATGTGCTTTTACTCAATTCGGGAACCTCACAAGCCAAATTTGTAGTATTTTGCACGAATTGCAAGAGATGTTTGCATGTCGACGGTTGAAGTGGAAGCTCGAATTGAGCTTGCTAGAGAACGGTTTGCCAAGCCTTTGATAGCTCAGTTGGTAGAGGGGAGGACTGTAGTGGTAAAACAGGCATCCTTAGGTCGCTGGTTCAAATCCGGCTCGAAGGACTTTTGCCAAATGCAAATTTTATTGAATACTTGGAAAGTAAAATACTTGGAAAATAACATAACAGACAATTTATAATTATATTATATTTCATCACTGAAAATAGATGCCTTTTGCTTTGAGGCTGTGGCCACATTATTTTTCTGTCCAACACCAATCTTCTTTGGTTTCCTGTGAGGTGTTTCTTTGATCCCCATCTCTTGCTATGAACTGGCAAAACAGCATAATCCCCTTGACAATCTTGATTTCTCAAGGAAAATGAGAGAACACTATACACCATCCAAGATATTAAAATATTGTCAAGGCCCAACGCGGCTGAATACTCTGAGGAGATGGCCTGTGAGGTGCCGCCTTTCAACTTTTCCCCCTTAGTATGGTGGTCAGTAACATGCGGGAGACTGCGGCGGGGGTCATTTTTTTAATTGTGAACTGATGTGCTTTTACTCAATTCGGGAACCTCACAAGCCAAATTTGTAGTATTTTGCACGAATTGCAAGAGTTGTTTGAATGTCGACGGTTGAAGTGGAAGCTTGTATTGAGCTTGCTAGAGACTGATTTGCTAAGCCTTCGATAGCTCAGTTGGTAGAGCAGAGGACTGTAGTGGTAAAACAGGCATCCTTAGGTCGCTGGTTCAAATCCAGATTGAAGGACTTTTGCCAAATGCAAATTTTATTGAATACTTGGAAAGTAAAATGCTTGGAAAATAAAATAACAGACAATTTATAATTATATTATATTTCATCACTGAAAATAGATGCCTTTTGCTTTGAGGCTGTGGCCACGTTATGTTTCTGTCCGACACCAATCTTCGTTGGTTTCCTGTGAGGTGTTTTGGATCCCCATCTCTTGCTATGAACTGACAAAACAGCCGAATCCCCTTGACAATCTTGATTTCTCAAGGGAAAATGGGAGAACACTATACACCATCCAAGATAATAAAATATTGTCAAGGCCCAACACGGCTGAATACTCTGAGGAGATGGCCTGTAAGGCGCGCCTTTCAACTTTTCCCCCTTAATATGGTGGTCAGTAACATGCGGGAGACTGCGGAGGGGGTCATTTTTTAAATTGGGAACTGATGTGCTTTTACTCAATTCGGGAACCTCACAAGCCAAATTTGTAGTATTGTGCACGAATTGCAAGAGATGTTTACAAGTCGACGGTTGAAGTGGAAGCTCGTATTGAGTTTGCTAGAGAATGATTTGCCAAGCCTTCGAAAGCTCAGTTGGTAGAGCGGAGGACTGTAGTGGTAAAACAGGCATCCTTAGGTCGCTGGTTCAAATCCAGCTCGAAGGACTTTTGCCAAATGCAAATTTTATTGAATACTTGGAAAGTAAAATACTTGGAAAGTAAAATAACAGACAATTTATAATTATATTTTATTTCATCACTGAAAATAGATGCCTTTTGCTTTGAGGCTGTGGCCACGTTATTTTTCTGTCCGACACCAATCTTCGTTGGTTTCCTGTGACGTGTTTTGGATCCCCATCTCTTGCTATGAACTGACAAAACAGCAGAATCCCCTTGACAATCTTGATTTCTCAAGGGAAATGGGAGAACACCATACACCATCCAAGATATTAAAATATTGTCAAGGCCGAACACTGATGAATACTCTGAGGAGATGGCCTGTGAGGCGCCGCCTTTCAACTTTTCCTCCTTAGTATGGTGGTCAGTAACATGCGGGAGACTGCGGAGGCGGTCATTTTTTTAATTGGGAACTGATGTGCTTTTACTCAATTCGGGAACCTCACAAGCCAAATTTGTAGTATTTTGCACGAATTGCAAGAGATGTTTGCATGTCGACGGTTGAAGTGGAAGCTCGAATTGAGCTTGCTAGAAAACGGTTTGCCAAGCCTTCGATAGCTCAGTTGGTAGAGGGGAGGACTGTAGTGGTAAAACAGGCATCCTTAGGTCGCTGGTTCAAATCCGGCTCGAAGGACTTTTGCCAAATGCAAATTTTATTGAATACTTGGAAAGTAAAATACTTGGAAAATAACATAACAGACAATTTATAATTATATTATATTTCATCACTGAAAATAGATGCCTTTTGCTTTGAGGCTGTGGCCACATTATTTTTCTGTCCAACACCAATCTTCTTTGGTTTCCTGTGAGGTGTTTCTTTGATCCCCATCTCTTGCTATGAACTGGCAAAACAGCATAATCCCCTTGACAATCTTGATTTCTCAAGGAAAATGAGAGAACACTATACACCATCCAAGATATTAAAATATTGTCAAGGCCCAACGCGGCTGAATACTCTGAGGAGATGGCCTGTGAGGTGCCGCCTTTCAACTTTTCCCCCTTAGTATGGTGGTCAGTAACATGCGGGAGACTGCGGCGGGGGTCATTTTTTAAATTGGGAACTGATGTGCTTTTACTCAATTCGGGAACCTCACAAGCCAAATTTGTAGTATTTTGCACGAATTGCAAGAGATGTTTGAATGTCGACGGTTGAAGTGGAAGCTCGTATTGAGCTTGCTAGAGACTGATTTGCAAAGCCTTCGATAGCTCAGTTGGTAGAGCAGAGGACTGTAGTGGTAAAACAGGCATCCTTAGGTCGCTGGTTCAAATCCAGATTTAAGGACTTTTGCCAAATGCAAATTTTATTGAATACTTGGAAAGTAAAATGCTTGGAAAATAAAATAACAGACAATTTATAATTATATTATATTTCATCACTGAAAATAGATGCCTTTTGCTTTGAGGCTGTGGCCACGTTATGTTTCTGTCCGACACCAATCTTCGTTGGTTTCCTGTGAGGTGTTTTGGATCCCCATCTCTTGCTATGAACTGACAAAACAGCAGAATCCCCTTGACAATCTTGATTTCTCAAGGGAAATGGGAGAACACTATACACCATCCAAGATATTAAAATATTGTCAAGGCCCAACACGGCTGAATACTCTGAGGAGATGGCCTGTAAGGCGCGCCTTTCAACTTTTCCCCCTTAATATGGTGGTCAGTAACATGCGGGAGACTGCGGAGGGGGTCATTTTTTTAATTGGGAACTGATGTGCTTTTACTCAATTCGGGAACCTCACAAGCCAAATTTGTAGTATTTTGCACGAATTGCAAGAGATGTTTACAAGTCGACGGTTGAAGTGGAAGCTCGTATTGAGTTTGCTAGAGAATGATTTGCCAAGACTTCGAAAGCTCAGTTGGTAGAGCGGAGGACTGTAGTGGTAAAACAGGCATCCTTAGGTCGCTGGTTCAAATCCGGCTCGAATACTATTGAATACTTGGAAAGTAAAATACTTGGAAAATAAAATAACAGACAATTTATAATTATATTATATTTCATCACTGAAAATCGATGCCTTTTGCTTTGAGGCTGTGGCCACGTTATGTTTCTGTCCAACACCAAACTTCATTGGTTTCCTGTGAGGTGTTTCGGATCCCCATCTCTTGCTATGAACTGGCAAAACAGCAGAATCCCCTTGACAATCTTGATTTCTCAAGGGAAATGAGAGAACAGTATACACCATCCAAGATATTAAAATATTGTCAAGGCCCAACACGGCTGAATACTCTGAGGAGATGGCCTGTGAGGCGCCGCCTTTCAACTTTTCCCCCTTAGTATGGTGGTCAGTAACATGCGGGAGACTGCGGAGGGGGTCATTTTTTTAATTGTGAACTGATGTGCTTTTACTCAATTCGGGAACCTCACAAGCCAAATTTGTAGTATTTTGCACAAATTGCAAGAGATGTTTGAATGTCGAGGGTTGAAGTGGAAGCTCGTATTGAGCTTGCTAGAGACTGATTTGCCAAGCCTTCGATAGCTCAGTTGGTAGAGCGGAGGACTGTAGTGGTAAAACAGGCATCCTTAGGTCGCTGTTTCAAATCCGGCTCGAAGGACTTTTGCCAAATGCACATTTTATTGAATACTTGGAAAGTAAAATACTTGGAAAGTAAAATAACAGACAATTTATAATTATATTATATTTCATCACTGAAAATAGATGCCTTTTGCTTTGAGGCTGTGACCACCTTATTTTTCTGTCCAACACAAATCTTCATTGGTTTCCTGTGAGGTGTTTTGGATCCCCATCTCTTGCTATGAACTGGCAAAACAGCAGAATCCCCTTGACAATCTTGATTTCTCAAGGGAAATGAGAGAACACTATACACCATCCAAGATATTAAAATATTGTCAAGGCCCAACGCGGCTGAATACTCTGAGGAGATTGCCTGTGAGGTGCCGCCTTTCAACTTTTCCCCCTTAGTATGGTGGTCAGTAACATGCGGGAGACTGCGGAGGGGGTCATTTTTTTAATTGGGAACTGATGTGCTTTTACTCAATTCGGGAACCTCACAAGCCAAATTTGTAGTATTTTGCACGAATTGCAAGAGATGTTTACAAGTCGACGGTTGAAGTGGAAGCTCGTATTGAGTTTGCTAGAGATTGATTTGCCACGCCTTCGATAGCTCAGTTGGTAGAGCGGAGGACTGTAGTGGTAAAACAGGCATCCTTAGGTCGCTGGTTCAAATCCGGTTCGAAGGACTTTTGCCAAATGCACATTTTATTGAATACTTGGAAAGTAAAATACTTGGAAAGTAAAATAACAGACTATTTATAATTATATTATATTTCATCACTGAAAATAGATGCCTTTTGCTTTGAGGCTGTGGCCACGTTATTTTTCTGTCCGACACCAATCTTCGTTGGTTTCCTGTGAGGTATTTTGGATCCCCATCTCTTGCTATGAACTGACAAAACAGCAGAATCCCCTTGACAATCTTGATTTCTCAAGGGAAATGGGAGAACACTATACACCATCCAAGATATTAAAATATTGTCAAGGCCGAACACTGATGAATACTCTGAGGAGATGGCCTGTGAGGCGCCGACTTTCAACTTTTCCTCCTTTGTATGGTGGTCAGTAACATGCGGGAGACTGCGGAGGGGGTCATTTTTTTAATTGTGAACTGATGTGCTTTTACTCAATTCGGGAACCTCACAAGCCAAATTTGTAGTATTTTGCACGAATTGCAAGAGATGTTTGAATGTCGAGGGTTGAAGTGGAAGCTCGTATTGAGCTTGCTAGAGACTGATTTGCCAAGCCTTCGATAGCTCAGTTGGTAGAGCGTGGTAAAACAGGCATCCTTAGGTCGCTGGTTCAAATCCGGCTCGCAGGACTTTTGCCAAATGCACATTTTATTGAATACTTGGAAAGTAAAATACTTGGAAAATAACATAACAGACAATTTATAATTATATTATATTTCATCACTGAAAATAGATGCCTTTTGCTTTGAGGCTGTGACCACCTTATTTTTCTGTCCAACACAAATCTTCATTGGTTTCCTGTGAGGTGTTTTGGATCCCCATCTCTTGCTATGAACTGGCAAAACAGCAGAATCCCCTTGACAATCTTGATTTCTCAAGGGTAATGAGAGAACACTATACACCATCCAAGATATTAAAATATTGTCAAGGCCCAACGCGGCTGAATACTCTGAGGAGATGGCCTGTGAGGTGCCGCCTTTCAACTTTTCCCCCTTAGTATGGTGGTCAGTAACATGCGGGAGACTGCGGAGGGGGTCATTTTTTTAATTGGGAACTGATGTGCTTTTACTCAATTCGGGAACCTCACAAGCCAAATTTGTAGTATTTTGCACGAATTGCAAGAGATGTTTGCATGTCGACGGTTGAAGTGGAAGCTCGAATTGAGCTTGCTAGAGAACGGTTTGCCAAGCCTTTGATAGCTCAGTTGGTAGAGGGGAGGACTGTAGTGGTAAAACAGGCATCCTTAGGTCGCTGGTTCAAATCCGGCTCGAAGGACTTTTGCCAAATGCAAATTTTATTGAATACTTGGAAAGTAAAATACTTGGAAAATAACATAACAGACAATTTATAATTATATTATATTTCATCACTGAAAATAGATGCCTTTTGCTTTGAGGCTGTGGCCACATTATTTTTCTGTCCAACACCAATCTTCTTTGGTTTCCTGTGAGGTGTTTCTTTGATCCCCATCTCTTGCTATGAACTGGCAAAACAGCATAATCCCCTTGACAATCTTGATTTCTCAAGGAAAATGAGAGAACACTATACACCATCCAAGATATTAAAATATTGTCAAGGCCCAACGCGGCTGAATACTCTGAGGAGATGGCCTGTGAGGTGCCGCCTTTCAACTTTTCCCCCTTAGTATGGTGGTCAGTAACATGCGGGAGACTGCGGCGGGGGTCATTTTTTAAATTGGGAACTGATGTGCTTTTACTCAATTCGGGAACCTCACAAGCCAAATTTGTAGTATTTTGCACGAATTGCAAGAGATGTTTGAATGTCGACGGTTGAAGTGGAAGCTCGTATTGAGCTTGCTAGAGACTGATTTGCAAAGCCTTCGATAGCTCAGTTGGTAGAGCAGAGGACTGTAGTGGTAAAACAGGCATCCTTAGGTCGCTGGTTCAAATCCAGATTTAAGGACTTTTGCCAAATGCAAATTTTATTGAATACTTGGAAAGTAAAATGCTTGGAAAATAAAATAACAGACAATTTATAATTATATTATATTTCATCACTGAAAATAGATGCCTTTTGCTTTGAGGCTGTGGCCACGTTATGTTTCTGTCCGACACCAATCTTCGTTGGTTTCCTGTGAGGTGTTTTGGATCCCCATCTCTTGCTATGAACTGACAAAACAGCAGAATCCCCTTGACAATCTTGATTTCTCAAGGGAAATGGGAGAACACTATACACCATCCAAGATATTAAAATATTGTCAAGGCCCAACACGGCTGAATACTCTGAGGAGATGGCCTGTAAGGCGCGCCTTTCAACTTTTCCCCCTTAATATGGTGGTCAGTAACATGCGGGAGACTGCGGAGGGGGTCATTTTTTTAATTGGGAACTGATGTGCTTTTACTCAATTCGGGAACCTCACAAGCCAAATTTGTAGTATTTTGCACGAATTGCAAGAGATGTTTACAAGTCGACGGTTGAAGTGGAAGCTCGTATTGAGTTTGCTAGAGAATGATTTGCCAAGACTTCGAAAGCTCAGTTGGTAGAGCGGAGGACTGTAGTGGTAAAACAGGCATCCTTAAGTCGCTGGTTCAAATCCGGCTCGAATACTATTGAATACTTGGAAAGTAAAATACTTGGAAAATAAAATAACAGACAATTTATAATTATATTATATTTCATCACTGAAAATCGATGCCTTTTGCTTTGAGGCTGTGGCCACGTTATGTTTCTGTCCAACACCAAACTTCATTGGTTTCCTGTGAGGTGTTTCGGATCCCCATCTCTTGCTATGAACTGGCAAAACAGCAGAATCCCCTTGACAATCTTGATTTCTCAAGGGAAATGAGAGAACAGTATACACCATCCAAGATATTAAAATATTGTCAAGGCCCAACACGGCTGAATACTCTGAGGAGATGGCCTGTGAGGCGCCGCCTTTCAACTTTTCCCCCTTAGTATGGTGGTCAGTAACATGCGGGAGACTGCGGAGGGGGTCATTTTTTTAATTGTGAACTGATGTGCTTTTACTCAATTCGGGAACCTCACAAGCCAAATTTGTAGTATTTTGCACAAATTGCAAGAGATGTTTGAATGTCGAGGGTTGAAGTGGAAGCTCGTATTGAGCTTGCTAGAGACTGATTTGCCAAGCCTTCGATAGCTCAGTTGGTAGAGCGGAGGACTGTAGTGGTAAAACAGGCATCCTTAGGTCGCTGTTTCAAATCCGGCTCGAAGGACTTTTGCCAAATGCACATTTTATTGAATACTTGGAAAGTAAAATACTTGGAAAGTAAAATAACAGACAATTTATAATTATATTATATTTCATCACTGAAAATAGATGCCTTTTGCTTTGAGGCTGTGACCACCTTATTTTTCTGTCCAACACAAATCTTCATTGGTTTCCTGTGAGGTGTTTTGGATCCCCATCTCTTGCTATGAACTGGCAAAACAGCAGAATCCCCTTGACAATCTTGATTTCTCAAGGGAAATGAGAGAACACTATACACCATCCAAGATATTAAAATATTGTCAAGGCCCAACGCGGCTGAATACTCTGAGGAGATTGCCTGTGAGGTGCCGCCTTTCAACTTTTCCCCCTTAGTATGGTGGTCAGTAACATGCGGGAGACTGCGGAGGGGGTCATTTTTTTAATTGGGAACTGATGTGCTTTTACTCAATTCGGGAACCTCACAAGCCAAATTTGTAGTATTTTGCACGAATTGCAAGAGATGTTTACAAGTCGACGGTTGAAGTGGAAGCTCGTATTGAGTTTGCTAGAGATTGATTTGCCACGCCTTCGATAGCTCAGTTGGTAGAGCGGAGGACTGTAGTGGTAAAACAGGCATCCTTAGGTCGCTGGTTCAAATCCGGTTCGAAGGACTTTTGCCAAATGCACATTTTATTGAATACTTGGAAAGTAAAATACTTGGAAAGTAAAATAACAGACTATTTATAATTATATTATATTTCATCACTGAAAATAGATGCCTTTTGCTTTGAGGCTGTGGCCACGTTATTTTTCTGTCCGACACCAATCTTCGTTGGTTTCCTGTGAGGTATTTTGGATCCCCATCTCTTGCTATGAACTGACAAAACAGCAGAATCCCCTTGACAATCTTGATTTCTCAAGGGAAATGGGAGAACACTATACACCATCCAAGATATTAAAATATTGTCAAGGCCGAACACTGATGAATACTCTGAGGAGATGGCCTGTGAGGCGCCGACTTTCAACTTTTCCTCCTTTGTATGGTGGTCAGTAACATGCGGGAGACTGCGGAGGGGGTCATTTTTTTAATTGTGAACTGATGTGCTTTTACTCAATTCGGGAACCTCACAAGCCAAATTTGTAGTATTTTGCACGAATTGCAAGAGATGTTTGAATGTCGAGGGTTGAAGTGGAAGCTCGTATTGAGCTTGCTAGAGACTGATTTGCCAAGCCTTCGATAGCTCAGTTGGTAGAGCGTGGTAAAACAGGCATCCTTAGGTCGCTGGTTCAAATCCGGCTCGCAGGACTTTTGCCAAATGCACATTTTATTGAATACTTGGAAAGTAAAATACTTGGAAAATAACATAACAGACAATTTATAATTATATTATATTTCATCACTGAAAATAGATGCCTTTTGCTTTGAGGCTGTGACCACCTTATTTTTCTGTCCAACACAAATCTTCATTGGTTTCCTGTGAGGTGTTTTGGATCCCCATCTCTTGCTATGAACTGGCAAAACAGCAGAATCCCCTTGACAATCTTGATTTCTCAAGGGTAATGAGAGAACACTATACACCATCCAAGATATTAAAATATTGTCAAGGCCCAACGCGGCTGAATACTCTGAGGAGATGGCCTGTGAGGTGCCGCCTTTCAACTTTTCCCCCTTAGTATGGTGGTCAGTAACATGCGGGAGACTGCGGAGGGGGTCATTTTTTTAATTGGGAACTGATGTGCTTTTACTCAATTCGGGAACCTCACAAGCCAAATTTGTAGTATTTTGCACGAATTGCAAGAGATGTTTGCATGTCGACGGTTGAAGTGGAAGCTCGAATTGAGCTTGCTAGAGAACGGTTTGCCAAGCCTTTGATAGCTCAGTTGGTAGAGGGGAGGACTGTAGTGGTAAAACAGGCATCCTTAGGTCGCTGGTTCAAATCCGGCTCGAAGGACTTTTGCCAAATGCAAATTTTATTGAATACTTGGAAAGTAAAATACTTGGAAAATAACATAACAGACAATTTATAATTATATTATATTTCATCACTGAAAATAGATGCCTTTTGCTTTGAGGCTGTGGCCACATTATTTTTCTGTCCAACACCAATCTTCTTTGGTTTCCTGTGAGGTGTTTCTTTGATCCCCATCTCTTGCTATGAACTGGCAAAACAGCATAATCCCCTTGACAATCTTGATTTCTCAAGGAAAATGAGAGAACACTATACACCATCCAAGATATTAAAATATTGTCAAGGCCCAACGCGGCTGAATACTCTGAGGAGATGGCCTGTGAGGTGCCGCCTTTCAACTTTTCCCCCTTAGTATGGTGGTCAGTAACATGCGGGAGACTGCGGCGGGGGTCATTTTTTTAATTGTGAACTGATGTGCTTTTACTCAATTCGGGAACCTCACAAGCCAAATTTGTAGTATTTTGCACGAATTGCAAGAGTTGTTTGAATGTCGACGGTTGAAGTGGAAGCTTGTATTGAGCTTGCTAGAGACTGATTTGCTAAGCCTTCGATAGCTCAGTTGGTAGAGCAGAGGACTGTAGTGGTAAAACAGGCATCCTTAGGTCGCTGGTTCAAATCCAGATTGAAGGACTTTTGCCAAATGCAAATTTTATTGAATACTTGGAAAGTAAAATGCTTGGAAAATAAAATAACAGACAATTTATAATTATATTATATTTCATCACTGAAAATAGATGCCTTTTGCTTTGAGGCTGTGGCCACGTTATGTTTCTGTCCGACACCAATCTTCGTTGGTTTCCTGTGAGGTGTTTTGGATCCCCATCTCTTGCTATGAACTGACAAAACAGCCGAATCCCCTTGACAATCTTGATTTCTCAAGGGAAAATGGGAGAACACTATACACCATCCAAGATAATAAAATATTGTCAAGGCCCAACACGGCTGAATACTCTGAGGAGATGGCCTGTAAGGCGCGCCTTTCAACTTTTCCCCCTTAATATGGTGGTCAGTAACATGCGGGAGACTGCGGAGGGGGTCATTTTTTAAATTGGGAACTGATGTGCTTTTACTCAATTCGGGAACCTCACAAGCCAAATTTGTAGTATTGTGCACGAATTGCAAGAGATGTTTACAAGTCGACGGTTGAAGTGGAAGCTCGTATTGAGTTTGCTAGAGAATGATTTGCCAAGCCTTCGAAAGCTCAGTTGGTAGAGCGGAGGACTGTAGTGGTAAAACAGGCATCCTTAGGTCGCTGGTTCAAATCCAGCTCGAAGGACTTTTGCCAAATGCAAATTTTATTGAATACTTGGAAAGTAAAATACTTGGAAAATAAAATAACAGACAATTTATAATTATATTATATTTCATCACTGAAAATAGATGCCTTTTGCTTTGAGGCTGTGGCCACGTTATGTTTCTGTCCAACACCAATCTTCATTGGTTTCCTGTGAGGTGTTTCGGATCCCCATCTCTTGCTATGAACTGGCAAAACAGCAGAATCCCCTTGACAATCTTGATTTCTCAAGGGAAATGAGAGAACAGTATACACCATCCAAGATATTAAAATATTGTCAAGGCCCAACACGGCTGAATACTCTGAGGAGATGGCCTGTGAGGCGCCGCCTTTCAACTTTTCCCCCTTAGTATGGTGGTCAGTAACATGCGGGAGACTGCGGAGGGGGTCATTTTTTTAATTGGGAACTGATGTGCTTTTACTCAATTCGGGAACGTCACAAGCCAAATTTGTAGTATTTTGCACGAATTGCAAGAGATGTTTACAAGTCGACGGTTGAAGTGGAAGCTCGTATTGAGTTTGCTAGAGAACGATTTGCCAAGCCTTCGATAGCTCAGCTGGTAGAGGGAGGACTGTAGTGGTAAAACAGGCATCCTTAGGTCGCTGGTTCAAATCCGGCTCGAAGGACTTTTGCCAAATGCACATTTTATTGAATACTTGGAAAGTAAAATACTTGGAAAGTAAAATAACAGACAATTTATAATTATATTATATTTCATCACTGAAAATAGATGCCTTTTGCTTTGAGGCTGTGGCCACGTTATTTTTCTGTCCGACACCAATCTTCGTTGGTTTCCTGTGAGGTATTTTGGATCCCCATCTCTTGCTATGAACTGACAAAACAGCAGAATCCCCTTGACAATCTTGATTTCTCAAGGGAAATGGGAGAACACTATACACCATCCAAGATATTAAAATATTGTCAAGGCCGAACACGGCTGAATACTCTGAGGAGATGGCCTGTGAGGCGCCGACTTTCAACTTTTCCTCCTTTGTATGGTGGTCAGTAACATGCGGGAGACTGCGGAGGGGGTCATTTTTTTAATTGTGAACTGATGTGCTTTTACTCAATTCGGGAACCTCATAAGCCAAATTTGTAGTATTTTGCACGAATTGCAAGAGATGTTTGAATGTCGACGGTTGAAGTGGAAGCTCGTATTGAGCTTGCTAGAGACTGATTTGCCAAGCCTTCGATAGCTCAGTTGGTAGAGCGGAGGACTGTAGTGGTAAAACAGGCATCCTTAGGTCGCTGGTTCAAATCCAGATTGAAGGACTTTTGCCAAATGCAAATTTTATTGAATACTTGGAAAGTAAAATACTTGGAAAGTAAAATAACAGACAGTTTATAATTATATTATATTTCATCACTGAAAATAGATGCCTTTTGCTTTGAGGCTGTGGCCACGTTATTTTTCTGTCCGACACCAATCTTCGTTGGTTTCCTGTGACGTGTTTTGGATCCCCATCTCTTGCTATGAACTGACAAAACAGCAGAATCCCCTTGACAATCTTGATTTCTCAAGGGAAATGGGAGAACACCATACACCATCCAAGATATTAAAATATTGTCAAGGCCGAACACTGATGAATACTCTGAGGAGATGGCCTGTGAGGTGCCGCCTTTCAACTTTTCCTCCTTAGTATGGTGGTCAGTAACATGCGGGAGACTGCGGAGGCGGTCATTTTTTTAATTGGGAACTGATGTGCTTTTACTCAATTCGGGAACCTCACAAGCCAAATTTGTAGTATTTTGCACGATTTGCAAGAGATGTTTGCATGTCGACGGTTGAAGTGGAAGCTCGAATTGAGCTTGCTAGAAAACGGTTTGCCAAGCCTTCGATAGCTCAGTTGGTAGAGGGGAGGACTGTAGTGGTAAAACAGGCATCCTTAGGTCGCTGGTTCAAATCCGGCTCGAAGGACTTTTGCCAAATGCAAATTTTATTGAATACTTGGAAAGTAAAATACTTGGAAAATAACATAACAGACAATTTATAATTATATTATATTTCATCACTGAAAATAGATGCCTTTTGCTTTGAGGCTGTGGCCACATTATTTTTCTGTCCAACACCAATCTTCTTTGGTTTCCTGTGAGGTGTTTCTTTGATCCCCATCTCTTGCTATGAACTGGCAAAACAGCATAATCCCCTTGACAATCTTGATTTCTCAAGGAAAATGAGAGAACACTATACACCATCCAAGATATTAAAATATTGTCAAGGCCCAACGCGGCTGAATACTCTGAGGAGATGGCCTGTGAGGTGCCGCCTTTCAACTTTTCCCCCTTAGTATGGTGGTCAGTAACATGCGGGAGACTGCGTCGGGGGTCATTTTTTTAATTGGGAACTGATGTGCTTTTACTCAATTCGGGAACCTCACAAGCCAAATTTGTAGTATTTTGCACGAATTGCAAGAGATGTTTGAATGTCGACGGTTGAAGTGGAAGCTCGTATTGAGCTTGCTAGAGACTGATTTGCCAAGCCTTCGATAGCTCAGTTGGTAGAGCAGAGGACTGTAGTTGTAAAACAGGCATCCTTAGGTCGCTGGTTCAAATCCAGATTTAAGGACTTTTGCCAAATGCAAATTTTATTGAATACTTGGAAAGTAAAATGCTTGGAAAATAAAATAACAGACAATTTATAATTATATTATATTTCATCACTGAAAATAGATGCCTTTTGCTTTGAGGCTGTGGCCACATTATGTTTCTGTCCGACACCAATCTTCGTTGGTTTCCTGTGAGGTGTTTTGGATCCCCATCTCTTGCTATGAACTGACAAAACAGCAGAATCCCCTTGACAATCTTGATTTCTCAAGGGAAATGGGAGAACACTATACACCATCCAAGATATTAAAATATTGTCAAGGCCCAACACGGCTGAATACTCTGAGGAGATGGCCTGTAAGGCGCGCCTTTCAACTTTTCCCCCTTAATATGGTGGTCAGTAACATGCGGGAGACTGCGGAGGGGGTCATTTTTTTAATTGGGAACTGATGTGCTTTTACTCAATTCGGGAACCTCACAAGCCAAATTTGTAGTATTTTGCACGAATTGCAAGAGATGTTTACAAGTCGACGGTTGAAGTGGAAGCTCGTATTGAGTTTGCTAGAGAATGATTTGCCAAGCCTTCGAAAGCTCAGTTGGTAGAGCGGAGGACTGTAGTGGTAAAACAGGCATCCTTAGGTCGCTGGTTCAAATCCGGCTCGAAGGACTTTTGCCAAATGCAAATTTTATTGAATACTTGGAAAGTAAAATACTTGGAAAATAAAATAACAGACAATTTATAATTATATTATATTTCATCACTGAAAATAGATGCCTTTTGCTTTGAGGCTGAGGCCACGTTATGTTTCTGTCCAACACCAATCTTCATTGGTTTCCTGTGAGGTGTTTCGGATCCCCATCTCTTGCTATGAACTGGCAAAACAGCAGAATCCCCTTGACAATCTTGATTTCTCAAGGGAAATGAGAGAACAGTATACACCATCCAAGATATTAAAATATTGTCAAGGCCCAACACGGCTGAATACTCTGAGGAGATGGCCTGTGAGGCGCCGCCTTTCAACTTTTCCCCCTTAGTATGGTGGTCAGTAACATGCGGGAGACTGCGGAGGGGGTCATTTTTTTAATTGGGAACTGATGTGCTTTTACTCAATTCGGGAACGTCACAAGCCAAATTTGTAGTATTTTGCACGAATTGCAAGAGATGTTTACAAGTCGACGGTTGAAGTGGAAGCTCGTATTGAGTTTGCTAGAGAACGATTTGCCAAGCCTTCGATAGCTCAGCTGGTAGAGCAGAGGACTGTAGTGGTAAAACAGGCATCCTTAGGTCGCTGGTTCAAATCCGGCTCGAAGGACTTTTGCCAAATGCACATTTTATTGAATACTTGGAAAGTAAAATACTTGGAAAGTAAAATAACAGACAATTTATAATTATATTATATTTCATCACTGAAAATAGATGCCTTTTGCTTTGAGGCTGTGGCCACGTTATTTTTCTGTCCGACACCAATCTTCGTTGGTTTCCTGTGAGGTATTTTGGATCCCCATCTCTTGCTATGAACTGACAAAACAGCAGAATCCCCTTGACAATCTTGATTTCTCAAGGGAAATGGGAGAACACTATACACCATCCAAGATATTAAAATATTGTCAAGGCCGAACACTGATGAATACTCTGAGGAGATGGCCTGTGAGGCGCCGACTTTCAACTTTTCCTCCTTTGTATGGTGGTCAGTAACATGCGGGAGACTGCGGAGGGGGTCATTTTTTTAATTGTGAACTGATGTGCTTTTACTCAATTCGGGAACCTCACAAGCCAAATTTGTAGTATTTTGCACGAATTGCAAGAGATGTTTGAATGTCGACGGTTGAAGTGGAAGCTCGTATTGAGCTTGCTAGAGACTGATTTGCCAAGCCTTCGATAGCTCAGTTGGTAGAGCAGAGGACTGTAGTGGTAAAACAGGCATCCTTAGGTCGCTGGTTCAAATCCAGATTGAAGGACTTTTGCCAAATGCAAATTTTATTGAATACTTGGAAAGTAAAATACTTGGAAAGTAAAATAACAGACAGTTTATAATTATATTATATTTCATCACTGAAAATAGATGCCTTTTTGCTTTGAGGCTGTGGCCACGTTATGTTTCTGTCCGACACCAATCTTCGTTGGTTTCCTGTGAGGTTTGTTTGTTTGTTTGTTTGTTTGTTTGTTTTATTCACTTATAATGCGCACCAAACCCGAAGGTAGCCGGGCGCAGCAGTACAGAAAATGCGAAGCTTAGGTTGCAGGGTGGGGTCATGGGAATACATACACTGTATAAATACAAAATACAAATAATAGAATGCAAAATATCACAGGGAGGCAGCAGTTGCGGTTTACATGCCGAATAGATACAAAATATGATCAAGAGAGTCTATGTACAAGAGAGTGGGACCATAAAGATCATGATGAAATGTATGTTCTAGGGTGGGGTGAAGGATAAGTGGGCGCCAATAGGCTATTCATTGGCAGTCCTTAGCAAATTGATGTAGTTGATTCTGAATTTAGGGAAGGGCTGTGCCTCGCGTAGAGGATTAGGCAATGAGTTCCATAATTGAGCTGCTTGCACCGGGAAGCTACTACCCCCCGCCTTAGATAACCTGAATCTAGGAATGATGAGGCTGTTGGCATTTGCAGTTCTGGCAGGGCGCGAGTGATTTCTTTTTGTGAGTTTATTGCGGAGATAGCTTGGTGCTGCATTGTTCAAGGCTTTATGAACCAGTGATGCTACTTTGAGGTGGATTTTGTTTTGGGAGGATAACCAGTTGTTTAGACGTCTGATGTTTGAAATATGTGATCTTTTGGGTACACCAAGGGCGGCTCGTAGGGCATTGTTTTGAAGAATTTGAAGTCGGTGGGTAATGGATTTGTTTGCTCCGATGTAGAGGGCATTACAATAATCAATCCTCGAAAGGATTAATGCTCTTGCTAGGATAAGGCAATTGTTATCGGAGAGAAAATGCTTGCCTGCTCTAATGAGCTTACATGTGTAGGCGGTGGCAGATGCCAAAGACTTCACCTGCTTATCAAAAGAGAGGGTGGCATCCAGATAGAAGCCAAGTGTCTTAACATCTTTGGAAACCTTGATAATGTTCCCGTCAATTTCAAATGAGGTATAGTCCTGACTGAGTTTCTTCATGTTAGAATGTGTCCCTAGGATGAGCAACTCTGTTTTGTCATCGTTCAGGCATAGACCGTGGGTTGCCATCCATGCCTGGACGATGATATACACCCTATTCACCAAGGCCAAATCCTTGTTGTAGTCCCCGGAAAGTGGGAGGAGAATCTGGGTATCATCTGCATAGTTGGTGTAGGTGATACCAAGATGGTCCAGATCATCAAAAAGGGGCCTAGTGAATATGTTGTAGAGAGTCGGGGAGACGCATGAGCCCTGAGGGACTCCACATCGGATGGGGATTGGGTCCGCCGCTGCCGAAGGGGAGAACACCCTCATGGTCCTATCACTGAGGAAGGATTCAATCCAAGATATGGCCTCCTTGGAAAAGTGTGCAGCAGAGTCTAAATGGCTGCAAAGTACTCCATGGTCTACAAGGTCGAAAGCCGCCGAGAGGTCCAGCAACAAGAGGAGAGCCATTTTACCTTTATCTCTTATTTCATCTATTTGTGCCTTTAGGTCGATCAGGGCAGTCTCTGTACCATGTTGTGGACGGAATCCTGATTGGCGCTCTCCTAAGAGTTTATGTTGTTCCAGGAAACTTTGGATTTGATTGTAGGCGATCTTATCCAAGATTTTGAGCAGGAAGGGGACTGTTGTAATGGGGCGGTAGTTTGTGGGTATAAGAGGGTCTAGCGTTTGCTTTTTAAGCAATGGTAGTACCCAGGATTGTTTTAAATTGGTGGGTACCGTGCCGGACGTGAAAGAAGAGTTGACAAGTTTGGCAATAAACGGGGAGAGATCTCTAGCTGCGTCTTTTATAAGCTGGGCAGGGCAAGAATCACCCTGGCAGTTAGACGGCTTAAGAGAGAGGATGACTTTCTCCACATCGAGAATCGATGTTTTGGAAAACATGAACCGTGTGGCTATGTCCTGGGTCTTTGGGGTAGGGTCTGTAGTGAGGTTGTTAGGCTTGGACTGATGAGTAAGGGAAGCTTTCTTTTTAGTTATTTTCGTTTGGAGTAGAGAGATTTGGATCCCCATCTCTTGCTATGAACTGACAAAACAGCAGAATCCCCTTGACAATCTTGATTTCTCAAGGGAAATGGGAGAACACTATACACCATCCAAGATATTAAAATATTGTCAAGGCCCAACACGGCTGAATACTCTGAGGAGATGGCCTGTGAGGCGCGCCTTTCAACTTTTCCCCCTTAATATGGTGGTCAGTAACATGCGGGAGACTGCGGAGGGGGTCATTTTTTTAATTGGGAACTGATGTGCTTTTACTCAATTCGGGAACCTCACAAGCCAAATTTGTAGCATTTTGCACGAATTGCAAGAGATGTTTGCATGTCGACGGTTGAAGTGGAAGCTCGAATTGAGCTTGCTAGAGAACGGTTTGCCATGCCTTCGATAGCTCAGTTGGTAGAGGGGAGGACTGTAGTGGTAAAACAGGCATCCTTAGGTCGCTGGTTCAAATCCGGCTCGAAGGACTTTTGCCAAATGCAAATTTTATTGAATACTTGGAAAGTAAAATACTTGGAAAATAACATAACAGACAATTTATAATTATATTATATTTCATCACTGAAAATAGATGCCTTTTGCTTTGAGGCTGTGGCCACGTTATGTTTCTGTCCAACACCAATCTTCATTGGTTTCCTGTGAGGTGTTTCAGATCCCCATCTCTTGCTATGAACTGGCAAAACAGCAGAATCCCCTTGACAATCTTGATTTTTCAAGGGAAATGAGAGAACAGTATACACCATCCAAGATATTAAAATATTGTCAAGGCCCAACACGGCTGAATACTCTGAGGAGATGGCCTGTGAGGCGCCGCCTTTCAACTTTTCCCCCTTAGTATGGTGGTCAGTAACATGCGGGAGACTGCGGAGGGGGTCATTTTTTTAATTGGGAATTGATGTGCTTTTACTCAATTCGGGAACGTCACAAGCCAAATTTGTAGTATTTTGCACGAATTGCAAGAGATGTTTACAAGTCGACGGTTGAAGTGGAAGCTCGTATTGAGTTTGCTAGAGAACAATTTGCCAAGCCTTCGATAGCTCAGTTGGTAGAGCGGAGGACTGTAGTGGTAAAACAGGCATCCTTAGGTCGCTGGTTCAAATCTGGCTAGAAGGACTTTTGCCAAATGCACATTTTATTGAATACTTGGAAAGTAAAATACTTGGAAAGTAAAATAACAGACAATTTATAATTATATTATATTTCATCACTGAAAATAGATGCCTTTTGCTTTGAGGCTGTGGCCACGTTATTTTTCTGTCCGACGCCAATCTTCGTTGGTTTCCTGTGAGGTATTTTGGATCCCCATCTCTTGCTATGAACTGACAAAACAGCAGAATCCCCTTGACAATCTTGATTTCTCAAGGGAAATGGGAGAACACTATTCACCATCCAAGATATTAAAATATTGTCAAGGCCGAACACTGATGAATACTCTGAGGAGATGGCCTGTGAGGCGCCGACTTTCAACTTTTCCTCCTTTGTATGGTGGTCAGTAACATGCGGGAGACTGCGGAGGGGGTCATTTTTTTAATTGTGAACTGATGTGCTTTTACTCAATTCGGGAACCTCACAAGCCAAATTTGTAGTATTTTGCACAAATTGCAAGAGATGTTTGAATGTCGACGGTTGAAGTGGAAGCTCGTATTGACCTTGCTAGAGACTGATTTGCCAAGCCTTCGATAGCTCAGTTGGTAGAGCGGAGGACTGTAGTGGTAAAACAGGCATCCTTAGGTCGCTGGTTCAAATCCGGCTCGAAGGACTTTTGCCAAATGCACATTTTATTGAATACTTGGAAAGTAAAATACTTGGAAAGTAAAATAACAGACAATTTATAATTATATTATATTTCATCACTGAAAATAGATGCCTTTTGCTTTGAGGCTGTGACCACCTTATTTTTCTGTCCAACACAAATCTTCATTGGTTTCCTGTGAGGTGTTTTGGATCCCCATCTCTTGCTATGAACTGGCAAAACAGCAGAATCCCCTTGACAATCTTGATTTCTCAAGGGAAATGAGAGAACACTATACACCATCCAAGATATTAAAATATTGTCAAGGCCCAACGCTGCTGAATACTCTGAGGAGATGGCCTGTGAGGTGCCGCCTTTCAACTTTTCCCCCTTAGTATGGTGGTCAGTAACATGCGGGAGACTGCGGAGGGGGTCATTTTTTTAATTGGGAACTGATGTGCTTTTACTCAATTCGGGAACCTCACAAGCCAAATTTGTAGTATTTTGCACGAATTGCAAGAGATGTTTACAAGTCGACGGTTGAAGTGAAAGCTCGTATTGAGTTTGCTAGAGTTGATTTGCCAAGCCTTCGATAGCTCAGTTGGTAGAGCGGAGGACTGTAGTGGTAAAACAGGCATCCTTAGGTCGCTGGTTCAAATCCGGCTCGAAGGACTCTTGCCAAATGCACATTTTATTGAATACTTGGAAAGTAAAATAACAGACAATTTATAATTATATTATATTTCATCACTGAAAATAGATGCCTTTTGCTTTGAGGCTGTGGCCACGTTATTTTTCTGTCCAACACGAATCTTCATTGGTTTCCTGTCAGGTGTTTTGGATCCCCATCTCTTGCTATGAACTGGCAAAACAGCAGAATCCCCTTGACAATCTTGATTTCTCAAGGGAAATGAGAGAACACTATACACCATCCAAGATATTAAAATATTGTCAAGGCCCAACACGGCTGAATACTCTGAGGAGATGGCCTGTGAGGCGCCGCCTTTCAACTTTTCCCCCTTAGTATGGTGGTCATTAACATGCGGGAGACTGCGGAGGGGTCATTTTTTTAATTGGGAACTGATGTGCTTTTACTCAATTCGGGAACCTCACAAGCCAAATTTGTAGTATTTTGCACGAATTGCAAGAGATGTTTACAAGTCGACGGTTGAAGTGGAAGCTCGTATTGAGTTTGCTAGAGAATGATTTGCCAAGCCTTTGATAGCTCAGTTGAAAGAGCGGAGGACTGTAGTGGTAAAACAGGCATCCTTAGGTCACTGGTTCAAATCCGGCTCGAAGGACTTTTGCCAAATGCAAATTTTATTGAATACTTGGAAAGTAAAATACTTGGAAAGTAAAATAACAGACAATTTATAATTATATTTTATTTCATCACTGAAAATAGATGCCTTTTGCTTTGAGGCTGTGGCCACGTTATTTTTCTGTCCGACACCAATCTTCGTTGGTTTCCTGTGACGTGTTTTGGATCCCCATCTCTTGCTATGAACTGACAAAACAGCAGAATCCCCTTGACAATCTTGATTTCTCAAGGGAAATGGGAGAACACCATACACCATCCAAGATATTAAAATATTGTCAAGGCCGAACACTGATGAATACTCTGAGGAGATGGCCTGTGAGGCGCCGCCTTTCAACTTTTCCTCCTTAGCATGGTGGTCAGTAACATGCGGGAGACTGCGGAGGCGGTCATTTTTTTAATTGGGAACTGATGTGCTTTTACTCAATTCGGGAACCTCACAAGCCAAATTTGTAGTATTTTGCACGAATTGCAAGAGATGTTTGCATGTCGACGGTTGAAGTGGAAGCTCGAATTGAGCTTGCTAGAGAACGGATTGCAAAGCCTTAGATAGCTCAGTTGGTAGAGGGGAGGACTGTAGTGGTAAAACAGGCATCCTTATGTCGCTGGTTCAAATCCGGCTCGAAGGTCTTTTGCCAAATGCAAATTTTATTGAATACTTGGAAAGTAAAATACTTGGAAAATAACATAACAGACAATTTATAATTATATTATATTTCATCTCTGAAAATAGATGCCTTTTGCTTTGAGGCTGTGGCCACATTATTTTTCTGTCCAACACCAATCTTCTTTGGTTTCCTGTGAGGTGTTTTTTTGATCCCCATCTCTTGCTATGAACTGGCAAAACAGCAGAATCCCCTTGACAATCTTGATTTCTCAAGGGAAATGAGAGAACAGTATACACCATCCAAGATATTAAAATATTGTCAAGGCCCAACACGGCTGAATACTCTGAGGAGATGGCCTGTGAGGCGCCGCCTTTCAACTTTTCCCCCTTAGTATGGTGGTCAGTAACATGCGGGAGACTGCGGAGGGGGTCATTTTTTTATTTGTGAACTGATGTGCTTTTACTCAATTCGGGAACCTCACAAGCCAAATTTGTAGTATTTTGCACGAATTGCAAGAGATGTTTGAATGTCGAGGGTTGAAGTGGAAGCTCGTATTGAGCTTGCTAGAGACTGATTTGCCAAGCCTTCGATAGCTCAGTTGGTAGAGCGGAGGACTGTAGTGGTAAAACAGGCATCCTTAGGTCGCTGCTTCAAATCCGGCTCGAAGGACTTTTGCCAAATGCACATTTTATTGAATACTTGGAAAGTAAAATACTTGGAAAATAACATACCAGACAATTTATAATTATATTATATTTCATCACTGAAAATAGATGCCTTTTGCTTTGAGGCTGTGGCCACATTATTTTTCTGTCCAACACCAATCTTCTTTGGTTTCCTGTGAGGTGTTTCTTTGATCCCCATCTCTTGCTATGAACTGGCAAAACAGCATAATCCCCTTGACAATCTTGATTTCTCAAGGAAAATGAGAGAACACTATACACCATCCAAGATATTAAAATATTGTCAAGGCCCAACGCGGCTGAATACTCTGAGGAGATGGCCTGTGAGGTGCCGCCTTTCAACTTTTCCCCCTTAGTATGGTGGTCAGTAACATACGGGAGACTGCGGAGGGGGTCATTTTTTTAATTGTGAACTGATGTGCTTTTACTCAATTCGGGAACCTCACAAGCCAAATTTGTAGTATTTTGCACAAATTGCAAGAGATGTTTGAATGTCGAGGGTTGAAGTGGAAGCTCGTATTGAGCTTGCTAGAGACTGATTTGCCAAGCCTTCGATAGCTCAGTTGGTAGAGCGGAGGACTGTAGTGGTAAAACAGGCATCCTTAGGTCGCTGGTTCAAATCCGGCTCTAAGGACTTTTGCCAAATGCACATTTTATTGAATACTTGGAAAGTAAAATACTTGGAAAGTAAAATAACAGACAATTTATAATTATATTATATTTCATCACTGAAAATAGATGCCTTTTGCTTTGAGGCTGTGACCACCTTATTTTTCTGTCCAACACAAATCTTCATTGGTTTCCTGTGAGGTGTTTTGGATCCCCATCTCTTGCTATGAACTGGCAAAACAGCAGAATCCCCTTGACAATCTTGATTTCTCAAGGGAAATAAGAGAACACTATACACCATCCAAGATATTAAAATATTGTCAAGGCCCAACGCGGCTGAATACTCTGAGGAGATTGCCTGTGAGGTGCCGCCTTTCAACTTTTCCCCCTTAGTATGGTGGTCAGTAACATGCGGGAGACTGCGGAGGGGGTCATTTTTTTAATTGGGAACTGATGTGCTTTTACTCAATTCGGGAACCTCACAAGCCAAATTTGTAGTATTTTGCACGAATTGCAAGAGATGTTTACAAGTCGACGGTTGAAGTGGAAGCTCGTATTGAGTTTGCTAGAGTTGATTTGCCAATCCTTCGATAGCTCAGTTGGTAGAGCGGAGGACTGTAGTAGTAAAACAGGCATCCTTAGGTCGCTGGTTCAAATCCGGCTCGAAGGACTCTTGCCAAATTCACATTTTATTGAATACTTGGAAAGTAAAATACTTGGAAAGTAAAATAACAGACAATTTATAATTATATTTTATTTCATCACTGAAAATAGATGCCTTTTGCTTTGAGGCTGTGGCCACGTTATTTTTCTGTCCAACACCAATCTTCGTTGGTTTCCTGTGACGTGTTTTGGATCCCCATCTCTTGCTATGAACTGACAAAACAGCAGAATCCCCTTGACAATCTTGATTTCTCAAGGGAAATGGGAGAACACCATACACCATCCAAGATATTAAAATATTGTCAAGGCCGAACACTGATGAATACTCTGAGGAGATGGCCTGTGAGGCGCCGCCTTTCAACTTTTCCTCCTTAGTATGGTGGTCAGTAACATGCGGGAGACTGCGGAGGCGGTCATTTTTTTAATTGGGAACTGATGTGCTTTTACTCAATTCGGGAACCTCACAAGCCAAATTTGTAGTATTTTGCACGAATTGCAAGAGATGTTTGCATGTCGACGGTTGAAGTGGAAGCTCGAATTGAGCTTGCTAGAAAACGGTTTGCCAAGCCTTCGATAGCTCAGTTGGTAGAGGGGAGGACTGTAGTGGTAAAACAGGCATCCTTAGGTCGCTGGTTCAAATCCGGCTCGAAGGACTTTTGCCAAATGCAAATTTTATTGAATACTTGGAAAGTAAAATACTTGGAAAATAAAATAACAGACAATTTATAATTATATTATATTTCATCACTGAAAATAGATGCCTTTTGCTTTGAGGCTGTGGCCACATTATGTTTCTGTCCGACACCAATCTTCGTTGGTTTCCTGTGAGGTGTTTTGGATCCCCATCTCTTGCTATGAACTGACAAAACAGCAGAATCCCCTTGACAATCTTGATTTCTCAAGGGAAATGGGAGAACACTATACACCATCCAAGATATTAAAATATTGTCAAGGCCCAACACGGCTGAATACTCTGAGGAGATGGCCTGTAAGGCGCGCCTTTCAACTTTTCCCCCTTAGTATGGTGGTCATTAACATGCGGGAGACTGCGGAGGGGTCATTTTTTTAATTGGGAACTGATGTGCTTTTACTCAATTCGGGAACCTCACAAGCCAAATTTGTAGTATTTTGCACGAATTGCAAGAGATGTTTACAAGTCGACGGTTGAAGTGGAAGCTCGTATTGAGTTTGCTAGAGAATGATTTGCCAAGCCTTTGATAGCTCAGTTGAAAGAGCGAAGGACTGTAGTGGTAAAACAGGCATCCTTAGGTCACTGGTTCAAATCCGGCTCGAAGGACTTTTGCCAAATGCAAATTTTATTGAATACTTGGAAAGTAAAATACTTGGAAAATAAAATAACAGACAATTTATAATTATATTATATTTCATCACTGAAAATAGATGCCTTTTGCTTTGAGGCTGAGGCCACGTTATGTTTCTGTCCAACACCAATCTTCATTGGTTTCCTGTGAGGTGTTTTGGATCCCCATCTCTTGCTATGAACTGACAAAACAGCAGAATCCCCTTGACAATCTTGATTTCTCAAGGGAAATGGGAGAACACCATACACCATCCAAGATATTAAAATATTGTCAAGGCCGAACACTGATGAATACTCTGAGGAGATGGCCTGTGAGGCGCCGCCTTTCAACTTTTCCTCCTTAGCATGGTGGTCAGTAACATGCGGGAGACTGCGGAGGCGGTCATTTTTTTAATTGGGAACTGATGTGCTTTTACTCAATTCGGGAACCTCACAAGCCAAATTTGTAGTATTTTGCACGAATTGCAAGAGATGTTTGCATGTCGACGGTTGAAGTGGAAGCTCGAATTGAGCTTGCTAGAGAACGGATTGCAAAGCCTTAGATAGCTCAGTTGGTAGAGGGGAGGACTGTAGTGGTAAAACAGGCATCCTTATGTCGCTGGTTCAAATCCGGCTCGAAGGTCTTTTGCCAAATGCAAATTTTATTGAATACTTGGAAAGTAAAATACTTGGAAAATAACATAACAGACAATTTATAATTATATTATATTTCATCTCTGAAAATAGATGCCTTTTGCTTTGAGGCTGTGGCCACATTATTTTTCTGTCCAACACCAATCTTCTTTGGTTTCCTGTGAGGTGTTTTTTTGATCCCCATCTCTTGCTATGAACTGGCAAAACAGCAGAATCCCCTTGACAATCTTGATTTCTCAAGGGAAATGAGAGAACAGTATACACCATCCAAGATATTAAAATATTGTCAAGGCCCAACACGGCTGAATACTCTGAGGAGATGGCCTGTGAGGCGCCGCCTTTCAACTTTTCCCCCTTAGTATGGTGGTCAGTAACATGCGGGAGACTGCGGAGGGGGTCATTTTTTTAATTGGGAACTGATGTGCTTTTACTCAATTCGGGAACGTCACAAGCCAAATTTGTAGTATTTTGCACGAATTGCAAGAGATGTTTACAAGTCGACGGTTGAAGTGGAAGCTCGTATTGAGTTTGCTAGAGAACGATTTGCCAAGCCTTTGATAGCTCAGTTGGTAGAGCGGAGGACTGTAGTGGTAAAACAGGCATCCTTAGGTCGCTGGTTCAAATCCGGCTCGAAGGACTTTTGCCAAATGCACATTTTATTGAATACTTGGAAAGTAAAATACTTGGAAAGTAAAATAACAGACAATTTATAATTATATTATATTTCATCACTGAAAATAGATGCCTTTTGCTTTGAGGCTGTGGCCACGTTATTTTTCTGTCAGACACCAATCTTAGTTGGTTTCCTGTGAGGTATTTTGGATCCCCATCTCTTGCTATGAACTGACAAAACAGCAGAATCCCCTTGACAATCTTGATTTCTCAAGGGAAATGGGAGAACACTATTCACCATCCAAGATATTAAAATATTGTCAAGGCCGAACACTGATGAATACTCTGAGGAGATGGCCTGTGAGGCGCCGACTTTCAACTTTTCCTCCTTTGTATGGTGGTCAGTAACATGCGGGAGACTGCGGAGGGGGTCATTTTTTTATTTGTGAACTGATGTGCTTTTACTCAATTCGGGAACCTCACAAGCCAAATTTGTAGTATTTTGCACGAATTGCAAGAGATGTTTGAATGTCGAGGGTTGAAGTGGAAGCTCGTATTGAGCTTGCTAGAGACTGATTTGCCAAGCCTTTGATAGCTCAGTTGGTAGAGCGGAGGACTGTAGTGGTAAAACAGGCATCCTTAGGTCGCTGGTTCAAAACCGGCTCGAAGGACTTTTGCCAAATGCACATTTTATTGAATACTTGGAAAGTAAAATACTTGGAAAATAACATAACAGACAATTTATAATTATATTATATTTCATCACTGAAAATAGATGCCTTTTGCTTTGAGGCTGTGACCACCTTATTTTTCTGTCCAACACAAATCTTCATTGGTTTCCTGTGAGGTGTTTTGGATCCCCATCTCTTGCTATGAACTGGCAAAACAGCAGAATCCCCTTGACAATCTTGATTTCTCAAGGGAAATAAGAGAACACTATACACCATCCAAGATATTAAAATATTGTCAAGGCCCAACGCGGCTGAATACTCTGAGGAGATTGCCTGTGAGGTGCCGCCTTTCAACTTTTCCCCCTTAGTATGGTGGTCAGTAACATGCGGGAGACTGCGGAGGGGGTCATTTTTTTAATTGGGAACTGATGTGCTTTTACTCAATTCGGGAACCTCACAAGCCAAATTTGTAGTATTTTGCACGAATTGCAAGAGATGTTTACAAGTCGACGGTTGAAGTGGAAGCTCGTATTGAGTTTGCTAGAGTTGATTTGCCAATCCTTCGATAGCTCAGTTGGTAGAGCGGAAGACTGTAGTAGTAAAACAGGCATCCTTAGGTCGCTGGTTCAAATCCGGCTCGAAGGACTCTTGCCAAATTCACATTTTATTGAATACTTGGAAAGTAAAATACTTGGAAAGTAAAATAACAGACAATTTATAATTATATTTTATTTCATCACTGAAAATAGATGCCTTTTGCTTTGAGGCTGTGGCCACGTTATTTTTCTGTCCGACACCAATCTTCGTTGTTTTCCTGTGACGTGTTTTGGATCCCCATCTCTTGCTATGAACTGACAAAACAGCAGAATCCCCTTGACAATCTTGATTTCTCAAGGGAAATGGGAGAACACCATACACCATCCAAGATATTAAAATATTGTCAAGGCCGAACACTGATGAATACTCTGAGGAGATGGCCTGTGAGGCGCCGCCTTTCAACTTTTCCTCCTTAGTATGGTGGTCAGTAACATGCGGGAGACTGCGGAGGCGGTCATTTTTTTAATTGGGAACTGATGTGCTTTTACTCAATTCGGGAACCTCACAAGCCAAATTTGTAGTATTTTGCACGAATTGCAAGATATGTTTGCATGTCGACGGTTGAAGTGGAAGCTCGAATTGAGCTTGCTAGAAAACGGTTTGCCAAGCCTTCGATAGCTCAGTTGGTAGAGGGGAGGACTGTAGTGGTAAAACAGGCATCCTTAGGTCGCTGGTTCAAATCCGGCTCGAAGGACTTTTGCCAAATGCAAAT
The DNA here is from genome assembly GCF_040938575.1 of Ambystoma mexicanum. Taxonomy (NCBI): domain Eukaryota; kingdom Metazoa; phylum Chordata; class Amphibia; order Caudata; family Ambystomatidae; genus Ambystoma; species Ambystoma mexicanum. The sequence continues at coordinate 1,025,711,498 of NC_090921.1, read as the reverse complement.
TTTATTGAATACTTGGAAAGTAAAATACTTGGAAAATAACATAACAGACAATTTATAATTATATTATATTTCACCACTGAAAATAGATGCCTTTTGCTTTGAGGCTGTGGCAACATTATTTTTCTGTCCAACACCAATCTTCTTTGGTTTCCTGTGAGGTGTTTCTTTGATCCCCATCTCTTGCTATGAACTGGCAAAACAGCATAATCCCCTTGACAATCTTGATTTCTCAAGGAAAATGAGAGAACACTATACACCATCCAAGATATTAAAATATTGTCAAGGCCCAACGCGGCTGAATACTCTGAGGAGATGGCCTGTGAGGTGCCGCCTTTCAACTTTTCCCCCTTAGTATGGTGGTCAGTAACATGCGGGAGACTGCGGCGGGGGTCATTTTTTTAATTGGGAACTGATGTGCTTTTACTCAATTCGGGAACCTCACAAGCCAAATTTGTAGTATTTTGCACGAATTGCAAGAGATGTTTGAATGTCGACGGTTGAAGTGGAAGCTCGTATTGAGCTTGCTAGAGACTGATTTGCCAAGCCTTCGATAGCTCAGTTGGTAGAGCAGAGGACTGTAGTGGTAAAACAGGCATCCTTAGGTCGCTGGTTCAAATCCAGATTTAAGGACTTTTGCCAAATGCAAATTTTATTGAATACTTGGAAAGTAAAATACTTGGAAAATAAAATAACAGACAATTTATAATTATATTATATTTCATCACTGAAAATAGATGCCTTTTGCTTTGAGGCTGTGGCCACGTTATGTTTCTGTCCAACACCAATCTTCATTGGTTTCCTGTGAGGTGTTTCGGATCCCCATCTCTTGCTATGAACTGGCAAAACAGCAGAATCCCCTTGACAATCTTGATTTCTCAAGGGAAATGAAAGAACACTATACACCATCCAAGATATTAAAATATTGTCAAGGCCCAACGCTGCTGAATACTCTGAGGAGATGGCCTGTGAGGTGCCGCCTTTCAACTTTTCCCCCTTAGTATGGTGGTCAGTAACATGCGGGAGACTGCGGAGGGGGTCATTTTTTTAATTGGGAACTGATGTGCTTTTACTCAATTCGGGAACCTCACAAGCCAAATTTGTAGTATTTTGCACGAATTGCAAGAGATGTTTACAAGTCGACGGTTGAAGTGAAAGCTCGTATTGAGTTTGCTAGAGTTGATTTGCCAAGCCTTCGATAGCTCAGTTGGTAGAGCGGAGGACTGTAGTGGTAAAACAGGCATCCTTAGGTCGCTGGTTCAAATCCGGCTCGAAGGACTCTTGCCAAATGCACATTTTATTGAATACTTGGAAAGTAAAATACTTGGAAAGTAAAATAACAGACAATTTATAATTATATTATATTTCATCACTGAAAATAGATGCCTTTTGCTTTGAGGCTGTGGCCACGTTATTTTTCTGTCCAACACGAATCTTCATTGGTTTCCTGTCAGGTGTTTTGGATCCCCATCTCTTGCTATGAACTGGCAAAACAGCAGAATCCCCTTGACAATCTTGATTTCTCAAGGGAAATGAGAGAACACTATACACCATCCAAGATATTAAAATATTGTCAAGGCCCAACACGGCTGAATACTCTGAGGAGATGGCCTGTGAGGCGCCGCCTTTCAACTTTTCCCCCTTAGTATGGTGGTCATTAACATGCGGGAGACTGCGGAGGGGTCATTTTTTTAATTGGGAACTGATGTGCTTTTACTCAATTCGGGAACCTCACAAGCCAAATTTGTAGTATTTTGCACGAATTGCAAGAGATGTTTACAAGTCGACGGTTGAAGTGGAAGCTCGTATTGAGTTTGCTAGAGAATGATTTGCCAAGCCTTTGATAGCTCAGTTGAAAGAGCGGAGGACTGTAGTGGTAAAACAGGCATCCTTAGGTCACTGGTTCAAATCCGGCTCGAAGGACTTTTGCCAAATGCAAATTTTATTGAATACTTGGAAAGTAAAATACTTGGAAAGTAAAATAACAGACAATTTATAATTATATTTTATTTCATCACTGAAAATAGATGCCTTTTGCTTTGAGGCTGTGGCCACGTTATTTTTCTGTCCGACACCAATCTTCGTTGGTTTCCTGTGACGTGTTTTGGATCCCCATCTCTTGCTATGAACTGACAAAACAGCAGAATCCCCTTGACAATCTTGATTTCTCAAGGGAAATGGGAGAACACCATACACCATCCAAGATATTAAAATATTGTCAAGGCCGAACACTGATGAATACTCTGAGGAGATGGCCTGTGAGGCGCCGCCTTTCAACTTTTCCTCCTTAGCATGGTGGTCAGTAACATGCGGGAGACTGCGGAGGCGGTCATTTTTTTAATTGGGAACTGATGTGCTTTTACTCAATTCGGGAACCTCACAAGCCAAATTTGTAGTATTTTGCACGAATTGCAAGAGATGTTTGCATGTCGACGGTTGAAGTGGAAGCTCGAATTGAGCTTGCTAGAGAACAGATTGCAAAGCCTTAGATAGCTCAGTTGGTAGAGGGGAGGACTGTAGTGGTAAAACAGGCATCCTTATGTCGCTGGTTCAAATCCGGCTCGAAGGTCTTTTGCCAAATGCAAATTTTATTGAATACTTGGAAAGTAAAATACTTGGAAAATAACATAACAGACAATTTATAATTATATTATATTTCATCTCTGAAAATAGATGCCTTTTGCTTTGAGGCTGTGGCCACATTATTTTTCTGTCCAACACCAATCTTCTTTGGTTTCCTGTGAGGTGTTTTTTTGATCCCCATCTCTTGCTATGAACTGGCAAAACAGCAGAATCCCCTTGACAATCTTGATTTCTCAAGGGAAATGAGAGAACAGTATACACCATCCAAGATATTAAAATATTGTCAAGGCCCAACACGGCTGAATACTCTGAGGAGATGGCCTGTGAGGCGCCGCCTTTCAACTTTTCCCCCTTAGTATGGTGGTCAGTAACATGCGGGAGACTGCGGAGGGGGTCATTTTTTTAATTGGGAACTGATGTGCTTTTACTCAATTCGGGAACGTCACAAGCCAAATTTGTAGTATTTTGCACGAATTGCAAGAGATGTTTACAAGTCGACGGTTGAAGTGGAAGCTCGTATTGAGTTTGCTAGAGAACGATTTGCCAAGCCTTCGATAGCTCACTTGGTAGAGCGGAGGACTGTAGTGGTAAAACAGGCATCCTTAGGTCGCTGGTTCAAATCCGGCTCGAAGGACTTTTGCCAAATGCACATTTTATTGAATACTTGGAAAGTAAAATACTTGGAAAGTAAAATAACAGACAATTTATAATTATATTATATTTCATCACTGAAAATAGATGCCTTTTGCTTTGAGGCTGTGGCCACGTTATTTTTCTGTCAGACACCAATCTTAGTTGGTTTCCTGTGAGGTATTTTGGATCCCCATCTCTTGCTATGAACTGACAAAACAGCAGAATCCCCTTGACAATCTTGATTTCTCAAGGGAAATGGGAGAACACTATTCACCATCCAAGATATTAAAATATTGTCAAGGCCGAACACTGATGAATACTCTGAGGAGATGGCCTGTGAGGCGCCGACTTTCAACTTTTCCTCCTTTGTATGGTGGTCAGTAACATGCGGGAGACTGCGGAGGGGGTCATTTTTTTATTTGTGAACTGATGTGCTTTTACTCAATTCGGGAACCTCACAAGCCAAATTTGTAGTATTTTGCACGAATTGCAAGAGATGTTTGAATGTCGAGGGTTGAAGTGGAAGCTCGTATTGAGCTTGCTAGAGACTGATTTGCCAAGCCTTCGATAGCTCAGTTGGTAGAGCGGAGGACTGTAGTGGTAAAACAGGCATCCTTAGGTCGCTGGTTCAAATCCGGCTCGAAGGACTTTTGCCAAATGCACATTTTATTGAATACTTGGAAAGTAAAATACTTGGAAAATAACATAACAGACAATTTATAATTATATTATATTTCATCACTGAAAATAGATGCCTTTTGCTTTGAGGCTGTGGCCACATTATTTTTCTGTCCAACACCAATCTTCTTTGGTTTCCTGTGAGGTGTTTCTTTGATCCCCATCTCTTGCTATGAACTGGCAAAACAGCATAATCCCCTTGACAATCTTGATTTCTCAAGGAAAATGAGAGAACACTATACACCATCCAAGATATTAAAATATTGTCAAGGCCCAACGCGGCTGAATACTCTGAGGAGATGGCCTGTGAGGTGCCGCCTTTCAACTTTTCCCCCTTAGTATGGTGGTCAGTAACATACGGGAGACTGCGGAGGGGGTCATTTTTTTAATTGTGAACTGATGTGCTTTTACTCAATTCGGGAACCTCACAAGCCAAATTTGTAGTATTTTGCACAAATTGCAAGAGATGTTTGAATGTCGAGGGTTGAAGTGGAAGCTCGTATTGAGCTTGCTAGAGACTGATTTGCCAAGCCTTCGATAGCTCAGTTGGTAGAGCGGAGGACTGTAGTGGTAAAACAGGCATCCTTAGGTCGCTGGTTCAAATCCGGCTCTAAGGACTTTTGCCAAATGCACATTTTATTGAATACTTGGAAAGTAAAATACTTGGAAAGTAAAATAACAGACAATTTATAATTATATTATATTTCATCACTGAAAATAGATGCCTTTTGCTTTGAGGCTGTGACCACCTTATTTTTCTGTCCAACACAAATCTTCATTGGTTTCCTGTGAGGTGTTTTGGATCCCCATCTCTTGCTATGAACTGGCAAAACAGCAGAATCCCCTTGACAATCTTGATTTCTCAAGGGAAATAAGAGAACACTATACACCATCCAAGATATTAAAATATTGTCAAGGCCCAACGCGGCTGAATACTCTGAGGAGATTGCCTGTGAGGTGCCGCCTTTCAACTTTTCCCCCTTAGTATGGTGGTCAGTAACATGCGGGAGACTGCGGAGGGGGTCATTTTTTTAATTGGGAACTGATGTGCTTTTACTCAATTCGGGAAACTCACAAGCCAAATTTGTAGTATTTTGCACGAATTGCAAGAGATGTTTACAAGTCGACGGTTGAAGTGGAAGCTCGTATTGAGTTTGCTAGAGTTGATTTGCCAATCCTTCGATAGCTCAGTTGGTAGAGCGGAGGACTGTAGTAGTAAAACAGGCATCCTTAGGTCGCTGGTTCAAATCCGGCTCGAAGGACTCTTGCCAAATTCACATTTTATTGAATACTTGGAAAGTAAAATACTTGGAAAGTAAAATAACAGACAATTTATAATTATATTTTATTTCATCACTGAAAATAGATGCCTTTTGCTTTGAGGCTGTGGCCACGTTATTTTTCTGTCCGACACCAATCTTCGTTGTTTTCCTGTGACGTGTTTTGGATCCCCATCTCTTGCTATGAACTGACAAAACAGCAGAATCCCCTTGACAATCTTGATTTCTCAAGGGAAATGGGAGAACACCATACACCATCCAAGATATTAAAATATTGTCAAGGCCGAACACTGATGAATACTCTGAGGAGATGGCCTGTGAGGCGCCGCCTTTCAACTTTTCCTCCTTAGTATGGTGGTCAGTAACATGCGGGAGACTGCGGAGGCGGTCATTTTTTTAATTGGGAACTGATGTGCTTTTACTCAATTCGGGAACCTCACAAGCCAAATTTGTAGTATTTTGCACGAATTGCAAGAGATGTTTGCATGTCGACGGTTGAAGTGGAAGCTCGAATTGAGCTTGCTAGAAAACGGTTTGCCAAGCCTTCGATAGCTCAGTTGGTAGAGGGGAGGACTGTAGTGGTAAAACAGGCATCCTTAGGTCGCTGGTTCAAATCCGGCTCGAAGGACTTTTGCCAAATGCAAATTTTATTGAATACTTGGAAAGTAAAATACTTGGAAAATAACATAACAGACAATTTATAATTATATTATATTTCATCACTGAAAATAGATGCCTTTTGCTTTGAGGCTGTGGCAACATTATTTTTCTGTCCAACACCAATCTTCTTTGGTTTCCTGTGAGGTGTTTCTTTGATCCCCATCTCTTGCTATGAACTGGCAAAACAGCATAATCCCCTTGACAATCTTGATTTCTCAAGGAAAATGAGAGAACACTATACACCATCCAAGATATTAAAATATTGTCAAGGCCCAACGCGGCTGAATACTCTGAGGAGATGGCCTGTGAGGTGCCGCCTTTCAACTTTTCCCCCTTAGTATGGTGGTCAGTAACATGCGGGAGACTGCGGCGGGGGTCATTTTTTTAATTGGGAACTGATGTGCTTTTACTCAATTCGGGAACCTCACAAGCCAAATTTGTAGTATTTTGCACGAATTGCAAGAGATGTTTGAATGTCGACGGTTGAAGTGGAAGCTCGTATTGAGCTTGCTAGAGACTGATTTGCCAAGCCTTCGATAGCTCAGTTGGTAGAGCAGAGGACTGTAGTGGTAAAACAGGCATCCTTAGGTCACTGGTTCAAATCCAGATTTAAGGACTTTTGCCAAATGCAAATTTTATTGAATACTTGGAAAGTAAAATGCTTGGAAAATAAAATAACAGACAATTTATAATTATATTATATTTCATCACTGAAAATAGATGCCTTTTGCTTTGAGGCTGTGGCCACGTTATGTTTCTGTCCGACACCAATCTTCGTTGGTTTCCTGTGAGGTGTTTTGGATCCCCATCTCTTGCTATGAACTGACAAAACAGCAGAATCCCCTTGACAATCTTGATTTCTCAAGGGAAATGGGAGAACACTATACACCATCCAAGATATTAAAATATTGTCAAGGCCCAACACAGCTGAATACTCTGAGGAGATGGCCTGTAAGGCGCGCCTTTCAACTTTTCCCCCTTAATATGGTGGTCAGTAACATGCGGGAGACTGCGGAGGGGGTCATTTTTTTAATTGGGAACTGATGTGCTTTTACTCAATTCGGGAACCTCACAAGCCAAATTTGTAGTATTTTGCACGAATTGCAAGAGATGTTTACAAGTCGACGGTTGAAGTGGAAGCTCGTATTGAGTTTGCTAGAGTTGATTTGCCAATCCTTCGATAGCTCAGTTGGTAGAGCGGAGGACTGTAGTAGTAAAACAGGCATCCTTAGGTCGCTGGTTCAAATCCGGCTCGAAGGACTCTTGCCAAATTCACATTTTATTGAATACTTGGAAAGTAAAATACTTGGAAAGTAAAATAACAGACAATTTATAATTATATTTTATTTCATCACTGAAAATAGATGCCTTTTGCTTTGAGGCTGTGGCCACGTTATTTTTCTGTCCAACACCAATCTTCGTTGGTTTCCTGTGACGTGTTTTGGATCCCCATCTCTTGCTATGAACTGACAAAACAGCAGAATCCCCTTGACAATCTTGATTTCTCAAGGGAAATGGGAGAACACCATACACCATCCAAGATATTAAAATATTGTCAAGGCCGAACACTGATGAATACTCTGAGGAGATGGCCTGTGAGGCGCCGCCTTTCAACTTTTCCTCCTTAGTATGGTGGTCAGTAACATGCGGGAGACTGCGGAGGCGGTCATTTTTTTAATTGGGAACTGATGTGCTTTTACTCAATTCGGGAACCTCACAAGCCAAATTTGTAGTATTTTGCACGAATTGCAAGAGATGTTTGCATGTCGACGGTTGAAGTGGAAGCTCGAATTGAGCTTGCTAGAAAACGGTTTGCCAAGCCTTCGATAGCTCAGTTGGTAGAGGGGAGGACTGTAGTGGTAAAACAGGCATCCTTAGGTCGCTGGTTCAAATCCGGCTCGAAGGACTTTTGCCAAATGCAAATTTTATTGAATACTTGGAAAGTAAAATACTTGGAAAATAAAATAACAGACAATTTATAATTATATTATATTTCATCACTGAAAATAGATGCCTTTTGCTTTGAGGCTGTGGCCACATTATGTTTCTGTCCGACACCAATCTTCGTTGGTTTCCTGTGAGGTGTTTTGGATCCCCATCTCTTGCTATGAACTGACAAAACAGCAGAATCCCCTTGACAATCTTGATTTCTCAAGGGAAATGGGAGAACACTATACACCATCCAAGATATTAAAATATTGTCAAGGCCCAACACGGCTGAATACTCTGAGGAGATGGCCTGTAAGGCGCGCCTTTCAACTTTTCCCCCTTAGTATGGTGGTCATTAACATGCGGGAGACTGCGGAGGGGTCATTTTTTTAATTGGGAACTGATGTGCTTTTACTCAATTCGGGAACCTCACAAGCCAAATTTGTAGTATTTTGCACGAATTGCAAGAGATGTTTACAAGTCGACGGTTGAAGTGGAAGCTCGTATTGAGTTTGCTAGAGAATGATTTGCCAAGCCTTTGATAGCTCAGTTGAAAGAGCGAAGGACTGTAGTGGTAAAACAGGCATCCTTAGGTCACTGGTTCAAATCCGGCTCGAAGGACTTTTGCCAAATGCAAATTTTATTGAATACTTGGAAAGTAAAATACTTGGAAAATAAAATAACAGACAATTTATAATTATATTATATTTCATCACTGAAAATAGATGCCTTTTGCTTTGAGGCTGAGGCCACGTTATGTTTCTGTCCAACACCAATCTTCATTGGTTTCCTGTGAGGTGTTTTGGATCCCCATCTCTTGCTATGAACTGACAAAACAGCAGAATCCCCTTGACAATCTTGATTTCTCAAGGGAAATGGGAGAACACCATACACCATCCAAGATATTAAAATATTGTCAAGGCCGAACACTGATGAATACTCTGAGGAGATGGCCTGTGAGGCGCCGCCTTTCAACTTTTCCTCCTTAGCATGGTGGTCAGTAACATGCGGGAGACTGCGGAGGCGGTCATTTTTTTAATTGGGAACTGATGTGCTTTTACTCAATTCGGGAACCTCACAAGCCAAATTTGTAGTATTTTGCACGAATTGCAAGAGATGTTTGCATGTCGACGGTTGAAGTGGAAGCTCGAATTGAGCTTGCTAGAGAACGGATTGCAAAGCCTTAGATAGCTCAGTTGGTAGAGGGGAGGACTGTAGTGGTAAAACAGGCATCCTTATGTCGCTGGTTCAAATCCGGCTCGAAGGTCTTTTGCCAAATGCAAATTTTATTGAATACTTGGAAAGTAAAATACTTGGAAAATAACATAACAGACAATTTATAATTATATTATATTTCATCTCTGAAAATAGATGCCTTTTGCTTTGAGGCTGTGGCCACATTATTTTTCTGTCCAACACCAATCTTCTTTGGTTTCCTGTGAGGTGTTTTTTTGATCCCCATCTCTTGCTATGAACTGGCAAAACAGCAGAATCCCCTTGACAATCTTGATTTCTCAAGGGAAATGAGAGAACAGTATACACCATCCAAGATATTAAAATATTGTCAAGGCCCAACACGGCTGAATACTCTGAGGAGATGGCCTGTGAGGCGCCGCCTTTCAACTTTTCCCCCTTAGTATGGTGGTCAGTAACATGCGGGAGACTGCGGAGGGGGTCATTTTTTTAATTGGGAACTGATGTGCTTTTACTCAATTCGGGAACGTCACAAGCCAAATTTGTAGTATTTTGCACGAATTGCAAGAGATGTTTACAAGTCGACGGTTGAAGTGGAAGCTCGTATTGAGTTTGCTAGAGAACGATTTGCCAAGCCTTTGATAGCTCAGTTGGTAGAGCGGAGGACTGTAGTGGTAAAACAGGCATCCTTAGGTCGCTGGTTCAAATCCGGCTCGAAGGACTTTTGCCAAATGCACATTTTATTGAATACTTGGAAAGTAAAATACTTGGAAAGTAAAATAACAGACAATTTATAATTATATTATATTTCATCACTGAAAATAGATGCCTTTTGCTTTGAGGCTGTGGCCACGTTATTTTTCTGTCAGACACCAATCTTAGTTGGTTTCCTGTGAGGTATTTTGGATCCCCATCTCTTGCTATGAACTGACAAAACAGCAGAATCCCCTTGACAATCTTGATTTCTCAAGGGAAATGGGAGAACACTATTCACCATCCAAGATATTAAAATATTGTCAAGGCCGAACACTGATGAATACTCTGAGGAGATGGCCTGTGAGGCGCCGACTTTCAACTTTTCCTCCTTTGTATGGTGGTCAGTAACATGCGGGAGACTGCGGAGGGGGTCATTTTTTTATTTGTGAACTGATGTGCTTTTACTCAATTCGGGAACCTCACAAGCCAAATTTGTAGTATTTTGCACGAATTGCAAGAGATGTTTGAATGTCGAGGGTTGAAGTGGAAGCTCGTATTGAGCTTGCTAGAGACTGATTTGCCAAGCCTTTGATAGCTCAGTTGGTAGAGCGGAGGACTGTAGTGGTAAAACAGGCATCCTTAGGTCGCTGGTTCAAAACCGGCTCGAAGGACTTTTGCCAAATGCACATTTTATTGAATACTTGGAAAGTAAAATACTTGGAAAATAACATAACAGACAATTTATAATTATATTATATTTCATCACTGAAAATAGATGCCTTTTGCTTTGAGGCTGTGACCACCTTATTTTTCTGTCCAACACAAATCTTCATTGGTTTCCTGTGAGGTGTTTTGGATCCCCATCTCTTGCTATGAACTGGCAAAACAGCAGAATCCCCTTGACAATCTTGATTTCTCAAGGGAAATAAGAGAACACTATACACCATCCAAGATATTAAAATATTGTCAAGGCCCAACGCGGCTGAATACTCTGAGGAGATTGCCTGTGAGGTGCCGCCTTTCAACTTTTCCCCCTTAGTATGGTGGTCAGTAACATGCGGGAGACTGCGGAGGGGGTCATTTTTTTAATTGGGAACTGATGTGCTTTTACTCAATTCGGGAACCTCACAAGCCAAATTTGTAGTATTTTGCACGAATTGCAAGAGATGTTTACAAGTCGACGGTTGAAGTGGAAGCTCGTATTGAGTTTGCTAGAGTTGATTTGCCAATCCTTCGATAGCTCAGTTGGTAGAGCGGAAGACTGTAGTAGTAAAACAGGCATCCTTAGGTCGCTGGTTCAAATCCGGCTCGAAGGACTCTTGCCAAATTCACATTTTATTGAATACTTGGAAAGTAAAATACTTGGAAAGTAAAATAACAGACAATTTATAATTATATTTTATTTCATCACTGAAAATAGATGCCTTTTGCTTTGAGGCTGTGGCCACGTTATTTTTCTGTCCGACACCAATCTTCGTTGTTTTCCTGTGACGTGTTTTGGATCCCCATCTCTTGCTATGAACTGACAAAACAGCAGAATCCCCTTGACAATCTTGATTTCTCAAGGGAAATGGGAGAACACCATACACCATCCAAGATATTAAAATATTGTCAAGGCCGAACACTGATGAATACTCTGAGGAGATGGCCTGTGAGGCGCCGCCTTTCAACTTTTCCTCCTTAGTATGGTGGTCAGTAACATGCGGGAGACTGCGGAGGCGGTCATTTTTTTAATTGGGAACTGATGTGCTTTTACTCAATTCGGGAACCTCACAAGCCAAATTTGTAGTATTTTGCACGAATTGCAAGATATGTTTGCATGTCGACGGTTGAAGTGGAAGCTCGAATTGAGCTTGCTAGAAAACGGTTTGCCAAGCCTTCGATAGCTCAGTTGGTAGAGGGGAGGACTGTAGTGGTAAAACAGGCATCCTTAGGTCGCTGGTTCAAATCCGGCTCGAAGGACTTTTGCCAAATGCAAATTTTATTGAATACTTGGAAAGTAAAATACTTGGAAAATAACATAACAGACAATTTATAATTATATTATATTTCACCACTGAAAATAGATGCCTTTTGCTTTGAGGCTGTGGCAACATTATTTTTCTGTCCAACACCAATCTTCTTTGGTTTCCTGTGAGGTGTTTCTTTGATCCCCATCTCTTGCTATGAACTGGCAAAACAGCATAATCCCCTTGACAATCTTGATTTCTCAAGGAAAATGAGAGAACACTATACACCATCCAAGATATTAAAATATTGTCAAGGCCCAACGCGGCTGAATACTCTGAGGAGATGGCCTGTGAGGTGCCGCCTTTCAACTTTTCCCCCTTAGTATGGTGGTCAGTAACATGCGGGAGACTGCGGCGGGGGTCATTTTTTTAATTGGGAACTGATGTGCTTTTACTCAATTCGGGAACCTCACAAGCCAAATTTGTAGTATTTTGCACGAATTGCAAGAGATGTTTGAATGTCGACGGTTGAAGTGGAAGCTCGTATTGAGCTTGCTAGAGACTGATTTGCCAAGCCTTCGATAGCTCAGTTGGTAGAGCAGAGGACTGTAGTGGTAAAACAGGCATCCTTAGGTCGCTGGTTCAAATCCAGATTTAAGGACTTTTGCCAAATGCAAATTTTATTGAATACTTGGAAAGTAAAATACTTGGAAAATAAAATAACAGACAATTTATAATTATATTATATTTCATCACTGAAAATAGATGCCTTTTGCTTTGAGGCTGTGGCCACGTTATGTTTCTGTCCAACACCAATCTTCATTGGTTTCCTGTGAGGTGTTTCGGATCCCCATCTCTTGCTATGAACTGGCAAAACAGCAGAATCCCCTTGACAATCTTGATTTCTCAAGGGAAATGAAAGAACACTATACACCATCCAAGATATTAAAATATTGTCAAGGCCCAACGCTGCTGAATACTCTGAGGAGATGGCCTGTGAGGTGCCGCCTTTCAACTTTTCCCCCTTAGTATGGTGGTCAGTAACATGCGGGAGACTGCGGAGGGGGTCATTTTTTTAATTGGGAACTGATGTGCTTTTACTCAATTCGGGAACCTCACAAGCCAAATTTGTAGTATTTTGCACGAATTGCAAGAGATGTTTACAAGTCGACGGTTGAAGTGAAAGCTCGTATTGAGTTTGCTAGAGTTGATTTGCCAAGCCTTCGATAGCTCAGTTGGTAGAGCGGAGGACTGTAGTGGTAAAACAGGCATCCTTAGGTCGCTGGTTCAAATCCGGCTCGAAGGACTCTTGCCAAATGCACATTTTATTGAATACTTGGAAAGTAAAATACTTGGAAAGTAAAATAACAGACAATTTATAATTATATTATATTTCATCACTGAAAATAGATGCCTTTTGCTTTGAGGCTGTGGCCACGTTATTTTTCTGTCCAACACGAATCTTCATTGGTTTCCTGTCAGGTGTTTTGGATCCCCATCTCTTGCTATGAACTGGCAAAACAGCAGAATCCCCTTGACAATCTTGATTTCTCAAGGGAAATGAGAGAACACTATACACCATCCAAGATATTAAAATATTGTCAAGGCCCAACACGGCTGAATACTCTGAGGAGATGGCCTGTGAGGCGCCGCCTTTCAACTTTTCCCCCTTAGTATGGTGGTCATTAACATGCGGGAGACTGCGGAGGGGTCATTTTTTTAATTGGGAACTGATGTGCTTTTACTCAATTCGGGAACCTCACAAGCCAAATTTGTAGTATTTTGCACGAATTGCAAGAGATGTTTACAAGTCGACGGTTGAAGTGGAAGCTCGTATTGAGTTTGCTAGAGAATGATTTGCCAAGCCTTTGATAGCTCAGTTGAAAGAGCGGAGGACTGTAGTGGTAAAACAGGCATCCTTAGGTCACTGGTTCAAATCCGGCTCGAAGGACTTTTGCCAAATGCAAATTTTATTGAATACTTGGAAAGTAAAATACTTGGAAAGTAAAATAACAGACAATTTATAATTATATTTTATTTCATCACTGAAAATAGATGCCTTTTGCTTTGAGGCTGTGGCCACGTTATTTTTCTGTCCGACACCAATCTTCGTTGGTTTCCTGTGACGTGTTTTGGATCCCCATCTCTTGCTATGAACTGACAAAACAGCAGAATCCCCTTGACAATCTTGATTTCTCAAGGGAAATGGGAGAACACCATACACCATCCAAGATATTAAAATATTGTCAAGGCCGAACACTGATGAATACTCTGAGGAGATGGCCTGTGAGGCGCCGCCTTTCAACTTTTCCTCCTTAGCATGGTGGTCAGTAACATGCGGGAGACTGCGGAGGCGGTCATTTTTTTAATTGGGAACTGATGTGCTTTTACTCAATTCGGGAACCTCACAAGCCAAATTTGTAGTATTTTGCACGAATTGCAAGAGATGTTTGCATGTCGACGGTTGAAGTGGAAGCTCGAATTGAGCTTGCTAGAGAACAGATTGCAAAGCCTTAGATAGCTCAGTTGGTAGAGGGGAGGACTGTAGTGGTAAAACAGGCATCCTTATGTCGCTGGTTCAAATCCGGCTCGAAGGTCTTTTGCCAAATGCAAATTTTATTGAATACTTGGAAAGTAAAATACTTGGAAAATAACATAACAGACAATTTATAATTATATTATATTTCATCTCTGAAAATAGATGCCTTTTGCTTTGAGGCTGTGGCCACATTATTTTTCTGTCCAACACCAATCTTCTTTGGTTTCCTGTGAGGTGTTTTTTTGATCCCCATCTCTTGCTATGAACTGGCAAAACAGCAGAATCCCCTTGACAATCTTGATTTCTCAAGGGAAATGAGAGAACAGTATACACCATCCAAGATATTAAAATATTGTCAAGGCCCAACACGGCTGAATACTCTGAGGAGATGGCCTGTGAGGCGCCGCCTTTCAACTTTTCCCCCTTAGTATGGTGGTCAGTAACATGCGGGAGACTGCGGAGGGGGTCATTTTTTTAATTGGGAACTGATGTGCTTTTACTCAATTCGGGAACGTCACAAGCCAAATTTGTAGTATTTTGCACGAATTGCAAGAGATGTTTACAAGTCGACGGTTGAAGTGGAAGCTCGTATTGAGTTTGCTAGAGAACGATTTGCCAAGCCTTCGATAGCTCACTTGGTAGAGCGGAGGACTGTAGTGGTAAAACAGGCATCCTTAGGTCGCTGGTTCAAATCCGGCTCGAAGGACTTTTGCCAAATGCACATTTTATTGAATACTTGGAAAGTAAAATACTTGGAAAGTAAAATAACAGACAATTTATAATTATATTATATTTCATCACTGAAAATAGATGCCTTTTGCTTTGAGGCTGTGGCCACGTTATTTTTCTGTCAGACACCAATCTTAGTTGGTTTCCTGTGAGGTATTTTGGATCCCCATCTCTTGCTATGAACTGACAAAACAGCAGAATCCCCTTGACAATCTTGATTTCTCAAGGGAAATGGGAGAACACTATTCACCATCCAAGATATTAAAATATTGTCAAGGCCGAACACTGATGAATACTCTGAGGAGATGGCCTGTGAGGCGCCGACTTTCAACTTTTCCTCCTTTGTATGGTGGTCAGTAACATGCGGGAGACTGCGGAGGGGGTCATTTTTTTATTTGTGAACTGATGTGCTTTTACTCAATTCGGGAACCTCACAAGCCAAATTTGTAGTATTTTGCACGAATTGCAAGAGATGTTTGAATGTCGAGGGTTGAAGTGGAAGCTCGTATTGAGCTTGCTAGAGACTGATTTGCCAAGCCTTCGATAGCTCAGTTGGTAGAGCGGAGGACTGTAGTGGTAAAACAGGCATCCTTAGGTCGCTGGTTCAAATCCGGCTCGAAGGACTTTTGCCAAATGCACATTTTATTGAATACTTGGAAAGTAAAATACTTGGAAAATAACATAACAGACAATTTATAATTATATTATATTTCATCACTGAAAATAGATGCCTTTTGCTTTGAGGCTGTGGCCACATTATTTTTCTGTCCAACACCAATCTTCTTTGGTTTCCTGTGAGGTGTTTCTTTGATCCCCATCTCTTGCTATGAACTGGCAAAACAGCATAATCCCCTTGACAATCTTGATTTCTCAAGGAAAATGAGAGAACACTATACACCATCCAAGATATTAAAATATTGTCAAGGCCCAACGCGGCTGAATACTCTGAGGAGATGGCCTGTGAGGTGCCGCCTTTCAACTTTTCCCCCTTAGTATGGTGGTCAGTAACATACGGGAGACTGCGGAGGGGGTCATTTTTTTAATTGTGAACTGATGTGCTTTTACTCAATTCGGGAACCTCACAAGCCAAATTTGTAGTATTTTGCACAAATTGCAAGAGATGTTTGAATGTCGAGGGTTGAAGTGGAAGCTCGTATTGAGCTTGCTAGAGACTGATTTGCCAAGCCTTCGATAGCTCAGTTGGTAGAGCGGAGGACTGTAGTGGTAAAACAGGCATCCTTAGGTCGCTGGTTCAAATCCGGCTCTAAGGACTTTTGCCAAATGCACATTTTATTGAATACTTGGAAAGTAAAATACTTGGAAAGTAAAATAACAGACAATTTATAATTATATTATATTTCATCACTGAAAATAGATGCCTTTTGCTTTGAGGCTGTGACCACCTTATTTTTCTGTCCAACACAAATCTTCATTGGTTTCCTGTGAGGTGTTTTGGATCCCCATCTCTTGCTATGAACTGGCAAAACAGCAGAATCCCCTTGACAATCTTGATTTCTCAAGGGAAATAAGAGAACACTATACACCATCCAAGATATTAAAATATTGTCAAGGCCCAACGCGGCTGAATACTCTGAGGAGATTGCCTGTGAGGTGCCGCCTTTCAACTTTTCCCCCTTAGTATGGTGGTCAGTAACATGCGGGAGACTGCGGAGGGGGTCATTTTTTTAATTGGGAACTGATGTGCTTTTACTCAATTCGGGAAACTCACAAGCCAAATTTGTAGTATTTTGCACGAATTGCAAGAGATGTTTACAAGTCGACGGTTGAAGTGGAAGCTCGTATTGAGTTTGCTAGAGTTGATTTGCCAATCCTTCGATAGCTCAGTTGGTAGAGCGGAGGACTGTAGTAGTAAAACAGGCATCCTTAGGTCGCTGGTTCAAATCCGGCTCGAAGGACTCTTGCCAAATTCACATTTTATTGAATACTTGGAAAGTAAAATACTTGGAAAGTAAAATAACAGACAATTTATAATTATATTTTATTTCATCACTGAAAATAGATGCCTTTTGCTTTGAGGCTGTGGCCACGTTATTTTTCTGTCCGACACCAATCTTCGTTGTTTTCCTGTGACGTGTTTTGGATCCCCATCTCTTGCTATGAACTGACAAAACAGCAGAATCCCCTTGACAATCTTGATTTCTCAAGGGAAATGGGAGAACACCATACACCATCCAAGATATTAAAATATTGTCAAGGCCGAACACTGATGAATACTCTGAGGAGATGGCCTGTGAGGCGCCGCCTTTCAACTTTTCCTCCTTAGTATGGTGGTCAGTAACATGCGGGAGACTGCGGAGGCGGTCATTTTTTTAATTGGGAACTGATGTGCTTTTACTCAATTCGGGAACCTCACAAGCCAAATTTGTAGTATTTTGCACGAATTGCAAGAGATGTTTGCATGTCGACGGTTGAAGTGGAAGCTCGAATTGAGCTTGCTAGAAAACGGTTTGCCAAGCCTTCGATAGCTCAGTTGGTAGAGGGGAGGACTGTAGTGGTAAAACAGGCATCCTTAGGTCGCTGGTTCAAATCCGGCTCGAAGGACTTTTGCCAAATGCAAATTTTATTGAATACTTGGAAAGTAAAATACTTGGAAAATAACATAACAGACAATTTATAATTATATTATATTTCATCACTGAAAATAGATGCCTTTTGCTTTGAGGCTGTGGCAACATTATTTTTCTGTCCAACACCAATCTTCTTTGGTTTCCTGTGAGGTGTTTCTTTGTTCCCCATCTCTTGCTATGAACTGGCAAAACAGCATAATCCCCTTGACAATCTTGATTTCTCAAGGAAAATGAGAGAACACTATACACCATCCAAGATATTAAAATATTGTCAAGGCCCAACGCGGCTGAATACTCTGAGGAGATGGCCTGTGAGGTGCCGCCTTTCAACTTTTCCCCCTTAGTATGGTGGTCAGTAACATGCGGGAGACTGCGGCGGGGGTCATTTTTTTAATTGGGAACTGATGTGCTTTTACTCAATTCGGGAACCTCACAAGCCAAATTTGTAGTATTTTGCACGAATTGCAAGAGATGTTTGAATGTCGACGGTTGAAGTGGAAGCTCGTATTGAGCTTGCTAGAGACTGATTTGCCAAGCCTTCGATAGCTCAGTTGGTAGAGCAGAGGACTGTAGTGGTAAAACAGGCATCCTTAGGTCACTGGTTCAAATCCAGATTTAAGGACTTTTGCCAAATGCAAATTTTATTGAATACTTGGAAAGTAAAATGCTTGGAAAATAAAATAACAGACAATTTATAATTATATTATATTTCATCACTGAAAATAGATGCCTTTTGCTTTGAGGCTGTGGCCACGTTATGTTTCTGTCCGACACCAATCTTCGTTGGTTTCCTGTGAGGTGTTTTGGATCCCCATCTCTTGCTATGAACTGACAAAACAGCAGAATCCCCTTGACAATCTTGATTTCTCAAGGGAAATGGGAGAACACTATACACCATCCAAGATATTAAAATATTGTCAAGGCCCAACACAGCTGAATACTCTGAGGAGATGGCCTGTAAGGCGCGCCTTTCAACTTTTCCCCCTTAATATGGTGGTCAGTAACATGCGGGAGACTGCGGAGGGGGTCATTTTTTTAATTGGGAACTGATGTGCTTTTACTCAATTCGGGAACCTCACAAGCCAAATTTGTAGTATTTTGCACGAATTGCAAGAGATGTTTACAAGTCGACGGTTGAAGTGGAAGCTCGTATTGAGTTTGCTAGAGAATGATTTGCCAAGACTTTGAAAGCTCAGTTGGTAGAGCGGAGGACTGTAGTGGTAAAACAGGCATCCTTAGGTCGCTGGTTCAAATCCGGCTCGAAGGACTTTTGCCAAATGCAAATTTTATTGAATACTTGGAAAGTAAAATACTTGGAAAATAAAATAACAGACAATTTATAATTATATTATATTTCATCACTGAAAATAGATGCCTTTTGCTTTGAGGCTGTGGCCACGTTATGTTTCTGTCCAACACCAATCTTCATTGGTTTCCTGTGAGGTGTTTCGGATCCCCATCTCTTGCTATGAACTGGCAAAACAGCAGAATCCCCTTGACAATCTTGATTTCTCAAGGGAAATGAGAGAACAGTATACACCATCCAAGATAATAAAATATTGTCAAGGCCCAACACGGCTGAATACTCTGAGGAGATGGCCTGTGAGGCGCCGCCTTTCAACTTTTCCCCCTTAGTATGGTGGTCAGTAACATGCGGGAGACTGCGGAGGGGGTCATTTTTTTAATTGGGAACTGATGTGCTTTTACTCAATTCGGGAACGTCACAAGCCAAATTTGTAGTATTTTGCACGAATTGCAAGAGATGTTTACAAGTCGACGGTTGAAGTGGAAGCTCGTATTGAGTTTGCTAGAAAACGATTTGCCAAGCCTTCGATAGCTCAGCTGGTAGAGCAGAGGACTGTAGTGGTAAAACAGGCATCCTTAGGTCGCTGGTTCAAATCCGGCTCGAAGGACTTTTGCCAAATGCACATTTTATTGAATACTTGGAAAGTAAAATACTTGGAAAGTAAAATAACAGACAATTTATAATTATATTATATTTCATCACTGAAAATAGATGCCTTTTGCTTTGAGGCTGTGGCCACGTTATTTTTCTGTCCGACACCAATCTTCGTTGGTTTCCTGTGAGGTATTTTGGATCCCCATCTCTTGCTATGAACTGACAAAACAGCAGAATCCCCTTGACAATCTTGATTTCTCAAGGAAAATGAGAGAACACTATACACCATCCAAGATATTAAAATATTGTCAAGGCCCAACGCGGCTGAATACTCTGAGGAGATGGCCTGTGAGGTGCCGCCTTTCAACTTTTCCTCCTTTGTATGGTGGTCAGTAACATGCGGGAGACTGCGGAGGGGGTCATTTTTTTAATTGTGAACTGATGTGCTTTTACTCAATTCGGGAACCTCACAAGCCAAATTTGTAGTATTTTGCACAAATTGCAAGAGATGTTTGAATGTCGAGGGTTGAAGTGGAAGCTCGTATTGAGCTTGCTAGAGACTGATTTGCCAAGCCTTCGATAGCTCAGTTGGTAGAGCGGAGGACTGTAGTGGTAAAACAGGCATCCTTAGGTCGCTGGTTCAAATCCGGCTCGAAGGACTTTTGCCAAATGCACATTTTATTGAATACTTGGAAAGTAAAATACTTGGAAAGTAAAATAACAGACAATTTATAATTATATTATATTTCATCACTGAAAATAGATGCCTTTTGCTTTGAGGCTGTGACCACCTTATTTTTCTGTCCAACACAAATCTTCATTGGTTTCCTGTGAGGTGTTTTGGATCCCCATCTCTTGCTATGAACTGACAAAACAGCAGAATCCCCTTGACAATCTTGATTTCTCAAGGGAAATGGGAGAACACTATACACCATCCAAGATATTAAAATATTGTCAAGGCCCAACACGGCTGAATACTCTGAGGAGATGGCCTGTGAGGCGCGCCTTTCAACTTTTCCCCCTTAATATGGTGGTCAGTAACATGCGGGAGACTGCGGAGGGGGTCATTTTTTTAATTGGGAACTGATGTGCTTTTACTCAATTCGGGAACCTCACAAGCCAAATTTGTAGTATTTTGCACGAATTGCAAGAGATGTTTGCATGTCGACGGTTGAAGTGGAAGCTCGAATTGAGCTTGCTAGAGAACGGTTTGCCATGCCTTCGATAGCTCAGTTGGTAGAGGGGAGGACTGTAGTGGTAAAACAGGCATCCTTAGGTCGCTGGTTCAAATCCGGCTCGAAGGACTTTTGCCAAATGCAAATTTTATTGAATACTTGGAAAGTAAAATACTTGGAAAATAACATAACAGACAATTTATAATTATATTATATTTCATCACTGAAAATAGATGCCTTTTGCTTTGAGGCTGTGGCCACGTTATGTTTCTGTCCAACACCAATCTTCATTGGTTTCCTGTGAGGTGTTTCAGATCCCCATCTCTTGCTATGAACTGGCAAAACAGCAGAATCCCCTTGACAATCTTGATTTTTCAAGGGAAATGAGAGAACAGTATACACCATCCAAGATATTAAAATATTGTCAAGGCCCAACACGGCTGAATACTCTGAGGAGATGGCCTGTGAGGCGCCGCCTTTCAACTTTTCCCCCTTAGTATGGTGGTCAGTAACATGCGGGAGACTGCGGAGGGGGTCATTTTTTTAATTGGGAACTGATGTGCTTTTACTCAATTCGGGAACGTCACAAGCCAAATTTGTAGTATTTTGCACGAATTGCAAGAGATGTTTACAAGTCGACGGTTGAAGTGGAAGCTCGTATTGAGTTTGCTAGAGAACGATTTGCCAAGCCTTCGATAGCTCAGTTGGTAGAGCGGAGGACTGTAGTGGTAAAACAGGCATCCTTAGGTCGCTGGTTCATATCCGGCTAGAAGGACTTTTGCCAAATGCACATTTTATTGAATACTTGGAAAGTAAAATACTTGGAAAGTAAAATAACAGACAATTTATAATTATATTATATTTCATCACTGAAAATAGATGCCTTTTGCTTTGAGGCTGTGGCCACGTTATTTTTCTGTCCAACACGAATCTTCGTTGGTTTCCTGTCAGGTGTTTTGGATCCCCATCTCTTGCTATGAACTGGCAAAACAGCAGAATCCCCTTGACAATCTTGATTTCTCAAAGGAAATGAGAGAACACTATACACCATCCAAGATATTAAAATATTGTCAAGGCCCAACACGGCTGAATACTCTGAGGAGATGGCCTGTGAGGCGCCGCCTTTCAACTTTTCCCCCTTAGTATGGTGGTCATTAACATGCGGGAGACTGCGGAGGGGTCATTTTTTTAATTGGGAACTGATGTGCTTTTACTCAATTCGGGAACCTCACAAGCCAAATTTGTAGTATTTTGCACGAATTGCAAGAGATGTTTACAAGTCGACGGTTGAAGTGGAAGCTCGTATTGAGTTTGCTAGAGAATGATTTGCCAAGCCTTTGATAGCTCAGTTGAAAGAGCGGAGGACTGTAGTGGTAAAACAGGCATCCTTAGGTCACTGGTTCAAATCTGGCTCGAAGGACTTTTGCCAAATGCAAATTTTATTGAATACTTGGAAAGTAAAATACTTGGAAAGTAAAATAACAGACAATTTATAATTATATTTTATTTCATCACTGAAAATAGATGCCTTTTGCTTTGAGGCTGTGGCCACGTTATTTTTCTGTCCGACACCAATCTTCGTTGGTTTCCTGTGACGTGTTTTGGATCCCCATCTCTTGCTATGAACTGACAAAACAGCAGAATCCCCTTGACAATCTTGATTTCTCAAGGGAAATAGGAGAACACCATACACCATCCAAGATATTAAAATATTGTCAAGGCCGAACACTGATGAATACTCTGAGGAGATGGCCTGTGAGGCGCCGCCTTTCAACTTTTCCTCCTTAGCATGGTGGTCAGTAACATGCGGGAGACTGCGGAGGCGGTCATTTTTTTAATTGGGAACTGATGTGCTTTTACTCAATTCGGGAACCTCACAAGCCAAATTTGTAGTATTTTGCACGAATTGCAAGAGATGTTTGCATGTCGACGGTTGAAGTGGAAGCTCGAATTGAGCTTGCTAGAGAACGGATTGCCAAGCCTTAGATAGCTCAGTTGGTAGAGGGGAGGACTGTAGTGGTAAAACAGGCATCCTTATGTCGCTGGTTCAAATCCGGCTCGAAGGTCTTTTGCCAAATGCAAATTTTATTGAATACTTGGAAAGTAAAATACTTGGAAAATAACATAACAGACAATTTATAATTATATTATATTTCATCTCTGAAAATAGATGCCTTTTGCTTTGAGGCTGTGGCCACATTATTTTTCTGTCCAACACCAATCTTCTTTGGTTTCCTGTGAGGTGTTTCTTTGATCCCCATCTCTTGCTATGAACTGGCAAAACAGCATAATCCCCTTGACAATCTTGATTTCTCAAGGAAAATGAGAGAACACTATACACCAACCAAGATATTAAAATATTGTCAAGGCCCAACGCGGCTGAATACTCTGAGGAGATGGCCTGTGAGGTGCCGCCTTTCAACTTTTCCCCCTTAGTATGGTGGTCAGTAACATGCGGGAGACTGCGGAGGGGGTCATTTTTTTAATTGTGAACTGATGTGCTTTTACTCAATTCGGGAACCTCACAAGCCAAATTTGTAGTATTTTGCACAAATTGCAAGAGATGTTTGAATGTCGAGGGTTGAAGTGGAAGCTCGTATTGAGCTTGCTAGAGACTGATTTGCCAAGCCTTCGATAGCTCAGTTGGTAGAGCGGAGGACTGTAGTGGTAAAACAGGCATCCATAGGTCGCTGGTTCAAATCCGGCTCGAAGGACTTTTGCCAAATGCACCTTTTATTGAATACTTGGAAAGTAAAATACTTGGAAAGTAAAATAACAGACAATTTATAATTATATTATATTTCATCACTGAAAATAGATGCCTTTTGCTTTGAGGCTGTGACCACCTTATTTTTCTGTCCAACACAAATCTTCATTGGTTTCCTGTGAGGTGTTTTGGATCCCTATCTCTTGCTATGAACTGGCAAAACAGCAGAATCCCCTTGACAATCTTGATTTCTCAAGGGAAATGAGAGAACACTATACACCATCCAAGATATTAAAATACTGTCAAGGCCCAACTCGGCTGAATACTCTGAGGAGATTGCCTGTGAGGTGCCGCCTTTCAACTTTTCCCCGTTAGTATGGTGGTCAGTAACATGCGGGAGACTGCGGAGGGTGTCATTTTTTTAATTGGGAACTGATGTGCTTTTACTCAATTCGGGAACCTCACAAGCCAAATTTGTAGTATTTTGCACGAATTACAAGAGATGTTTGAATGTCGACGGTTGAAGTGGAAGCTCGTATTGAGCTTGCTAGAGACTGATTTGCCAAGCCTTTGATAGCTCAGTTGGTAGAGCAGAGGACTGTAGTGGTAAAACAGGCATCCTTAGGTCGCTGGTTCAAATCCAGATTGAAGGACTTTTGCCAAATGCAAATTTTATTGAATACTTGGAAAGTAAAATGCTTGGAAAATAAAATAACAGACAATTTATAATTATATTATATTTCATCACTGAAAATAGATGCCTTTTGCTTTGAGGCTGTGGCCACGTTATGTTTCTGTCCGACACCAATCTTCGTTGGTTTCCTGTGAGGTGTTTTGGATCCCCATCTCTTGCTATGAACTGACAAAACAGCAGAATCCCCTTGACAATCTTGATTTCTCAAGGGAAATGGGAGAACACTATACACCATCCAAGATATTAAAATATTGTCAAGGCCCAACACGGCTGAATACTCTGAGGAGATGGCCTGTGAGGCGCGCCTTTCAACTTTTCCCCCTTAGTATGGTGGTCAGTAACATGCGGGAGACTGCGGAGGGGGTCATTTTTTTAATTGGGAACTGATGTGCTTTTACTCAATTCGGGAACCTCACAAGCCAAATTTGTAGTATTTTGCACGAATTGCAAGAGATGTTTACAAGTCGACGGTTGAAGTGGAAGCTCGTATTGAGTTTGCTAGAGTTGATTTGCCAAGCCTTCGATAGCTCAGTTGGTAGAGCGGAGGACTGTAGTGGTAAAACAGGCATCCTTAGGTCGCTGGTTCAAATCCGGCTCGAAGGACTCTTGCCAAATGCACATTTTATTGAATACTTGGAAAGTGAAATACTTGGAAAGTAAAATAACAGACAATTTATAATTATATTATATTTCATCACTGAAAATAGATGCCTTTTGCTTTGAGGCTGTGGCCATGTTATTTTTCTGTCCAACACGAATCTTCATTGGTTTCCTGTCAGGTGTTTTGGATCCCCATCTCTTGCTATGAACTGGCAAAACAGCAGAATCCCCTTGACAATCTTGATTTCTCAAGGGAAATGAGAGAACACTATACACCATCTAAGATATTAAAATATTGTCAAGGCCCAACACGGCTGAATACTCTGAGGAGATGGCCTGTGAGGCGCCGCCTTTCAACTTTTCCCCCTTAGTATGGTGGTCATTAACATGCGGGAGACTGCGGAGGGGGTCATTTTTTTAATTGGGAACTGATGTGCTTTTACTCAATTCGGGAACCTCACAAGCCAAATTTGTAGTATTTTGCACAAATTGCAAGAGATGTTTACAAGTCGACGGTTGAAGTGGAAGCTCGTATTGAGTTTGCTAGAGAATGATTTGCCAAGCCTTCGATTGCTCGTCGCTGGTTCAAATCACATGAACAATGTGCCAAATGCACATTTTATTGAATACTTGGAAAGTAAAATACTTGGAAAGTAAAATAACAGACAATTTATAATTATATTATATTTCATCACTGAAAATAGATGCCTTTTGCTTTGAGGCTGTGACCATGTTATTTTTCTGTCCAACACGAATCTTCATTGGTTTCCTGTGAGGTGTTTTGGATCCCCATCTCTTGCTATGAACTGGCAAAACAGCAGAATCCCCTTGACAATCTTGATTTCTCAAGGGAAATGAGAGAACACTATACACCATCCAAGATATTAAAATATTGTCAAGGCCCAACGCGGCTGAATACTCTAAGGAGATGGCCTGTGAGGTGCCGCCTTTCAACTTTTCCCCCTTAGTATGGTGGTCAGTAACATGCGGGAGACTGCGGAGGGGGTCATTTTTTTAATTGGGAACTGATGTGCTTTTACTCAATTCGGGAACCTCACAAGCCAAATTTGTAGTATTTTGCACGAATTGCAAGAGATGTTTACAAGTCGACGGTTGAAGTGGAAGCTCGTATTGAGTTTGCTAGAGTTGATTTGCCAAGCCTTCGAAAGCTCAGTTGTTAGAGCCGAGGACAGTAGTGGTAAAACAGGCATCCTTAGGTCGCTGGTTCAAGTCCGGCTCAAATGACTTTTGCCAAATGCACATTTTATTGAATACTTGGAAAGTAAAATACTTGGAAAGTAAAATAACAGACAATTTATAATTATATTATATTTCATCACTGAAAATAGATGCCTTTTGCTTTGAGGCTGTGGCCACGTTATTTTTCTGTCCAACACGAATCTTCATTGGTTTCCTGTCAGGTGTTTTGGATCCCCATCTCTTGCTATGAACTGACAAAACAGCTGAATCCCCTTGACAATCTTGATTTCTCAAGGGAAATGAGAGAACACTATACACCATCCAAGATATTAAAATATTGTCAAGGCCCAACACGGCTGAATACTCTGAGGAGATGGCCTGTGAGGCGCCGCCTTTCAACTTTTCCCCCTTAGTATGGTGGTCATTAACATGCGGGAGACTGCGGAGGGGGTCATTTTTTTAATTGGGAACTGATGTGCTTTTACTCAATTCGGGAACCTCACAAGCCAAATTTGTAGTATTTTGCACGAATTGCAAGGGATGTTTACAAGTCGACGGTTGAAGTGGAAGCTCGTATTGAGTTTGCTAGAGAATGATTTGCCAAACCTTCGAAAGCTCAGTTGGTAGAGCGGAGGACTGTAGTGGTAAAACAGGCATCCTTAGGTCGCTGGTTCAAATCCGGCTCGAAGGACTTTTGCCAAATGCAAATTTTATTGAATACTTGGAAAGTAAAATACTTGGAAAATAAAATAACAGACAATTTATAATTATATTATATTTCATCACTGAAAATAGATGCCTTTTGCTTTGAGGCTGTGGCCACGTTATGTTTCTGTCCAACACCAATCTTCATTGGTTTCCTGTGAGGTGTTTCGGATCCCCATCTCTTGCTATGAACTGGCAAAACAGCAGAATCCCCTTCACAATCTTGATTTCTCAAGGGAAATGAGAGAACACTATACACCAACCAAGATATTAAAATATTGTCAAGGCCCAACGCGGCTGAATACTCTGAGGAGATGGCCTGTGAGGTGCCGCCTTTCAACTTTTCCCCCTTAGTATGGTGGTCAGTAACATGCGGGAGACTGCGGAGGGGGTCATTTTTTTAATTGGGAACTGATGTGCTTTTACTCAATTCGGGAACCTCACAAGCCAAATTTGTAGTATTTTGCACGAATTGCAAGAGATGTTTACAAGTCGACGGTTGAAGTGGAAGCTCGTATTGAGTTTGCTAGAGTTGATTTGCCAAGCCTTCGATAGCTCAGTTGGTAGAGTGGAGGACTGTAGTGGTAAAACAGGCATCCTTAGGTCGCTGGTTCAAATCCCGCTCGAAGGACTCTTGCCAAATGCACATTTTATTGAATACTTGGAAAGTGAAATACTTGGAAAGTAAAATAACAGACAATTTATAATTATATTATATTTCATCACTGAAAATAGATGCCTTTTGCTTTGAGGCTGTGGCCATGTTATTTTTCTGTCCAACACGAATCTTCATTGGTTTCCTGTCAGGTGTTTTGGATCCCCATCTCTTGCTATGAACTGGCAAAACAGCAGAATCCCCTTGACAATCTTGATTTCTCAAGGGAAATGAGAGAACACTATACACCATCTAAGATATTAAAATATTGTCAAGGCCCAACACGGCTGAATACTCTGAGGAGATGGCCTGTGAGGCGCCGCCTTTCAACTTTTCCCCCTTAGTATGGTGGTCATTAACATGCGGGAGACTGCGGAGGGGGTCATTTTTTTAATTGGGAACTGATGTGCTTTTACTCAATTCGGGAACCTCACAAGCCAAATTTGTAGTATTTTGCACAAATTGCAAGAGATGTTTACAAGTCGACGGTTGAAGTGGAAGTTCGTATTGAGTTTGCTAGAGAATGATTTGCCAAGCCTTCGATAGCTCAGTTGGTAGAGCGGAGGACTGTAGTGGTAAGACAGGCATCCTTAGGTCGCTGGTTCAAATCCAGCTCGAAGGACTTTTGCCAAATGCACATTTTATTGAATACTTGGAAAGTAAAATACTTGGAAAGTAAAATAGCAGACAATTTATAATTATATTATATTTCATCACTGAAAATAGATGCCTTTTGCTTTGAGCCTGTGACCATGTTATTTTTCTGTCCAACACGAATCTTCATTGGTTTCCTGTGAGGTGTTTTGGATCCCCATCTCTTGCTATGAACTGGCAAAATAGCAGAATCCCCTTGACAATCTTGATTTCTCAAGGGAAATGAGAGAACACTATACACCATCCAAGATATTAAAATATTGTCAAGGCCCAACACAGCTGAATACTCTGAGGAGATGGCCTGTGAGGTGCCGCCTTTCAACTTTTCCCCCTTAGTATGGTGGTCATTAACATGCGGGAGACTGCGGAGGGGGTCATTTTTTTAATTGGGAACTGATGTGCTTTTACTCAATTCGGGAACCTCACAAGCCAAATTTGTAGTATTTTGCACGAATTGCAAGAGATGTTTACAAGTCGACGGTTGAAGTGGAAGCTCGTATTGAGTTTGCTAGAGTTGATTTGCCAAGCCTTTGATAGCTCAGTTGGTAGAGTGGAGGACTGTAGTGGTAAAACAGGCATCCTTAGGTCGCTGGTTCAAATCCCGCTCGAAGGACTCTTGCCAAATGCACATTTTATTGAATACTTGGAAAGTGAAATACTTGGAAAGTAAAATAACAGACAATTTATAATTATATTATATTTCATCACTGAAAATAGATGCCTTTTGCTTTGAGGCTGTGGCCATGTTATTTTTCTGTCCAACACGAATCTTCGTTGGTTTCCTGTCAGGTGTTTTGGATCCCCATCTCTTGCTATGAACTGGCAAAACAGCAGAATCCCCTTGACAATCTTGATTTCTCAAGGGAAATGAGAGAACACTATACACCATCTAAGATATTAAAATATTGTCAAGGCCCAACACGGCTGAATACTCTGAGGAGATGGCCTGTGAGGCGCCGCCTTTCAACTTTTCCCCCTTAGTATGGTGGTCATTAACATGCGGGAGACTGCGGAGGGGGTCATTTTTTTAATTGGGAACTGATGTGCTTTTACTCAATTCGGGAACCTCACAAGCCAAATTTGTAGTATTTTGCACAAATTGCAAGAGATGTTTACAAGTCGACGGTTGAAGTGGAAGTTCGTATTGAGTTTGCTAGAGAATGATTTGCCAAGCCTTCGATAGCTCAGTTGGTAGAGCGGAGGACTGTAGTGGTAAGACAGGAATCCTTAGGTCGCTGGTTCAAATCCAGCTCGAAGGACTTTTGCCAAATGCACATTTTATTGAATACTTGGAAAGTAAAATACTTGGAAAGTAAAATAGCAGACAATTTATAATTATATTATATTTCATCACTGAAAATAGATGCCTTTTGCTTTGAGCCTGTGACCATGTTATTTTTCTGTCCAACACGAATCTTCATTGGTTTCCTGTGAGGTGTTTTGGATCCCCATCTCTTGCTATGAACTGGCAAAATAGCAGAATCCCCTTGACAATCTTGATTTCTCAAGGGAAATGAGAGAACACTATACACCATCCAAGATATTAAAATATTGTCAAGGCCCAACACGGCTGAATACTCTGAGGAGATGGCCTGTGAGGCGCCGCCTTTCAACTTTTCCCCCTTAGTATGGTGGTCATTAACATGCGGGAGACTGCGGAGGGGGTCATTTTTTTAATTGGGAACTGATGTGCTTTTACTCAATTCGGGAACCTCACAAGCCAAATTTGTAGTATTTTGCACGAATTGCAAGAGATGTTTACAAGTCGACGGTTGAAGTGGAAGCTCGTATTGAGTTTGCTAGAGAGTGATTTGCCAAACCTTCGAAAGCTCAGTTGGTAGATTGGAGGACTGTAGTGGTAAAACAGGCATCCTTATGTCGCTGGTTCAAATCCGGCTCGAAGGACTTTTGCCAAATGCAAATTTTATTGAATACTTGGAAAGTAAAATACTTGGAAAATAACATAACAGACAATTTATAATTATATTATATTTCATCACTGAAAATAGATGCCTTTTGCTTTGAGGCTGTGGCCACATTATTTTTCTGTCCAACACCAATCTTCTTTGGTTTCCTGTGAGGTGTTTCTTTGATCCCCATCTCTTGCTATGAACTGGCAAAACAGCATAATCCCCTTGACAATCTTGATTTCTCAAGGAAAATGAGAGAACACTATACACCATCCAAGATATTAAAATATTGTCAAGGCCCAACGCGGCTGAATACTCTGAGGAGATGGCCTGTGAGGTGCCGCCTTTCAACTTTTCCCCCTTAGTATGGTGGTCAGTAACATGCGGGAGACTGCGGAGGGGGTCATTTTTTTAATTGGGAACTGATGTGCTTTTACTCAATTCGGGAACCTCACAAGCCAAATTTGTAGTATTTTGCACGAATTGCAAGAGATGTTTACAAGTCGACGGTTGAAGTGGAAGCTCGTATTGAGCTTGCTAGAGATTGGTTTGCCAAGCCTTCGACAGCTCAGTTGGTAGAGCAGCGGACTGTAGTGGTAAAACAGGCATCCTTAGGTCGCTGGTTCAAATCCAGATTGAAGGACTTTGGCCAAATGCAAATTTTATTGAATACTTGGAAAGTAAAATGCTTGGAAAATAAAATAACAGACAATTTATAATTATATTATATTTCATCACTGAAAATAGATGCCTTTTGCTTTGAGGCTGTGGCCACGTTATGTTTCTGTCCGACACCAATCTTCTTTGGTTTCCTGTGAGGTGTTTTGGATCCCCATCTCTTGCTATGAACTGACAAAACAGCATAATCCCCTTGACAATCTTGATTTCTCAAGGGAAATGGGAGAACACTATACACCATCCAAGATATTAAAATATTGTCAAGGCCCAACACTGCTGAATACTCTGAGGAGATGGCCTGTGAGGCGCGCCTTTCAACTTTTCCCCCTTAGTATGGTGGTCAGTAACATGCGGGAGACTGAGGAGGCGGTCATTTTTTTAATTGGGAACTGATGTGCTTTTACTCAATTCGGGAACCTCACAAGCCAAATTTGTAGTATTTTGCACGAATTGCAAGAGATGTTTGCATGTCGACGGTTGAAGTGGAAGCTCAAATTGAGCTTGCTAGAGAACGATTTGCCAAGCCTTCGATAGCTCAGTTGGTAGAGTGGAGGACTGTAGTGGTAAAACAGGCATCCTTAGGTCGCTGGTTCAAATCCGGCTCGAAGGACTTTTGCCAAATGCACATTTTATTGAATACTTGAAAGTAAAATACTTGGAAAATAAAATAACAGACAATTTATAATGATATTATATTTCATCACTGAAAATAGATGCCTTTTGCTTTGAGGCTGTGGCCACGTTATGTTTCTGTCCAACACCAATCTTCATTGGTTTCCTGTGAGGTGTTTCGGATCCCCATCTCTTGCTATGAACTGGCAAAACAGCAGAATCCCCTTGACAATCTTGATTTCCCAAGGGAAATGAGAGAACAGTATACACCATCCAAGATATTAAAATATTGTCAAGGCCCAACACTGCCTAATACTCTGAGGAGATGGCCTGTGAGGCGCGCCTTTCAACTTTTCCCCCTTAGTATGGTGGTCAGTAACATGCGGGAGACTGCGGAGGGGGTGATTTTTTTAATTGGGAACTGATGTGCTTTTACTCAATTCGGGAACCTCACAAGCCAAATTTGTAGTATTTTGCACGAATTGCAAGAGATGTTTACAAGTCGACGGTTGAAGTGGAAGCTCGTGTTGGGTTTGCTAGAGAATGATTTGCCAAGCCTTCGATAGCTCGTCGCTGGTTCAAATCCGGCTCCAAGGACTTTTGCCAAATGCACATTTTATTGAATACTTGGAAAGTAAAATACTTGGAAAGTAAAATAACAGACAATTTATAATTATATTATATTTCATCACTGAAAATAGATGCCTTTTGCTTTGAGGCTGTGGCCACGTTATTTTTCTGTCCGACACAAATCTTCGTTGGTTTCCTGTGAGGTATTTTGGATCCCCATCTCTTGCTATGAACTGACAAAACAGCAGAATCCCCTTGACAATCTTGATTTATCAAGGGAAATGGGAGAACACTATACACCATCCAAGATATTAAAATATTGTCAAGGCCGAACACTGATGAATACTCTGAGGAGATGGCCTGTGAGGCGCCGCCTTTCAACTTTTCCCCCTTAGTATGGTGGTCAGTAACATGCGGGAGACTGCGGAGGGGGTCATTTTTTTAATTGTGAACTGATGTGCTTTTACTCAATTCGGGAACCTCACAAGCCAAATTTGTAGTATTTTGCACGAATTGCAAGAGATGTTTGAATGTTGACGGTTGAAGTGGAAGCTCTTATTGAGCTTGCTAGAGACTGATTTGCCAAGCCTTCAATAGCTCAGTTGGTAGAGCGGAGGACTGTAGTGGTAAAACAGGCATCCTTAGGTCGCTGGTTCAAATCCGGCTCGAAGGACTTTTGCCAAATGCAAATTTTATTGAATACTTGAAAAGTAAAATACTTGGAAAATAAAATAACAGACAATTTATAATGATATTATATTTCATCACTGAAAATAGATGCCTTTTGCTTTGAGGCTGTGGCCACGTTATGTTTCTGTCCAACACCAATCTTCATTGGTTTCCTGTGAGGTGTTTTGGATCCCCATCTCTTGCTATGAACTGGCAAAACAGCAGAATCCCCTTGACAATCTTGATTTCTCAAGGGAAATGAGAGAACAGTATACACCATCCAAGATATTAAAATATTGTCAAGGCCCAACACGGCTGAATATTCTGAGGAAATGGCCTGTGAGGCGCCGCCTTTCAACTTTTCCCCCTTAGTATGGTGGTCAGTAACATGCGGGAGCCTGCGGAGGGGGTCATTTTTTTAATTGGGAACTGATGTGCTTTTACTCAATTCGGGAACCTCACAAGCCAAATTTGTAGTATTTTGCACGAATTGCAAGAGATGTTTACAAGTTGACGGTTGAAGTGGAAGCTCGTATTGAGTTTGCTAGAGAATAATTTGCCAAGCCTTCGATAGCTCGTCGCTGGTTCAAATCCAGCTCAAAGGACTTTTGCCAAATGCACATTTTATTGAATACTTGGAAAGTAAAATACTTGGAAAGTAAAATAACAGACAATTTATAATTATATTATATTTCATCACTGAAAATAGATGCCTTTTGCTTTGAGGCTGTGGCCACGTTATTTTTCTGTCCGCACCAATATTCGTTGGTTTCCTGTGAGGTGTTTCGGATCCCCATCTCTTGCTATGAACTGGCAAAACAGCAGAATCCCCTTGACAATCTTGATTTCTCAAGGGAAATGAGAGAACAGTATACACCATCCAAGATATTAAAATATTGTCAAGGCCCAACACGGCTGAATATTCTGAGGAGATGGCCTGTGAGGCGCCGCCTTTCACCTTTTCCCCCTTAGTATGGTGGTCAGTAACATGCGGGAGACTGCGGAGGGGGTCATTTTTTTAATTGGGAACTGATGTGCTTTTACTCAATTCGGGAACGTCACAAGCCAAATTTGTAGTATTTTGCACGAATTGCAAGAGATGTTTACAAGTCGACGGTTGAAGTGGAAGCTCGTATTGAGTTTGCTAGAGAACGATTTGCCAAGCCTTCGATAGCTCAGTTGGTAGAGCGGAGGACTGTAGTGGTAAAACAGGCATCCTTAGGTCGCTGGTTCAAATCCGGCTCGAAGGACTTTTGCCAAATGCACATTTTATTGAATACTTGAAAGTAAAATACTTGGAAAGTAAAATAACAGACAATTTATAATTATATTATATTTCATCACTGAAAATAGATGCCTTTTGCTTTGAGGCTGTGGCCACGTTATTTTTCTGTCCGACACCAATCTTCGTTGGTTTCCTGTGAGGTATTTTGGATCCCCATCTCTTGCTATGAACTGACAAAACAGCAGAATCCCCTTGACAATCTTGATTTCTCAAGGGAAATGGGAGAACACTATACACCATCCAAGATATTAAAATATTGTCAAGGCCGAACACTGATGAATACTCTGAGGAGATGGCCTGTGAGGCGCCGCCTTTCAACTTTTCCTCCTTTGTATGGTGGTCAGTAACATGCGGGAGACTGCGGAGGGGGTCATTTTTTTAATTGTGAACTGATGTGCTTTTACTCAATTCGGGAATCTCACAAGCCAAATTTGTAGTATTTTGCACGAATTGCAAGAGATGTTTGAATGTCGACGGTTGAAGTGGAAGCTCGTATTGAGCTTGCTAGAGACTGATTTACCATGCCTTTGATAGCTCAGTTGGTAGAGCGGAGGAATGTAGTGGTAAAACAGGCATCCTTAGGTCGCTGGTTCAAAGCCGGCTCGAAGAACTTTTGCCAAATGAAAATTTTATTGAATACTTGGAAAGTAAAATACTTGGAAAATAACATAACAGACAATTCATAATTATATTATATTTCATCACTGAAAATAGATGCCTTTTGCTTTGAGGCTGTGGCCACGTTATGTTTCTGTCCAACACGAATCTTCATTGGTTTCATGTGAGGTGTTTTGGATCCCCATCTCTTGCTATGAACTGGCAAAACAGCAGAATCCCCTTGACAATCTTGATTTCTCAAGGGAAATGAGAGAACACTATACACCATCCAAGATATTAAAATATTGTCAAGGCCCAACACGGCTGAATATTCTGAGGAAATGGCCTGTGAGGCGCCGCCTTTCAACTTTTCCCCCTTAGTATGGTGGTCAGTAACATGCGGGAGCCTGCGGAGGGGGTCATTTTTTTAATTGGGAACTGATGTGCTTTTACTCAATTCGGGAACCTCACAAGCCAAATTTGTAGTATTTTGCACGAATTGCAAGAGATGTTTACAAGTTGACGGTTGAAGTGGAAGCTCGTATTGAGTTTGCTAGAGAATAATTTGCCAAGCCTTCGATAGCTCGTCGCTGGTTCAAATCCAGCTCAAAGGACTTTTGCCAAATGCACATTTTATTGAATACTTGGAAAGTAAAATACTTGGAAAGTAAAATAACAGACAATTTATAATTATATTATATTTCATCACTGAAAATAGATGCCTTTTGCTTTGAGGCTGTGGCCACGTTATTTTTCTGTCCGCACCAATATTCGTTGGTTTCCTGTGAGGTGTTTCGGATCCCCATCTCTTGCTATGAACTGGCAAAACAGCAGAATCCCCTTGACAATCTTGATTTCTCAAGGGAAATGAGAGAACAGTATACACCATCCAAGATATTAAAATATTGTCAAGGCCCAACACGGCTGAATATTCTGAGGAGATGGCCTGTGAGGCGCCGCCTTTCACCTTTTCCCCCTTAGTATGGTGGTCAGTAACATGCGGGAGACTGCGGAGGGGGTCATTTTTTTAATTGGGAACTGATGTGCTTTTACTCAATTCGGGAACGTCACAAGCCAAATTTGTAGTATTTTGCACGAATTGCAAGAGATGTTTACAAGTCGACGGTTGAAGTGGAAGCTCGTATTGAGTTTGCTAGAGAACGATTTGCCAAGCCTTCGATAGCTCAGTTGGTAGAGCGGAGGACTGTAGTGGTAAAACAGGCATCCTTAGGTCGCTGGTTCAAATCCGGCTCGAAGGACTTTTGCCAAATGCACATTTTATTGAATACTTGAAAGTAAAATACTTGGAAAGTAAAATAACAGACAATTTATAATTATATTATATTTCATCACTGAAAATAGATGCCTTTTGCTTTGAGGCTGTGGCCACGTTATTTTTCTGTCCGACACCAATCTTCGTTGGTTTCCTGTGAGGTATTTTGGATCCCCATCTCTTGCTATGAACTGACAAAACAGCAGAATCCCCTTGACAATCTTGATTTCTCAAGGGAAATGGGAGAACACTATACACCATCCAAGATATTAAAATATTGTCAAGGCCGAACACTGATGAATACTCTGAGGAGATGGCCTGTGAGGCGCCGCCTTTCAACTTTTCCTCCTTTGTATGGTGGTCAGTAACATGCGGGAGACTGCGGAGGGGGTCATTTTTTTAATTGT
The DNA here is from genome assembly GCF_040938575.1 of Ambystoma mexicanum. NCBI lineage: Eukaryota > Metazoa > Chordata > Amphibia > Caudata > Ambystomatidae > Ambystoma > Ambystoma mexicanum. The sequence continues at coordinate 1,025,675,752 of NC_090921.1, read as the reverse complement.
GAACTGATGTGCTTTTACTCAATTCGGGAATCTCACAAGCCAAATTTGTAGTATTTTGCACGAATTGCAAGAGATGTTTGAATGTCGACGGTTGAAGTGGAAGCTCGTATTGAGCTTGCTAGAGACTGATTTACCATGCCTTTGATAGCTCAGTTGGTAGAGCGGAGGAATGTAGTGGTAAAACAGGCATCCTTAGGTCGCTGGTTCAAAGCCGGCTCGAAGAACTTTTGCCAAATGAAAATTTTATTGAATACTTGGAAAGTAAAATACTTGGAAAATAACATAACAGACAATTCATAATTATATTATATTTCATCACTGAAAATAGATGCCTTTTGCTTTGAGGCTGTGGCCACGTTATGTTTCTGTCCAACACGAATCTTCATTGGTTTCATGTGAGGTGTTTTGGATCCCCATCTCTTGCTATGAACTGGCAAAACAGCAGAATCCCCTTGACAATCTTGATTTCTCAAGGGAAATGAGAGAACACTATACACCATCCAAGATATTAAAATATTGTCAAGGCCCAACACGGCTGAATACTCTGAGGAGATGGCCTGTGAGGCGCCGCCTTTCAACTTTTCCCCCTTAGTATGTTGGTCAGTAACATGCGGGAGACTGCGGAGGGGGTCATTTTTTTAATTGTGAACTGATGTGCTTTTACTCAATTCGGGAACCTCACAAGCCAAATTTGTAGTATTTTGCACGAATTGCAAGAGATGTTTGAATGTCGACGGTTGAAGTGGAAGCTCGTATTGAGCTTGCTAGAGACTGATTTGCCAAGCCTTCGATAGCTCAGTTGGTAGAGCAGAGGACTGTAGTGGTAAAATAGGCATCCTTAGGTCGCTGGTTCAAATCCCGATTGAAGGACTTTTGCCAAATGCAAATTTTATTGAATACTTGGAAAGTAAAATGCTTGGAAAATAAAATAACAGACAATTTATAATTATATTATATTTCATCACTGAAAATAGATGCCTTTTGCTTTGAGGCTGTGGCCACGTTATGTTTCTGTCCGACACCAATCTTCTTTGGTTTCCTGTGAGGTGTTTTGGATCCCCATCTCTTGCTATGAACTGACAAAACAGCAGAATCCCCTTGACAATCTTGATTTCTCAAGGGAAATGGGAGAACACTATACACCATCCAAGATATTAAAATATTGTCAAGGCCCAACACGGCTGAATACTCTGAGGAGATGGCCTGTGAGGCGCGCCTTTCAACTTTTCCCCCTTAGTATGGTGGTCAGTAACAAGCGGGAGACTGCGGAGGGGGTCATTTTTTTAATTGGGAACTGATGTGCTTTTACTCAATTCGGGAACCTCACAAGCCAAATTTGTAGTATTTTGCACGAATTGCAAGAGATGTTTACAAGTCGACGGTTGAAGTGGAAGCTCGTATTGCGTTTGCTAGAGAATGATTTGCCAAGCCTTCGATAGCTCGTCGCTGGTTCAAATCCGGCTCAAAGGACTTTTGCCAAATGCACATTTTATTGAATACTTGGAAAGTAAAATACTTGGAAAGTAAAATAACAGACAATTTATAATTATATTATATTTCATCACTGAAAATAGATGCCTTATGCTTTGAGGCTGTGGCCACGTTATTTTTCTGTCCGACACCAATCTTCGTTGGTTTCCTGTGAGGTATTTTGGATCCCCATCTCTTGCTATGAACTGACAAAACAGCAGAATCCCCTTGACAATCTTGATTTCTCAAGGGAAATGGGAGAACACTATACACCATCCAAGATATTAAAATATTGTCAAGGCCGAACACTGATGAATACTCTGAGGAGATGGCCTGTGAGGCGCGCCTTTCAACTTTTCCCCCTTAGTATGGTGGTCAGTAACATGCGGGAGACTGCGGAGGGGGTCATTTTTTTAATTGGGAACTGATGTGCTTTTACTCAATTCGGGAACCTCACAAGCCAAATTTGTAGTATTTTGCACGAATTGCAAGAGATGTTTACAAGTCGACGGTTGAAGTGGAAGCTCATATTGAGTTTGCTAGAGAATAATTTGCCAAGCCTTCGATAGCTCAGTTGGTAGAGCAGAGGACTGTAGTGGTACAACAGGCATCCTTAGGTCGCTGGTTCAAATCCGGCTCAAAGGACTTTTGCCAAATGCAAATTTTATTGAATACTTGGAAAGTAAAATAACTGGAAAGTAAAATAACAGACAATTTATAATTATATTATATTTCATCACTGAAAATAGATGCCTTTTGCTTTGAGGCTGTGGCCACGTTATGTTTCTGTCCAACACGAATCTTCATTGGTTTCATGTGAGGTGTTTTGGATCCCCATCTCTTGCTATGAACTGGCAAAACAGCAGAATCCCCTTGACAATCTTGATTTCTCAAGGGAAATGAGAGAACAGTATACACCATCCAAGATATTAAAATATTGTCAAGGCCCAACACGGCTGAATACTCTGAGGAGATGGCCTGTGAGGCGCCGCCTTTCAACTTTTCCCCCTTAGTATGGTGGTCAGTAACATGCGGGAGACTGCGGAGGGGGTCATTTTTTTAATTGGGAACTGATGTGCTTTTACTCAATTCGGGAACCTCACAAGCCAAATTTGTAGTATTTTGCACGAATTGCAAGAGATGTTTGAATGTCGACGGTTGAAGTGGAAGCTCGTATTGAGCTTGCTAGAGATTGATTTGCCAAGCCTTCGACAGCTCAGTTGGTAGAGCAGAGGACTGTAGTGGTAAAACAGGCATCCTTAGGTCGCTGGTTCAAATCCAGATTGAAGGACTTTGGCCAAATGCAAATTTTATTGAATACTTGGAAAGTAAAATGCTTGGAAAATAAAATAACAGACAATTTATAATTATATTATATTTCATCACTGAAAATAGATGCCTTTTGCTTTGAGGCTGTGGCCACGTTATGTTTCTGTCCGACACCAATCTTCTTTGGTTTCCTGTGAGGTGTTTTGGATCCCCATCTCTTGCTATGAACTGACAAAACAGCATAATCCCCTTGACAATCTTGATTTCTCAAGGGAAATGGGAGAACACTATACACCATCCAAGATATTAAAATATTGTCAAGGCTCAACACAGCTGAATACTCTGAGGAGATGGCCTGTGAGGCGCCGCCTTTCAACTTTTCCCCCTTAGTATGGTGGTCAGTAACATGCGGGAGACTGAGGAGGCGGTCATTTTTTTAATTGGGAACTGATGTGCTTTTACTCAATTCGGGAACCTCACAAGCCAAATTTGTAGTATTTTGCACGAATTGCAAGAGATGTTTGCATGTCGACGGTTGAAGTGGAAGCTCAAGTTGAGCTTGCTAGAGAACGATTTGCCAAGCCTTCGATAGCTCAGTTGGTAGAGTGGAGGACTGTAGTGGTAAAACAGGCATCCTTAGGTCGCTGGTTCAAATCCGGCTCGAAGGACTTTTGCCAAATGCACATTTTATTGAATACTTGAAAGTAAAATACTTGGAAAATAAAATAACAGACAATTTATAATGATATTATATTTCATCACTGAAAATAGATGCCTTTTGCTTTGAGGCTGTGGCCACGTTATGTTTCTGTCCAACACCAATCTTCATTGGTTTCCTGTGAGGTGTTTCGGATCCCCATCTCTTGCTATGAACTGGCAAAACAGCAGAATCCCCTTGACAATCTTGATTTCTCAAGGGAAATGAGAGAACAGTATACACCATCCAAGATATTAAAATATTGTCAAGGCCCAACACTGCCTAATACTCTGAGGAGATGGCCTGTGAGGCGCGCCTTTCAACTTTTCCCCCTTAGTATGGTGGTCAGTAACATGCGGGAGACTGCGGAGGGGTTCATTTTTTTAATTGGGAACTGATGTGCTTTTACTCAATTCGGGAACCTCACAAGCCAAATTTGTAGTATTTTGCACGAATTGCAAGAGATGTTTACAAGTCGACGGTTGAAGTGGAAGCTCGTGTTGGGTTTGCTAGAGAATGATTTGCCAAGCCTTCGATAGCTCGTCGCTGGTTCAAATCCGGCTCCAAGGACTTTTGCCAAATGCACATTTTATTGAATACTTGGAAAGTAAAATACTTGGAAAGTAAAATAACAGACAATTTATAATTATATTATATTTCATCACTGAAAATAGATGCCTTTTGCTTTGAGGCTGTGGCCACGTTATTTTTCTGTCCGACACCAATCTTCGTTGGTTTCCTGTGAGGTATTTTGGATCCCCATCTCTTGCTATGAACTGACAAAACAGCAGAATCCCCTTGACAATCTTGATTTATCAAGGGAAATGGGAGAACACTATACACCATCCAAGATATTAAAATATTGTCAAGGCCGAACACTGATGAATACTCTGAGGAGATGGCCTGTGAGGCGCCGCCTTTCAACTTTTCCCCCTTAGTATGGTGGTCAGTAACATGCAGGAGACTGCGGAGGGGGTCATTTTTTTAATTGTGAACTGATGTGCTTTTACTCAATTCGGGAACCTCACAAGCCAAATTTGTAGTATTTTGCACGAATTGCAAGAGATGTTTGAATGTTGACGGTTGAAGTGGAAGCTCTTATTGAGCTTGCTAGAGACTGATTTGCCAAGCCTTCAATAGCTCAGTTGGTAGAGCGGAGGACTGTAGTGGTAAAACAGGCATCCTTAGGTCGCTGGTTCAAATCCGGCTCGAAGGACTTTTGCCAAATGCAAATTTTATTGAATACTTGAAAAGTAAAATACTTGGAAAATAAAATAACAGACAATTTATAATGATATTATATTTCATCACTGAAAATAGATGCCTTTTGCTTTGAGGCTGTGGCCACGTTATGTTTCTGTCCAACACCAATCTTCATTGGTTTCCTGTGAGGTGTTTCGGATCCCCATCTCTTGCTATGAACTGGCAAAACAGCAGAATCCCCTTGACAATCTTGATTTCTCAAGGGAAATGAGAGAACAGTATACACCATCCAAGATATTAAAATATTGTCAAGGCCCAACACGGCTGAATATTCTGAGGAAATGGCCTGTGAGGCGCCGCCTTTCAACTTTTCCCCCTTAGTATGGTGGTCAGTAACATGCGGGAGCCTGCGGAGGGGGTCATTTTTTTAATTGGGAACTGATGTGCTTTTACTCAATTCGGGAACCTCACAAGCCAAATTTGTAGTATTTTGCATGAATTGCAAGAGATGTTTACAAGTTGACGGTTGAAGTGGAAGCTCGTATTGAGTTTGCTAGAGAATGATTTGCCAAGCCTTCGATAGCTCGTCGCTGGTTCAAATCCAGCTCAAAGGACTTTTGCCAAATGCACATTTTATTGAATACTTGGAAAGTAAAATACTTGGAAAGTAAAATAACAGACAATTTATAATTATATTATATTTCATCACTGAAAATAGATGCCTTTTGCTTTGAGGCTGTGGCCACGTTATTTTTCTGTCCGACACCAATATTCGTTGGTTTCCTGTGAGGTGTTTCGGATCCCCATCTCTTGCTATGAACTGGCAAAACAGCAGAATCCCCTTGACAATCTTGATTTCTCAAGGGAAATGAGAGAACAGTATACACCATCCAAGATATTAAAATATTGTCAAGGCCCAACACGGCTGAATATTCTGAGGAGATGGCCTGTGAGGCGCCGCCTTTCACCTTTTCCCCCTTAGTATGGTGGTCAGTAACATGCGGGAGACTGCGGATGGGGGTCATTTTTTTAATTGGGAACTGATGTGCTTTTACTCAATTCGGGAACGTCACAAGCCAAATTTGTAGTATTTTGCACGAATTGCAAGAGATGTTTACAAGTCGACGGTTGAAGTGGAAGCTCGTATTGAGTTTGCTAGAGAACGAATTGCCAAGCCTTCGATAGCTCAGTTGGTAGAGCGGAGGACTGTAGTGGTAAAACAGGCATCCTTAGGTCGCTGGTTCAAATCCGGCTCGAAGGACTTTTGCCAAATGCACATTTTATTGAATACTTGAAAGTAAAATACTTGGAAAGTAAAATAACAGACAATTTATAATTATATTATATTTCATCACTGAAAATAGATGCCTTTTGCTTTGAGGCTGTGGCCACGTTATTTTTCTGTCCGACACCAATCTTCGTTGGTTTCCTGTGAGGTATTTTGGATCCCCATCTCTTGCTATGAACTGACAAAACAGCAGAATCCCCTTGACAATCTTGATTTCTCAAGGGAAATGGGAGAACACTATACACCATCCAAGATATTAAAATATTGTCAAGGCCGAACACTGATGAATACTCTGAGGAGATGGCCTGTGAGGCGCCGCCTTTCAACTTTTCCTCCTTTGTATGGTGGTCAGTAACATGCGGGAGACTGCGGAGGGGGTCATTTTTTTAATTGTGAACTGATGTGCTTTTACTCAATTCGGGAATCTCACAAGCCAAATTTGTAGTATTTTGCACGAATTGCAAGAGATGTTTGAATGTCGACGGTTGAAGTGGAAGCTCGTATTGAGCTTGCTAGAGACTGATTTACCAAGCCTTTGATAGCTCAGTTGGTAGAGCAGAGGACTGTAGTGGTAAAATAGGCATCCTTAGGTCGCTGGTTCAAATCCCGATTGAAGGACTTTTGCCAAATGCAAATTTTATTGAATACTTGGAAAGTAAAATGCTTGGAAAATAAAATAACAGACAATTTATAATTATATTATATTTCATCACTGAAAATAGATGCCTTATGCTTTGAGGCTGTGGCCACGTTATGTTTCTGTCCGACACCAATCTTCTTTGGTTTCCTGTGAGGTGTTTTGGATCCCCATCTCTTGCTATGAACTGACAAAACAGCAGAATCCCCTTGACAATCTTGATTTCTCAAGGGAAATGGGAGAACACTATACACCATCCAAGATATTAAAATATTGTCAAGGCCCAACACGGCTGAATACTCTGAGGAGATGGCCTGTGAGGCGCGCCTTTCAACTTTTCCCCCTTAGTATGGTGGTCAGTAACATGCGGGAGACTGCGGAGGGGGTCATTTTTTTAATTGGGAACTGATGTGCTTTTACTCAATTCGGGAACCTCACAAGCCAAATTTGTAGTATTTTGCACGAATTGCAAGAGATGTTTACAAGTCAACGGTTGAAGTGGAAGCTCGTATTGCGTTTGCTAGAGAATGATTTGCCAAGCCTTCGATAGCTCGTCGCTGGTTCAAATCCGGCTCAAAGGACTTTTGCCAAATGCACATTTTATTGAATACTTGGAAAGTAACATACTTGGAAAGTAAAATAACAGACAATTTATAATTATATTATATTTCATCACTGAAAATAGATGCCTTTTGCTTTGAGGCTGTGACCATGTTATTTTTCTGTCCAACACCAATCTTCTTTGGTTTCCTGCGAGGTGTTTTTTTGATCCCCATCTCTTGCTATGAACTGGCAAAACAGCATAATCCCCTTGACAATCTTGATTTCTCAAGGAAAATGAGAGAACACTATACACCATCCAAGATATTAAAATATTGTCAAGGCCCAACACGGCTGAATACTCTGAGGAGATGGCCTGTGAGGTGCCGCCTTTCAACTTTTCCCCCTTAGTATGGTGGTCAGAAACATGCGGGAGACTGCGGAGGGGGTAATTTTTTTAATTGGGAACTGATGTGCTTTTACTCAATTCGGGAACCTCACAAGCCAAATTTGTAGTATTTTGCACGAATTGCAAGAGATGTTTACAAGTCGACGGTTGAAGTGGAAGCTCGTATTGAGCTTGCTAGAGACTGATTTGCCAAGCGTTCGATAGCTCAGTTGGTAGAGCAGAGGACTGTAGTGGTAAAACAGGCATCCTTAGGTCGCTGGTTCAAATCCAGATTGAAGGACTTTTGCCAAATGCAAATTTTATTGAATACTTGGAAAGTAAAATACTTGGAAAGTAAAATAACAGACAATTTATAATTATATTTCATCACTGAAAATAGATGCCTTTTGCTTTGAGGCTGTGGCCACGTTATGTTTCTGTCCAACACGAATCTTCATTGGTTTCATGTGAGGTGTTTTGGATCCCCATCTCTTGCTATGAACTGGCAAAACAGCAGAATCCCCTTGACAATCTTGATTTCTCAAGGGAAATGAGAGAACACTATACACCATCCAAGATATTAAAATATTGTCCAGGCCCAACACGGCTGAATACTCTGAGGAGATAGCCTGTGAGGCGCCGCCTTTCAACTTTTCCCCCTTAGTATGGTGGTCAGTAACATGCGCGAGACTGCGGAGGGGGTCATTTTTTTAATTGTGAACTGATGTGCTTTTACTCAATTCGGGAACCTCACAAGCCAAATTTGTAGTATTTTGCACGAATTGCAAGAGATGTTTGAATGTCGACGGTTGAAGTGGAAGCTCGTATTGAGCTTGCTAGAGACTGATTTGCCAAGCTTTCGATAGCTCAGTTGGTAGAGCAGAGGACTGTAGTGGTAAAACAGGCATCCTTAGGTCGCTGGTTCAAATCCAGATTGAAGGACTTTTGCCAAATGCAAATTTTATTGAATACTTGGAAAGTAAAATGCTTGGAAAATAAAATAACAGACAATTTATAATTATATTATATTTCATCACTGAAAATAGATGCCTTTTGCTTTGAGGCTGTGGCCACGTTATGTTTCTGCCCGACACCAATCTTTGTTGGTTTCCTGTGAGGTGTTTTGGATCCCCATCTCTTGCTATGAACTGACAAAACAGCAGAATCCCCTTGACAATCTTGATTTCTCAAGGGAAATGAGAGAACACTATACACCATCCAAGATATTAAAATATTGTCAAGGCCCAACACTGCTGAATACTCTGAGGAGATGGCCTGTGAGGCGCGCCTTTCAACTTTTCCCCCTTAGTATGGTGGTCAGTAACATGCGGGAGACTGCGGAGGGGGTCATTTTTTTAATTGGGAACTGATGTGCTTTTACTCAATTCGGGAACCTCACAAGCCAAATTTGTAGTATTTTGCACGAATTGCAAGAGATGTTTACAAGTCGACGGTTGAAGTGGAAGCTCGTATTGGGTTTGCTAGAGAATGATTTGCCAAGCCTTCGATAGCTCGTCGCTGGTTCAAATCCGGCTCAAAGGACTTTTGCCAAATGCACATTTTATTGAATACTTGGAAAGTAAAATACTTGGAAAGTAAAATAACAGACAATTTATAATTATATTATATTTCATCACTGAAAATAGATGCCTTTTGCTTTGAGGCTGTGGCCACGTTATTTTTCTGTCCGACACCAATCTTCGTTGGTTTCCTGTGAGGTATTTTGGATCCCCATCTCTTGCTATGAACTGACAAAACAGCAGAATCCCCTTGACAATCTTGATTTATCAAGGGAAATGGGAGAACACTATACACCATCCAAGATATTAAAATATTGTCAAGGCCGAACACTGATGAATACTCTGAGGAGATGGCCTGTGAGGCGCCGCCTTTCAACTTTTCCCCCTTAGTATGGTGGTCAGTAACATGCGGGAGACTGCGGAGGGGGTCATTTTTTTAATTGTGAACTGATGTGCTTTTACTCAATTCGGGAACCTCACAAGCCAAATTTGTAGTATTTTGCACGAATTGCAAGAGATGTTTACAAGTCGACGGTTGAAGTGGAAGCTCGTATTGAGCTTGCTAGAGACTGATTTGCCAAGCGTTCGATAGCTCAGTTGGCAGAGCAGAGGACTGTAGTGGTAAAACAGGCATCCTTAGGTTGCTGGTTCAAATCCAGATTGAAGGACTTTTGCCAAATGCAAATTTTATTGAATACTTGGAAAGTAAAATACTTGGAAAGTAAAATAACAGACAATTTATAATTATATTTCATCACTGAAAATAGATGCCTTTTGCTTTGAGGCTGTGGCCACGTTATGTTTCTGTCCAACACGAATCTTCATTGGTTTCATGTGAGGTGTTTTGGATCCCCATCTCTTGCTATGAACTGGCAAAACAGCAGAATCCCCTTGACAATCTTGATTTCTCAAGGGAAATGAGAGAACACTATACACCATCCAAGATATTAAAATATTGTCCAGGCCCAACACGGCTGAATACTCTGAGGAGATGGCCTGTGAGGCGCGCCTTTCAACTTTTCCCCCTTAGTATGGTGGTCAGTAACATGCGGGAGACTGCGGAGGGGGTCATTTTTTTAATTGTGAACTGATGTGCTTTTACTCAATTCGGGAACCTCACAAGCCAAATTTGTAGTATTTTGCACGAATTGCAAGAGATGTTTGAATGTCGACGGTTGAAGTGGAAGCTCGTATTGAGCTTGCTAGAGACTGATTTGCCAAGCTTTCGATAGCTCAGTTGGTAGAGCAGAGGACTGTAGTGGTAAAACAGGCATCCTTAGGTCGCTGGTTCAAATCCAGATTGAAGGACTTTTGCCAAATGCAAATTTTATTGAATACTTGGAAAGTAAAATGCTTGGAAAATAAAATAACAGACAATTTATAATTATATTATATTTCATCACTGAAAATAGATGCCTTTTGCTTTGAGGCTGTGGCCACGTTATGTTTCTGTCCGACACCAATCTTCGTTGGTTTCCTGTGAGGTGTTTTGGATCCCCATCTCTTGCTATGAACTGACAAAACAGCAGAATCCCCTTGACAATCTTGATTTCTCAAGGGAAATGAGAGAACACTATACACCATCCAAGATATTAAAATATTGTCAAGGCCCAACACTGCTGAATACTCTGAGGAGATGGCCTGTGAGGCGCGCCTTTCAACTTTTCCCCCTTAGTATGGTGGTCAGTAACATGCGGGAGACTGCGGAGGGGGTCATTTTTTTAATTGGGAACTGATGTGCTTTTACTCAATTCGGGAACCTCACAAGCCAAATTTGTAGTATTTTGCACGAATTGCAAGAGATGTTTACAAGTCGACGGTTGAAGTGGAAGCTCGTATTGGGTTTGCTAGAGAATGATTTGCCAAGCCTTCGATAGCTCGTCGCTGGTTCAAATCCGGCTCAAAGGACTTTTGCCAAATGCACATTTTATTGAATACTTGGAAAGTAAAATACTTGGAAAGTAAAATAACAGACAATTTATAATTATATTATATTTCATCACTGAAAATAGATGCCTTTTGCTTTGAGGCTGTGGCCACGTTATTTTTCTGTCCGACACCAATCTTCGTTGGTTTCCTGTGAGGTATTTTGGATCCCCATCTCTTGCTATGAACTGACAAAACAGCAGAATCCCCTTGACAATCTTGATTTATAAAGGGAAATGGGAGAACACTATACACCATCCAAGATATTAAAATATTGTCAAGGCCGAACACTGATGAATACTCTGAGGAGATGGCCTGTGAGGCGCCGCCTTTCAACTTTTCCTCCTTAGTATGGTGGTCAGTAACATGCGGGAGACTGCGGAGGGGGTCATTTTTTTAATTGTGAACTGATGTGCTTTTACTCAATTCGGGAACCTCACAAGCCAAATTTGTAGTATTTTGTACGAATTGCAAGAGATGTTTGAATGTCGACGGTTGAAGTGGAAGCTCGTATTGAGCTTGCTAGAGACTGATTTGCCAAGCCTTCGATAGCTCAGTTGGTACAGCGGAGGACTGTAGTGGTAAAACAGACATCCTTAGGTCGCTGGTTCAAAACTCCGGCTCGAAGGACTTTTGCCAAATGCACTTTTTATTGAATACTTGGAAAGTAAAATACTTGGAAAATAAAAAAACAGACAATTTATAATTATATTATATTTCATCACTGAAAATAGATGCCTTTTGCTTTGAGGCTGTGACCATGTTATTTTTCTGTCCAACACGAATCTTCATTGGTTTCCTGTGAGGTGTTTTGGATCCCCATCTCTTGCTATGAACTGGCAAAACAGCAGAATCCCCTTGACAATCTTGATTTCTCAAGGGAAATGAGAGAACACTATACACCATCCAAGATATTAAAATATTGCATAGCTCTCAACTCACACGCTTTTGGCGGGTGTCACCCGCCCTGTAAAGGGGTGACTCACCCGCCAAGCCTCCTGCACGCCCATTAATTCCAATGGGCGTCTCACCCGCCAAAAACAAAACCGGGTGATTTCACCCGCCTTTGCAACAGAAATGGTTGAGAGCTATGATATTGTCAAGGCCCAACGCGGCTGAATACTCTGAGGAGATGGCCTGTGAGGTGCCGCCTTTCAACTTTTCCCCCTTAGTATGGTGGTCAGTAACATGCGGGAGACTGTGGAGGGGGTCATTTTTTTAATTGTGAACTGATGTGCTTTTACTCAATTCGGGAACCTCACAAGCCAAATTTGTAGTATTTTGCACGAATTGCAAGAGATGTTTGAATGTCGACGGTTGAAGTGGAAGCTCGTATTGAGCTTGCTAGAGACTGATTTGCCAAGCTTTCGATAGCTCAGTTGGTAGAGCAGAGGACTGTAGTGGTAAAACAGGCATCCTTAGGTCGCTGGTTCAAATCCAGATTGAAGGACTTTTGCCAAATGCAAATTTTATTGAATACTTGGAAAGTAAAATGCTTGGAAAATAAAATAACAGACAATTTATAATTATATTATATTTCATCACTGAAAATAGATGCCTTTTGCTTTGAGGCTGTGGCCACGTTATGTTTCTGGCCGACACCAATCTTCGCTGGTTTCCTGTGAGGTGTTTTGGATCCCCATCTCTTGCTATGAACTGACAAAACAGCAGAATCCCCTTGACAATCTTGATTTCTCAAGGGAAATGAGAGAACACTATACACCATCCAAGATATTAAAATATTGTCAAGGCCCAACACTGCTGAATACTCTGAGGAGATGGCCTGTGAGGCGCGCCTTTCAACTTTTCCCCCTTAGTATGGTGGTCAGTAACATGCGGGAGACTGCGGAGGGGGTCATTTTTTTAATTGGGAACTGATGTGCTTTTACTCAATTCGGGAACCTCACAAGCCAAATTTGTAGTATTTTGCACGAATTGCAAGAGATGTTTACAAGTCGACGGTTGAAGTGGAAGCTCGTATTGGGTTTGCTAGAGAATGATTTGCCAAGCCTTCGATAGCTCGTCGCTGGTTCAAATCCGGCTCAAAGGACTTTTGCCAAATGCACATTTTATTGAATACTTGGAAAGTAAAATACTTGGAAAGTAAAATAACAGACAATTTATAATTATATTATATTTCATCACTGAAAATAGATGCCTTTTGCTTTGAGGCTGTGGCCACATTATTTTTCTGTCCGACACCAATCTTCGTTGGTTTCCTATGAGGTATTTTGGATCCCCATCTCTTGCTATGAACTGACAAAACAGCAGAATCCCCTTGACAATCTTGATTTATCAAGGGAAATGGGAGAACACTATACACCATCCAAGATATTAAAATATTGTCAAGGCCGAACACTGATGAATACTCTGAGGAGATGGCCTGTGAGGCGCCGCCTTTCAACTTTTGCCCCTTAGTATGGTGGTCAGTAACATGCGGGAGACTGCGGAGGGGGTCATTTTTTTAATTGTGAACTGATGTGCTTTTACTCAATTCGGGAACCTCACAAGCCAAATTTGTAGTATTTTGCACGAATTGCAAGAGATGTTTGAATGTTGACGGTTGACGTGGAAGCTCGTATTGAGCTTGCTAGAGACTCATTCGCCAAGCCTTCAATAGCTCAGTTGGTAGAGCAGAGGACTGTAGTGGTAAAACAGGCATCCTTAGGTCACTGGTTCAAATCCAGATTGAAGGACTTTTGCCAAATGCAAATTTTATTGAATACTTGGAAAGTAAAATGCTTGGAAAATAAAATAACAGACAATTTATAATTATATTATATTTCATCACTGAAAATAGATGCCTTTTGCTTTGAGGCTGTGGCCACGTTATGTTTCTGTCCGACACCAATCTTCGTTGGTTTCCTGTGAGGTGTTTTGGATCCCCATCTCTTGCTATGAACTGACAAAACAGCAGAATCCCCTTGACAATCTTGATTTCTCCAGGGAAATGGGAGAACACTATACACCATCCAAGATATTAAAATATTGTCAAGGCCCAACACTGCTGAATACTCTGAGGAGATGGCCTGTGAGGCGCGCCTTTCAACTTTTCCCCCTTAGTATGGTGGTCAGTAACATGCGGGAGACTGCGGAGGGGGTCATTTTTTTAATTGGGAACTGATGTGCTTTTACTCAATTCGGGAACCTCACAAGCCAAATTTGTAGTATTTTGCACGAATTGCAAGAGATGTTTACAAGTCGACGGTTGAAGTGGAAGCTCGTATTGAGTTTGCTAGAGAATGATTTGCCAAGCCTTCGATAGCTCGTCGCTGGTTCAAATCCGGCTCAAAGGACTTTTGCCAAATGCACATTTTATTGAATACTTGGAAAGTAAAATACTTGGAAAGTAAAATAACAGACAATTTATAATTATATTATATTTCATCACTGAAAATAGATGCCTTTTGCTTTGAGGCTGTGGCCACGTTATTTTTCTGTCCGACACCAATCTTCGTTGGTTTCCTGTGAGGTATTTTGGATCCCCATCTCTTGCTATGAACTGACAAAACAGCAGAATCCCCTTGACAATCTTGATTTATAAAGGGAAATGGGAGAACACTATACACCATCCAAGATATTAAAATATTGTCAAGGCCGAACACTGATGAATACTCTGAGGAGATGGCCTGTGAGGCGCCGCCTTTCAACTTTTCCTCCTTAGTATGGTGGTCAGTAACATGCGGGAGACTGCGGAGGGGGTCATTTTTTTAATTGTGAACTGATGTGCTTTTACTCAATTCGGGAACCTCACAAGCCAAATTTGTAGTATTTTGCACGAATTGCAAGAGATGTTTGAATGTCGACGGTTGAAGTGGAAGCTCGTATTGAGCTTGCTAGAGACTGATTTGCCAAGCCTTCGATAGCTCAGTTGGTACAGCGGAGGACTGTAGTGGTAAAACAGACATCCTTAGGTCGCTGGTTCAAAACTCCGGCTCGAAGGACTTTTGCCAAATGCACATTTTATTGAATACTTGGAAAGTAAAATACTTGGAAAATAAAAAAACAGACAATTTATAATTATATTATATTTCATCACTGAAAATAGATGCCTTTTGCTTTGAGGCTGTGACCATGTTATTTTTCTGTCCAACACGAATCTTCATTGGTTTCCTGTGAGGTGTTTTGGATCCCCATCTCTTGCTATGAACTGGCAAAACAGCAGAATCCCCTTGACAATCTTGATTTCTCAAGGGAAATGAGAGAACACTATACACCATCCAAGATATTAAAATATTGCATAGCTCTCAACTCACACGCTTTTGGCGGGTGTCACCCGCACTGTAAAGGGGTGACTCACCCGCCAAGCCTCCTGCACGCCCATTAATTCCAATGGGCGTCTCACCCGCCAAAAACAAAACCGGGTGATTTCACCCGCCTTTGCAACAGAAATGGTTGAGAGCTATGATATTGTCAAGGCCCAACGCGGCTGAATACTCTGAGGAGATGGCCTGTGAGGTGCCGCCTTTCAACTTTTCCCCCTTAGTATGGTGGTCAGTAACATGCGGGAGACTGCGGAGGGGGTCATTTTTTTAATTGGGAACTGATGTGCTTTTACTCAATTCGGGAACCTCACAAGCCAAATTTGTAGTATTTTGCACGAATTGCAAGAGATGTTTGAATGTCGACGGTTGAAGTGGAAGCTCGTATTGAGCTTGCTAGAGACTGATTTGCTAAGCTTTCGATAGCTCAGTTGGTAGAGCAGAGGACTGTAGTGGTAAAACAGGCATCCTTAGGTCGCTGGTTCAAATCCAGATTGAAGGACTTTTGCCAAATGCAAATTTTATTGAATACTTGGAAAGTAAAATGCTTGGAAAATAAAATAACAGACAATTTATAATTATATTATATTTCATCACTGAAAATAGATGCCTTTTGCTTTGAGGCTGTGGCCACGTTATGTTTCTGTCCGACACCAATCTTCGTTGGTTTCCTGTGAGGTGTTTTGGATCCCCATCTCTTGCTATGAACTGACAAAACAGCAGAATCCCCTTGACAATCTTGATTTCTCAAGGGAAATGGGAGAACACTATACACCATCCAAGATATTAAAATATTGTCAAGGCCCAAGACTGCTGAATACTCTGAGGAGATGGCCTGTGAGGCGCGCCTTTCAACTTTTCCCCCTTAGTATGGTGGTCAGTAACATGCGGGAGACTGCGGAGGGGGTCATTTTTTTAATTGGGAACTGATGTGCTTTTACTCAATTCGGGAACCTCACTGTTATGTTCCGCCCTGCGTCCCGCTACGCGGTGACGCAGGGCGTCCTTAATAAAAGCCCCGCCCCCGCGTTCGGGAGGCAGTTCCGGGGCAGACCTAACATCGGCGTGGGTGTGTGTTTATTGCAGCTCCCGCTGGAGCTGCGCCACCGGCCGCGCGGCCTAATTGCATGACGCCAGCCCCCGCGCGTAGGCCGCGGGCCCTCGACACAACAATGGCGACGAGGAGAGACGAGCTCCACAATAAGCTCGGTGCTCTGAAGGCACCACAACGACATACAGCCATCGCGGCTTAATTTTTGGACACCCGGTGGGGGTGCCATCACACACGTGACCCCCCACCCCAAAAAAAAAAAAATTTTTTTTTTTTCTCTTTCTCTCATCTATTCATGCGCTCTGCCTCCAAGACCACAACTCTTCCCATCCAACACAGGAGAGCGGCACCACAGAGTGTGGGGAGTGCCAGGCCAGGAGTTGCAACACGGCGCCTGGGCACGGCGGCACCTCCAAGGCAGGCAGACGACGCAGCACAGCATTGGTGGCCGTCGGAGGCACCTACGACAACACGGATCAGGTACACGCCAGCATGGCGGCCGGCACATCCACGCCTGGGCCCTCCACGCCGTCCAGAATTGCGGCAAATCTGTCCATGACGCCGCCTCCACCTCGAACTCAAGGCACTTCGTCGACACTGGTCCAACCGTTTGACCCATTCACGGATCCGTCGTCATGCGGACCCAGATGGCAGCTATGGATCCAGAAGTTCGAGATGGCGATGGAGTGCAAAGAGATCACTGCGCCCAGGAAACTGAAGGCACACCTGCTACTCAGTGTGGGTGATGAGGTACTGCGCATTTTCAATTCGCTGAACGTTGATGATGGCCTGGATGGGTACCGAAGCGCGAAAGACGCCCTCACCGATCACTTCCTCCCTCAATTAAACCCAGACTATGAGACGTTTCTCTTCTGCACCACATTACAGACAGCGGAGGAAACCCTTGATGCGTACCACACCCGCCTGAGGAAGTTAGCCATGTCCTGTGAATTCACAAATGTGGAGAGGGAAATCAGGAGGCAGATCATCAACGGGATTCATTCGGAAAAACTGAGGCGCCTAATACTCAGCGAGAGGGGTATCCCCCTACAGCGTATCCTTGAACTAGGACGTCAGAGGGAACTGGCACACACCAGAGCGGCCAATATGGAGGCCACGCTACACAGGCTGCAACCTGCTCTCAACACGGCTATGGTTGCCCGCATCGCCAACAAACAATCCTCGAGAGACGACAACAGTGGCGGATACGGACAAAACAGGTGGCAACCGCGTATTCCGGGACCCACTGAGTGTGGTTGGTGCGGTGGCCCACGACATGGCCGTCGCAACTGTCCTGCTCAAGGCACCACGTGTGGGGCATGTGGCCGGAAGGACCATTACGCGAAGGTATGCCGATCAACGGACACCCCCATACAGCCTCAGCAAAACCAGCCGGAGAAGATCGCGACCAAGAAAAAGAAGCAAGCCAGTGCCAGAAGGGTCGCAGTGGCCAGCTCTTCCACGGAGGATGAAGGGGACGATATCTCGGCAATGCTGCAGCCCCCCTCCAAGGACACAGACAGGAAAGGAAGGAAGGTATACCTGGTGTCTGCACTATGCCAGGACCGTGGACCTCGAGGAAAAGCCACCCGAAGGCGCAAATGCATGGTCACCATCCAAAATCAGTGCGTTCAGATGACCATCGACACAGGCGCTTCGGTGAACGTAATGCCTGAGAGCATCTTCCTGACTCTAAGTCCTCCACCAGAGCTGAAAAACACCGACACTCTGCTCTATGCATACGGCTGTCGAAAGCCCCTGCCGGTAATTGGCAGGTTCCGCACCACGCTGGAACACGGAGAAAACAGACTATGGTCCAAAATCTATGTTGTGAAGGCAGGTGTTGAGAGCCTCCTGAGTGGGGACGCAGCGGAGGACTTGGGAGTGGTCCAATTCATCTGCCATGTCAACGAAGAAATGGAGATCGAGCAGATGCTTAACCAATACCCTGACTTGCAAGAAGGCATAGGCTGTCTAAGAGGCAAAACCATCAAACTGCATATTGATGAGACTGTGCAGCCGAAAGCCGTCCGGCACCGGAGAACGCCGTTCCACATGAGAGAACAAGTGGAACAGGAACTCAAGGCACTGGAAGAAGCGGGTATCATTGAGGAGGTCACAGGGCCCACACCGTGGGTCTCCCCAATGGTAGTCACACGGAAGCCCAAGCAGCCTGGAAAGGTGCGGATCTGCATAGACATGCGCCTCCCCAACACCGCCATTAAAAGGGAACGCCACATAACCCCAACAATCGACGAGATTGTGGCTGACCTCACAGGGTCGAAGATATTTTCAAAGATTGACCTAAAGGCGGGGTATCATCAACTCAAACTCCACAGAGACTCTCGATACATAACAACATTCTCTACGCATCTGGGGCTGCGGAGGTACAAACGCCTAAGTTTCGGAATATCATCAGCTGCGGAGGTGTTCCAGCAGACCATCCAGGAGGTCATCCGGGGCATCCCTGGTGTCCTCAACGTGAGCGATGATATTCTGATTCACGCCCCCGACAAAGAGACACACATCAAGAGGCTTCACGCCCTACTGGGCCGACTACAAGAGGTTGGGCTCACAATACATCGGGAAAAGTGTGAATTCCTCAAAGCGGAGATCACGTTCTTCGGATACAAGTTTGGCAGCACAGGCATCTCCCCGGACCCGCAGAAGGTCGCAGACATCCAGGCGGCTAGCCCTCCGATGACACCCACGGAAGTGCGCAGTTTTCTAGGCATGGCCACCTACTGCGGGAGGTTCATCCGAAACCTGGCCACACTATCTGAGCCGCTGCGGGAACTCACGAAAGCCAACGTCAAGTGGGAATGGGGGCCAACATGCCAGGACTCGTTCGAAAGCATCAAGGACTCCCTCTCAGCTGACACCAAGATGGCCTACTACAATACTGAACTGCCCACAGAACTATTCGTAGATGCCAGCCCCGTGGGGCTCGGAGCCATCCTAATGCAAGTCACGAGGGAAGGGGAGAAAAGACCGATCGCGTATGCATCGAGAGCCCTCACCGAGACCGAACAAAGGTACTCACACATCGAAAAGGAGGCCATCGCCGTGCTGTGGGGGTGCCGGCATTTTCACCTCTACCTATATGGACGTCACTTCACGACGATCACGGACCACAAGCCCCTTCTACCAATTTTCATGGGAACCTCAGCACACCCTCCGGCACGAATAACCAAGTGGTTACTGCACCTCCAGCAATATGACTTCAACCTCGTCTACCAACCAGGCAGCGGGAACCCGGCGGATTTTCTATCCAGGCATCCGCGAGAGGCCACTCAACAAGAGATCCAAGTAGCGGCAGAAACAGAGGAACACATATGCCAAGTGGTGCGAGCAATGAGGCCCAGAGCGGTGAGCATCGAGGAAATCGAGGCGGAAACGCACCAGGACCCGTGTTGCGACTTGGTGAAAGATGCCATCCTGTCCGGTGACTGGAAGACTTTCATGAGACATACACACAACAGAACAGCGGAAGCAAAGGGGTTTTTGTCAGGCATATTCACAGTGCGGCAAGACTTGTCAGTCACGGAAGGTGGACTGTTACTTCGAGGAAACCGCATCGTGATCCCTCTCAAACTACAGGACAGAATAGTGGCCCTAGCACATGAGGGACACCAAGGACTGGTAAGGACGAAAGCCCGCATTCGGCACCGAGTATGGTTTCCCCAGATCGAGGAGCGGGTCGAGACACTCATCACCACGTGCCTAGCCTGTCAGATAACAGGGGGGCCGCCAGACCCGGAACCCATCATATCGGCAGAACGGGGCCGCTCTCGCTGGGAGGCCATCAGCATTGACTTTTGCAAGCTCCGGGAGGGCCTCCACTTGCTGGTGGCCGTCGATGACCACTCCCGCTACCCGGAAGTTGAGATAGTTGAGTCCACAGCAGCTGAAGTGGTCATTCCGGCCCTAGAGAAAATGTTCGCAACCCATGGACTACCCATTTCAATCAAAAGCGACAATGGCCCGCCGTTTACGGGAGAGGATTTCAAAAAGTACCTACAGGATCTCAATGTGAAATATCACCACATCACTCCAAGACACCCCCAGGCAAATGGGGACGTAGAACGATTTATGCGGACTATCAATAAGGTACTCCGAGTGTCTAAGGCTAACGCCAGCCCCTGGAAGGTTGACCTCTTCCGATTCCTCCGAAATTACCGGGTCACGCCTCACAGTACAACCGGCATACCGCCTGCGGACCTCATGTTCGGCACCGTCATCAGATCCTCGATCCCGCATCACCCAAGCAGAACCCCGGACACGGTGAACGAGGAACGCACCGAGAGAAGGAGGAGGGATGCCAACGAACACATGAGTGGCAAGCGGAGAGCGAGGCAGTCCCATCATCAAGTGGGTGACCAGGTTATCATGCTACGTAACCCTTCCAAGTCAAAACTTGACACAAGGTACGAGGAACTTCCATGGACCGTCAGCAACCGGCATGGAACCATGGTCACTGTGACACGAGGAAACCGCCAAGTGACGAGAAATGCGTCATGGTTCAAAGCCATACCCCGTACACTATGGACTGATAAGGAATGCCATCGGGAAGGCATGGACAATCCACCCAGCGAAGAAGAGCCGGAGGCCATCCCTGAGGAGGATGGAGCGCGGGATGGAAGCTGGGAACCGGTGGATGAACCTGGCCTCGAGGACCCGAACTGCGACGATGGAACCGAGCTTGAAGCAAGGGGGGAGGACCCCCGCGAAGGACGATACTCACTGAGAACAACGACGAGACCGCCAGCCAAGCTAAGTGACTATGTGTGGCAACTGGTGCAATAGTGCCATGAACCCCAATGGCAAGGTGGCTGAGTGTTGAAGACTGAGCGCTTATGTTGGACTTGGCCGTTGTGCGGCTGTTAGAGTTATGTGTTTTGTTTTGTTTTATAATAAAGGAGGAATGTTATGTTCCGCCCTGCGTCCCGCTACGCGGTGACGCAGGGCGTCCTTAATAAAAGCCCCGCCCCCGCGTTCGGGAGGCAGTTCCGGGGCAGACCTAACATCGGCGTGGGTGTGTGTTTATTGCAGCTCCCGCTGGAGCTGCGCCACCGGCCGCGCGGCCTAATTGCATGACGCCAGCCCCCGCGCGTAGGCCGCGGGCCCTCGACACAACACTCACAAGCCAAATTTGTAGTATTTTGCACGAATTGCAAGAGATGTTTACAAGTCGACGGTTGAAGTGGAAGCTCGTATTGAGTTTGCTAGAGAATGATTTGCCAAGCCTTCGATAGCTCGTCGCTGGTTCAAATCCGGCTCAAAGGACTTTTGCCAAATGCACATTTTATTGAATACTTGGAAAGTAAAATACTTGGAAAGTAAAATAACAGACAATTTATAATTATATTATATTTCATCACTGAAAATAGATGCCTTTTGCTTTGAGGCTGTGGCCACGTTATTTTTCTGTCCGACACCAATCTTCGTTGGTTTCCTGTGAGGTATTTTGGATCCCCATCTCTTGCTATGAACTGACAAAACAGCAGAATCCCCTTGACAATCTTGATTTATCAAGGGAAATGGGAGAACACTATACACCATCCAAGATATTAAAATATTGTCAAGGCCGAACACTGATGAATACTCTGAGGAGATGGCCTGTGAGGCGCCGCCTTTCAACTTTTCCTCCTTAGTATGGTGGTCAGTAACATGCAGGAGACTGCGGAGGGGGTCATTTTTTTAATTGTGAACTGATGTGCTTTTACTCAATTCGGGAACCTCACAAGCCAAATTTGTAGTATTTTGCACGAATTGCAAGAGATGTTTGAATGTCGACGGTTGAAGTGGAAGCTCGTATTGAGCTTGCTAGAGACTGGTTTGCCAAGCCTTCGATAGCTCAGTTGGTACAGCGGAGGACTGTAGTGGTAAAACAGACATCCTTAGGTCGCTGGTTCAAATCCGGCTCGAAGGACTTTTGCCAAATGCACATTTTATTGAATACTTGGAAAGTAAAATACTTGGAAAATAAAATAACAGACAATTTATAATTATATTATATTTCATCACTGAAAATAGATGCCTTTTGCTTTGAGGCTGTGACCATGTTATTTTTCTGTCCAACACGAATCTTCATTGGTTTCCTGTGAGGTGTTTTGGATCCCCATCTCTTGCTATGAACTGGCAAAACAGCAGAATCCCCTTGACAATCTTGATTTCTCAAGGGAAATGAGAGAACACTATACACCATCCAAGATATTAAAATATTGTCAAGGCCCAACGCGGCTGAATACTCTGAGGAGATGGCCTGTGAGGTGCCGCCTTTCAACTTTTCCCCCTTAGTATGGTGGTCAGTAACATGCGGGAGACTGCGGAGGGGGTCATTTTTTTAATTGGGAACTGATGTGCTTTTACTCAATTCGGGAACCTCACAAGCCAAATTTGTAGTATTTTGCACGAATTGCAAGAGATGTTTGAATGTCGACGGTTGAAGTGGAAGCTCGTATTGGGTTTGCTAGAGAATGATTTGCCAAGCCTTCGATAGCTCGTCGCGGGTTCAAATCCGGCTCAAAGGACTTTTGCCAAATGCACATTTTATTGAATACTTGGAAAGTAAAATACTTGGAAAGTAAAATAACAGACAATTTATAATTATATTATATTTCATCACTGAAAATAGATGCCTTTTGCTTTGAGGCTGTGGCCACGTTATGTTTCTGTCCGACACCAATCTTCGTTGGTTTCCTGTGAGGTGTTTTGGATCCCCATCTCTTGCTATGAACTGACAAAACAGCAGAATCCCCTTGACAATCTTGATTTATAAAGGGAAATGGGAGAACACTATACACCATCCAAGATATTAAAATATTGTCAAGGCCGAACACTGATGAATACTCTGAGGAGATGGCCTGTGAGGCGCCGCCTTTCAACTTTTCCTCCTTAGTATGGTGGTCAGTAACATGCGGGAGACTGCGGAGGGGGTCATTTTTTTAATTGTGAACTGATGTGCTTTTACTCAATTCGGGAACCTCACAAGCCAAATTTGTAGTATTTTGCACGAATTGCAAGAGATGTTTGAATGTCGACGGTTGAAGTGGAAGCTCGTATTGAGCTTGCTAGAGACTGATTTGCCAAGCCTTCGATAGCTCAGTTGGTACAGCGGAGGACTGTAGTGGTAAAACAGACATCCTTAGGTCGCTGGTTCAAATCCGGCTCGAAGGACTTTTGCCAAATGCACATTTTATTGAATACTTGGAAAGTAAAATACTTGGAAAATAAAATAACAGACAATTTATAATTATATTATATTTCATCACTGAAAATAGATGCCTTTTGCTTTGAGGCTGTGACCATGTTATTTTTCTGTCCAACACGAATCTTCATTGGTTTCCTGTGAGGTGTTTTGGATCCCCATCTCTTGCTATGAACTGGCAAAACAGCAGAATCCCCTTGACAATCTTGATTTCTCAAGGGAAATGAGAGAACACTATACACCATCCAAGATATTAAAATATTGTCAAGGCCCAACGCGGCTGAATACTCTGAGGAGATGGCCTGTGAGGTGCCGCCTTTCAACTTTTCCCCCTTAGTATGGTGGTCAGTAACATGCGGGAGACTGCGGAGGGGGTCATTTTTTTAATTGTGAACTGATGTGCTTTTACTCAATTCGGGAACCTCACAAGCCAAATTTGTAGTATTTTGCACGAATTGCAAGAGATGTTTGAATGTCGACGGTTGAAGTGGAAGCTCGTATTGAGCTTGCTAGAGACTGATTTGCCAAGCCTTCGATAGCTCAGTTGGTAGAGCAGAGGACTGTAGTGGTAAAACAGGCATTCTTAGGTCACTGGTTCAAATCCAGATTGAAGGACTTTTGCCAAATGCAAATTTTATTGAATACTTGGAAAATAAAATAACAGACAATTTATAATTATATTATATTTCATCACTGAAAATAGATGCCTTTTGCTTTGAGGCTGTGGCCACGTTATGTTTCTGGCCGACACCAATCTTCGTTGGTTTCCTGTGAGGTGTTTTGGATCCCCATCTCTTGCTATGAACTGACAAAACAGCAGAATCCCCTTGACAATCTTGATTTCTCAAGGGAAATGGGAGAACACTATACACCATCCAAGATATTAAAATATTGTCAAGGCCCAACACTGCTGAATACTCTGAGGAGATGGCCTGTGAGGCGCGCCTTTCAACTTTTCCCCCTTAGTATGGTGGTCAGTAACATGCGGGAGACTGCGGAGGGGGTCATTTTTTTAATTGGGAACTGATGTGCTTTTACTCAATTCGGGAACCTCACAAGCCAAATTTGTAGTATTTTGCACGAATTGCAAGAGATGTTTACAAGTCGACGGTTGAAGTGGAAGCTCGTATTGGGTTTGCTAGAGAATGATTTGCCAAGCCTTCGATAGCTCGTCGCTGGTTCAAATCCGGCTCAAAGGACTTTTGCCAAATGCACATTTTATTGAATACTTGGAAAGTAAAATACTTGGAAAGTAAAATAACAGACAATTTATAATTATATTATATTTCATCACTGAAAATAGATGCCTTTTGCTTTGAGGCTATGGCCACGTTATTTTTCTGTCCGACACCAATCTTCGTTGGTTTCCTGTGAGGTATTTTGGATCCCCATCTCTTGCTATGAACTGACAAAACAGCAGAATCCCCTTGACAATCTTGATTTATCAAGGGAAATGGGAGAACACTATACACCATCCAAGATATTAAAATATTGTCAAGGCCGAACACTGATGAATACTCTGAGGAGATGGCCTGTGAGGCGCCGCCTTTCAACTTTTCCCCCTTAGTATGGTGGTCAGTAACATGCGGGAGACTGCGGAGGGGGTCATTTTTTTAATTGTGAACTGATGTGCTTTTACTCAATTCGGGAACCTCACAAGCCAAATTTGTAGTATTTTGCACGAATTGCAAGAGATGTTTGAATGTTGACGGTTGAAGTGGAAGCTCGTATTGAGCTTGCTAGCGACTCATTTGCCAAGCCTTCAGTAGCTCAGTTGGTAGAGCAGAGGACTGTAGTGGTAAAACAGGCATCCTTAGGTTGCTGGTTCAAATCCAGATTGAAGGACTTTTGCCAAATGCAAATTTTATTGAATACTTGGAAAGTAAAATGCTTGGAAAATAAAATAACAGACAATTTATAATTATATTATATTTCATCACTGAAAATAGATGCCTTTTGCTTTGAGGCTGTGGCCACGTTATGTTTCTGTCCTACACCAATCTTCGTTGGTTTCCTGTGAGGTGTTTTGGATCCCCATCTCTTGCTATGAACTGACAAAACAGCAGAATCCCCTTGACAATCTTGATTTCTCAAGGGAAATGGGAGAACACTATACACCATCCAAGATATTAAAATATTGTCAAGGCCCAACACTGCTGAATACTCTGAGGAGATGGCCTGTGAGGCGCGCCTTTCAACTTTTCCCCCTTAGTATGGTGGTCAGTAACATGCGGGAGACTGCGGAGGGGGTCATTTTTTTAATTGGGAACTGATGTGCTTTTACTCAATTCGGGAACCTCACAAGCCAAATTTGTAGTATTTTGCACGAATTGCAAGAGATGTTTACAAGTCGACGGTTGAAGTGGAAGCTCGTATTGAGTTTGCTAGAGAATGATTTGCCAAGCCTTCAATAGCTCGTCGCTGGTTCAAATCCGGCTCAAAGGACTTTTGCCAAATGCACATTTTATTGAATACTTGGAAAGTAAAATACTTGGAAAGTAAAATAACAGACAATTTATAATTATATTATATTTCATCACTGAAAATAGATGCCTTTTGCTTTGAGGCTGTGGCCACGTTATGTTTCTGTCCGACACCAATCTTCGTTGGTTTCCTGTGAGGTGTTTTGGATCCCCATCTCTTGCTATGAACTGACAAAACAGCAGAATCCCCTTGACAATCTTGATTTATCAAGGGAAATGGGAGAACACTATACACCATGCAAGATATTAAAATATTGTCAAGGCCGAACACTGATGAATACTCTGAGGAGATGGCCTGTGAGGCGCCGCCTTTCAACTTTTCCTCCTTAGTATGGTGGTCAGTAACATGCGGGAGACTGCGGAGGGGGTCATTTTTTTAATTGTGAACTGATGTGCTTTTACTCAATTCGGGAACCTCACAAGCCAAATTTGTAGTATTTTGCACGAATTGCAAGAGATGTTTGAATGTCGACGGTTGAAGTCGAAGCTCGTATTGAGCTTGCTAGAGACTGGTTTGCCAAGCCTTCGATAGCTCAGTTGGTACAGCGGAGGACTGCAGTGGTACAACAGGCATCCTTAGGTCGCTGGTTCAAATCCGGCTCGAAGGACTTTTGCCAAATGCACATTTTATTGAATACTTGGAAAGTAAAATACTTGGAAAGTAAAATAACAGACAATTTATAATTATATTTCATCACTGAAAATAGATGCCTTTTGCTTTGAGGCTGTGACCATGTTATTTTTCTGTCCAACACGAATCTTCATTGGTTTCCTGTGAGGTGTTTTGGATCCCCATCTCTTGCTATGAACTGGCAAAACAGCAGAATCCCCTTGACAATCTTGATTTCTCAAGGGAAATGAGAGAACACTATACACCATCCAAGATATTAAAATATTGTCAAGGCCCAACGCGGCTGAATACTCTGAGGAGATGGCCTCTGAGGTGCCGCCTTTCAACTTTTCCCCCTTAGTATGGTGGTCAGTAACATGCGGGAGACTGCGGAGGGGGTCATTTTTTTAATTGGGAACTGATGTGCTTTTACTCAATTCGGGAACCTCACAAGCCAAATTTGTAGTATTTTGCACGAATTGCAAGAGATGTTTGAATGTCGACGGTTGAAGTGGAAGCTCGTATTGAGCTTGCTAGAGACTGATTTGCCAAGCTTTCGATAGCTCAGTTGGTAGAGCAGAGGACTGTAGTGGTAAAACAGGCATCCTTAGGTCGCTGGTTCAAATCCAGCTTGAAGGACTTTTGCCAAATGCAAATTTTATTGAATACTTGGAAAGTAAAATGCTTGGAAAATAAAATAACAGACAATTTATAATTATATTATATTTCATCACTGAAAATAGATGCCTTTTGCTTTGAGGCTGTGGCCACGTTATGTTTCTGGCCGACACCAATCTTCGTTGGTTTCCTGTGAGGTGTTTTGGATCCCCATCTCTTGCTATGAACTGACAAAACAGCAGAATCCCCTTGACAATCTTGATTTCTCAAGGGAAATGAGAGAACACTATACACCATCCAAGATATTAAAATATTGTCAAGGCCCAACACTGCTGAATACTCTGAGGAGATGGCCTGTGAGGCGCGCCTTTCAACTTTTCCCCCTTAGTATGGTGGTCAGTAACATGCGGGAGACTGCGGAGGGGGTCATTTTTTTAATTGGGAACTGATGTGCTTTTACTCAATTCGGGAACCTCACAAGCCAAATTTGTAGTATTTTGCACGAATTGCAAGAGATGTTTGAATGTCGACGGTTGAAGTGGAAGCTCGTATTGAGCTTGCTAGAGACTGGTTTGCCAAGCCTTCGATAGCTCAGTTGGTACAGCGGAGGACTGTAGTGGTAAAACAGACATCCTTAGGTCGCTGGTTCAAATCCGGCTCGAAGGACTTTTGCCAAATGCACATTTTATTGAATACTTGGAAAGTAAAATACTTGGAAAATAAAATAACAGACAATTTATAATTATATTATATTTCATCACTGAAAATAGATGCCTTTTGCTTTGAGGCTGTGACCATGTTATTTTTCTGTCCAACACGAATCTTCATTGGTTTCCTGTGAGGTGTTTTGGATCCCCATCTCTTGCTATGAACTGGCAAAACAGCAGAATCCCCTTGACAATCTTGATTTCTCAAGGGAAATGAGAGAACACTATACACCATCCAAGATATTAAAATATTGTCAAGGCCCAACGCGGCTGAATACTCTGAGGAGATGGCCTGTGAGGTGCCGCCTTTCAACTTTTCCCCCTTAGTATGGTGGTCAGTAACATGCGGGAGACTGCGGAGGGGGTCATTTTTTTAATTGGGAACTGATGTGCTTTTACTCAATTCGGGAACCTCACAAGCCAAATTTGTAGTATTTTGCACGAATTGCAAGAGATGTTTGAATGTCGACGGTTGAAGTGGAAGCTCGTATTGAGCTTGCTAGAGACTGATTTGCCAAGCTTTCGATAGCTCAGTTGGTAGAGCAGAGGACTGTAGTGGTGAAACAGGCATCCTTAGGTCGCTGGTTCAAATCCAGCTTGAAGGACTTTTGCCAAATGCAAATTTTATTGAATACTTGGAAAGTAAAATGCTTGGAAAATAAAATAACAGACAATTTATAATTATATTATATTTCATCACTGAAAATAGATGCCTTTTGCTTTGAGGCTGTGGCCACGTTATGTTTCTGGCCGACACCAATCTTCGTTGGTTTCCTGTGAGGTGTTTTGGATCCCCATCTCTTGCTATGAACTGACAAAACAGCAGAATCCCCTTGACAATCTTGATTTCTCAAGGGAAATGTGAGAACACTATACACCATCAAAGATATTAAAATATTGTCAAGGCCCAACACTGCTGAATACTCTGAGGAGAGGGCCTGTGAGGCGCGCCTTTCAACTTTTCCCCCTTAGTATGGTGGTCAGTAACATGCGGGAGACTGCGGAGGGGGTCATTTTTTTAATTGGGAACTGATGTGCTTTTACTCAATTCGGGAACCTCACAAGCCAAATTTGTAGTATTTTGCACGAATTGCAAGAGATGTTTACAAGTCGACGGTTGAAGTGGAAGCTCGTATTGGGTTTGCTAGAGAATGATTTGCCAAGCCTTCGATAGCTCGTCGCTGGTTCAAATCCGGCTCAAAGGACTTTTGCCAAATGCACATTTTATTGAATACTTGGAAAGTAAAATACTTGGAAAGTAAAATAACAGACAATTTATAATTATATTATATTTCATCACTGAAAATAGATGCCTTTTGCTTTGAGGCTGTGGCCACGTTATGTTTCTGTCCGACACCAATCTTCGTTGGTTTCCTGTGAGGTCTTTTGGATCCCCATCTCTTGCTATGAACTGACAAAACAGCAGAATCCCCTTGACAATCTTGATTTATCAAGGGAAATGGGAGAACACTATACACCATGCAAGATATTAAAATATTGTCAAGGCCGAACACTGATGAATACTCTGAGGAGATAGCCTGTGAGGCGCCGCCTTTCAACTTTTCCTCCTTAGTATGGTGGTCAGTAACATGCGGGAGACTGCGGAGGGGGTCATTTTTTTAATTGTGAACTGATGTGCTTTTACTCAATTCGGGAACCTCACAAGCCAAATTTGTAGTATTTTGCACGAATTGCAAGAGATGTTTGAATGTCGACGGTTGAAGTCGAAGCTCGTATTGAGCTTGCTAGAGACTGATTTGCCAAGCTTTCGATAGCTCAGTTGGTACAGCGGAGGACTGTAGTGGTAAAACAGACATCCTTAGGTCGCTGGTTCAAATCCGGCTCGAAGGACTTTTGCCAAATGCACATTTTATTGAATACTTGGAAAGTAACATACTTGGAAAGTAAAATAACAGACAATTTATAATTATATTATATTTCATCACTGAAAATAGATGCCTTTTGCTTTGAGGCTGTGACCATGTTATTTTTCTGTCCAACACCAATCTTCTTTGGTTTCCTGTGAGGTGTTTTTTTGATCCCCATCTCTTGCTATGAACTGGCAAAACAGCATAATCCCCTTGACAATCTTGATTTCTCAAGGAAAATGAGAGAACACTATACACCATCCAAGATATTAAAATATTGTCAAGGCCCAACACGGCTGAATACTCTGAGGAGATGGCCTGTGAGGTGCCGCCTTTCAACTTTTCCCCCTTAGTATGGTGGTCAGTAACATGCGGGAGACTGCGGAGGGGGTAATTTTTTTAATTGGGAACTGATGTGCTTTTACTCAATTCGGGAACCTCACAAGCCAAATTTGTAGTATTTTGCACGAATTGCAAGAGATGTTTACAAGTCGACGGTTGAAGTGGAAGCTCGTATTGAGCTTGCTAGAGACTAATTTGCCAAGCTTTCGATAGCTCAGTTGGTAGAGCAGAGGACTGTAGTGGTAAAACAGGCATCCTTAGGTCGCTGGTTCAAATCCAGATTGAAGGACTTTTGCCAAATGCAAATTTTATTGAATACTTGGAAAGTAAAATACTTGGAAAGTAAAATAACAGACAATTTATAATTAAATTTCATCACTGAAAATAGATGCCTTTTGCTTTGAGGCTGTGGCCACGTTATGTTTCTGTCCAACACGAATCTTCATTGGTTTCATGTGAGGTGTTTTGGATCCCCATCTCTTGCTATGAACTGGCAAAACAGCAGAATCCCCTTGACAATCTTGATTTCTCAAGGGAAATGAGAGAACACTATACACCACCCAAGATATTAAAATATTGTCAAGGCCCAACACGGCTGAATACTCTGAGGAGATAGCCTGTGAGGCGCCGCCTTTCAACTTTTCCCCCTTAGTATGGTGGTCAGTAACATGCGGGAGACTGCGGAGGGGGTCATTTTTTTAATTGTGAACTGATGTGCTTTTACTCAATTCGGGAACCTCACAAGCCAAATTTGTAGTATTTTGCACGAATTGCAAGAGATGTTTGAATGTCGACGGTTGAAGTGGAAGCTCGTATTGAGCTTGCTAGAGACTGATTTGCCAAGCTTTCGATAGCTCAGTTGGTAGAGCAGAGGACTGTAGTGGTAAAACAGGCATCCTTAGGTCGCTGGTTCAAATCCAGATTGAAGGACTTTTGCCAAATGCAAATTTTATTGAATACTTGGAAAGTAAAATGCTTGGAAAATAAAATAACAGACAATTTATAATTATATTATATTTCATCACTGAAAATAGATGCCTTTTGCTTTGATGCTGTGGCCACGTTATGTTTCTGGCCGACACCAATCTTCGTTGGTTTCCTGTGAGGTGTTTTGGATCCCCATCTCTTGCTATGAACTGACAAAACAGCAGAATCCCCTTGACAATCTTGATTTCTCAAGGGAAATGAGAGAACACTATACACCATCCAAGATATTAAAATATTGTTAAGGCCCAACACTGCTGAATACTCTGAGGAGATGGCCTGTGAGGCGCGCCTTTCAACTTTTCCCCCTTAGTATGGTGGTCAGTAACATGCGGGAGACTGCGGAGGGGGTCATTTTTTTAATTGGGAACTGATGTGCTTTTACTCAATTCGGGAACCTCATAAGCCAAATTTGTAGTATTTTGCACGAATTGCAAGAGAGGTTTACAAGTCGACGGTTGAAGTGGAAGCTCGTATTGGGTTTGCTAGAGAATGATTTGCCAAGCCTTCGATAGCTCGTCGCTGGTTCAAATCCGGCTCAAAGGACTTTTGCCAAATGCACATTTTATTGAATACTTGGAAAGTAAAATACTTGGAAAGTAAAATAACAGACAATTTATAATTATATTATATTTCATCACTGAAAATAGATGCCTTTTGCTTTGAGGCTGTGGCCACGTTATTTTTCTGTCCGACACCAATCTTCGTTGGTTTCCTGTGAGGTATTTTGGATCCCCATCTCTTGCTATGAACTGACAAAACAGCAGAATCCCCTTGACAATCTTGATTTATCAAGGGAAATGGGAGAACACTATACACCATCCAAGATATTAAAATATTGTCAAGGCCGAACACTGATGAATACTCTGAGGAGATGGCCTGTGAGGCGCCGCCTTTCAACTTTTCCCCCTTAGTATGGTGGTCAGTAACATGCGGGAGACTGCGGAGGGGGTCATTTTTTTAATTGTGAACTGATGTGCTTTTACTCAATTCGGGAACCTCACAAGCCAAATTTGTAGTATTTTGCACGAATTGCAAGAGATGTTTGAATGTTGACGGTTGAAGTGGAAGCTCGTATTGAGCTTGCTAGAGACTCATTTGCCAAGCCTTCAATAACTCAGTTGGTAGAGCAGAGGACTGTAGTGGTAAAACAGGCATCCTTAGGTCACTGGTTCAAATCCAGATTGAAGGACTTTTGCCAAATGCAAATTTTATTGAATACTTGGAAAGTAAAATGCTTGGAAAATAAAATAACAGACAATTTATAATTATATTATATTTCATCACTGAAAATAGATGCCTTTTGCTTTGAGGCTGTGGCCACGTTATGTTTCTGTCCGACACCAATCTTCGTTGGTTTCCTGTGAGGTGTTTTGGATCCCCATCTCTTGCTATGAACTGACAAAACAGCAGAATCCCCTTGACAATCTTGATTTCTCAAGGGAAATGGGAGAACACTATACACCATCCAAGATATTAAAATATTGTCAAGGCCCAAGACTGCTGAATACTCTGAGGAGATGGCCTGTGAGGCGCGCCTTTCAACTTTTCCCCCTTAGTATGGTGGTCAGTAACATGCGGGAGACTGCGGAGGGGGTCATTTTTTTAATTGGGAACTGATGTGCTTTTACTCAATTCGGGAACCTCACAAGCCAAATTTGTAGTATTTTGCACGAATTGCAAGAGATGTTTGAATGTCGACGGTTGAAGTCAAAGCTCGTATTGAGCTTGCTAGAGACTGATTTGCCAAGCCTTCGATAGCTCAGTTGGTACAGCGGAGGACTGTAGTGGTAAAACAGACATCCTTAGGTCGCTGGTTCAAATCCGGCTCGAAGGACTTTTGCCAAATGCACATTTTATTGAATACTTGGAAAGTAACATACTTGGAAAGTAAAATAACAGACAATTTATAATTATATTATATTTCATCACTGAAAATAGATGCCTTTTGCTTTGAGGCTGTGACCATGTTATTTTTCTGTCCAACACCAATCTTCTTTGGTTTCCTGTGAGGTGTTTTTTTGATCCCCATCTCTTGCTATGAACTGGCAAAACAGCATAATCCCCTTGACAATCTTGATTTCTCAAGGAAAATGAGAGAACACTATACACCATCCAAGATATTAAAATATTGTCAAGGCCCAACACGGCTGAATACTCTGAGGAGATGGCCTGTGAGGTGCCACCTTTCAACTTTTCCCCCTTAGTATGGTGGTCAGTAACATGCGGGAGACTGCGGAGGGGGTAATTTTTTTAATTGGGAACTGATGTGCTTTTACTCAATTCGGGAACCTCACAAGCCAAATTTGTAGTATTTTGCACGAATTGCAAGAGATGTTTACAAGTCGACGGTTGAAGTGGAAGCTCGTATTGAGCTTGCTAGAGACTAATTTGCCAAGCTTTCGATAGCTCAGTTGGTAGAGCAGAGGACTGTAGTGGTAAAACAGACATCCTTAGGTCGCTGGTTCAAATCCAGATTGAAGGACTTTTGCCAAATGCAAATTTTATTGAATACTTGGAAAGTAAAATACTTGGAAAGTAAAATAACAGACAATTTATAATTAAATTTCATCACTGAAAATAGATGCCTTTTGCTTTGAGGCTGTGGCCACGTTATGTTTCTGTCCAACACGAATCTTCATTGGTTTCATGTGAGGTGTTTTGGATCCCCATCTCTTGCTATGAACTGGCAAAATAGCAGAATCCCCTTGACAATCTTGATTTCTCAAGGGAAATGAGAGAACACTATACACCACCCAAGATATTAAAATATTGTCATGGCCCAACACGGCTGAATACTCTGAGGAGATAGCCTGTGAGGCGCCGCCTTTCAACTTTTCCCCCTTAGTATGGTGGTCAGTAACATGCGGGAGACTGCGGAGGGGGTCATTTTTTTAATTGTGAACTGATGTGCTTTTACTCAATTCGGGAACCTCACAAGCCAAATTTGTAGTATTTTGCACGAATTGCAAGAGATGTTTGAATGTCGACGGTTGAAGTGGAAGCTCGTATTGAGCTTGCTAGAGACTGATTTGCCAAGCTTTCGATAGCTCAGTTGGTAGAGCAGAGGACTGTAGTGGTAAAACAGGCATCCTTAGGTCGCTGGTTCAAATCCAGATTGAAGGACTTTTGCCAAATGCAAATTTTATTGAATACTTGGAAAGTAAAATGCTTGGAAAATAAAATAACAGACAATTTATAATTATATTATATTTCATCACTGAAAATAGATGCCTTTTGCTTTGAGGCTGTGGCCACGTTATGTTTCTGGCCGACACCAATCTTCGTTGGTTTCCTGTGAGGTGTTTTGGATCCCCATCTCTTGCTATGAACTGACAAAACAGCAGAATCCCCTTGACAATCTTGATTTCTCAAGGGAAATGAGAGAACACTATACACCATCCAAGATATTAAAATATTGTCAAGGCCCAACACTGCTGAATACTCTGAGGAGATGGCCTGTGAGGCGCGCCTTTCAACTTTTCCCCCTTAGTATGGTGGTCAGTAACATGCGGGAGACTGCGGAGGGGGTCATTTTTTTAATTGGGAACTGATGTGCTTTTACTCAATTCGGGAACCTCACAAGCCAAATTTGTAGTATTTTGCACGAATTGCAAGAGATGTTTACAAGTCGACGGTTGAAGTGGAAGCTCGTATTGGGTTTGCTAGAGAATGATTTGCCAAGCCTTCGATAGCTCGTCGCTGGTTCAAATCCGGCTCAAAGGACTTTTGCCAAATGCACATTTTATTGAATACTTGGAAAGTAAAATACTTGGAAAGTAAAATAACAGACAATTTATAATTATATTATATTTCATCACTGAAAATAGATGCCTTTTGCTTTGAGGCTGTGGCCACGTTATTTTTCTGTCCGACACCAATCTTCGTTGGTTTCCTGTGAGGTATTTTGGATCCCCATCTCTTGCTATGAACTGACAAAACAGCAGAATCCCCTTGACAATCTTGATTTATCAAGGGAAATGGGAGAACACTATACACCATCCAAGATATTAAAATATTGTCAAGGCCGAACACTGATGAATACTCTGAGGAGATGGCCTGTGAGGCGCCGCCTTTCAACTTTTCCCCCTTAGTATGGTGGTCAGTAACATGCGGGAGACTGCGGAGGGGGTCATTTTTTTAATTGTGAACTGATGTGCTTTTACTCAATTCGGGAACCTCACAAGCCAAATTTGTAGTATTTTGCACGAATTGCAAGAGATGTTTGAATGTTGACGGTTGAAGTGGAAGCTCGTATTGAGCTTGCTAGAGACTCATTTGCCAAGCCTTCAATAACTCAGTTGGTAGAGCAGAGGACTGTAGTGGTAAAACAGGCATCCTTAGGTCACTGGTTCAAATCCAGATTGAAGGTCTTTTGCCAAATGCAAATTTTATTGAATACTTGGAAAGTAAAATGCTTGGAAAATAAAATAACAGACAATTTATAATTATATTATATTTCATCACTGAAAATAGATGCCTTTTGCTTTGAGGCTGTGGCCACGTTATGTTTCTGTCCGACACCAATCTTCGTTGGTTTCCTGTGAGGTGTTTTGGATCCCCATCTCTTGCTATGAACTGACAAAACAGCAGAATCCCCTTGACAATCTTGATTTCTCAAGGGAAATGGGAGAACACTATACACCATCCAAGATATTAAAATATTGTCAAGGCCCAAGACTGCTGAATACTCTGAGGAGATGGCCTGTGAGGCGCGCCTTTCAACTTTTCCCCCTTAGTATGGTGGTCAGTAACATGCGGGAGACTGCGGAGGGGGTCATTTTTTTAATTGGGAACTGATGTGCTTTTACTCAATTCGGGAACCTCACAAGCCAAATTTGTAGTATTTTGCACGAATTGCAAGAGATGTTTACAAGTCGACGGTTGAAGTGGAAGCTTGTATTGAGTTTGCTAGAGAATGATTTGCCAAGCCTTCGATAGCTCGTCGCTGGTTCAAATCCGGCTCAAAGGACTTTTGCCAAATGCACATTTTATTGAATACTTGGAAAGTAAAATACTTGGAAAGTAAAATAACAGACAATTTATAATTATATTATATTTCATCACTGAAAATAGATGCCTTTTGCTTTGAGGCTGTGGCCACGTTATTTTTCTGTCCGACACCAATCTTCGTTGGTTTCCTGTGAGGTATTTTGGATCCCCATCTCTTGCTATGAACTGACAAAACAGCAGAATCCCCTTGACAATCTTGATTTATAAAGGGAAATGGGAGAACACTATACACCATCCAAGATATTAAAATATTGTCAAGGCCGAACACAGATGAATACTCTGAGGAGATGGCCTGTGAGGCGCCGCCTTTCAACTTTTCCTCCTTAGTATGGTGGTCAGTAACATGAGGGAGACTGCGGAGCGGGTCATTTTTTTAATTGTGAACTGATGTGCTTTTACTCAATTCGGGAACCTCACAAGCCAAATTTGTAGTATTTTGCACGAATTGCAAGAGATGTTTGAATGTCGACGGTTGAAGTGGAAGCTCGTATTGAGCTTGCTAGAGACTGATTTGCCAAGCCTTCGATAGCTCAGTTGGTACAGCGGAGGACTGTAGTGGTAAAACAGACATCCTTAGGTCGCTGGTTCAAATCCGGCTCGAAGGACTTTTGCCAAATGCAAATTTTATTGAATACTTGGAAAGTAAAATAACAGACAATTTATAATTATATTTCATCACTGAAAATAGATGCCTTTTGCTTTGAGGCTGTGGCCACGTTATGTTTCTGTCCAACACGAATCTTCATTGGTTTCATGTGAGGTGTTTTGGATCCCCATCTCATGCTATGAACTGGCAAAACAGCAGAATCCCCTTGACAATCTTGATTTCTCAAGGGAAATGAGAGAACACTATACACCATCCAAGATATTAAAATATTGTCAAGGCCCAACACGGCTGAATACTCTGAGGAGATGGCCTGTGAGGCGCTGCCTTTCAACTTTTCCCCCTTAGTATGGTGGTCAGTAACATGCGGGAGACTGCGGAGGGGGTCATTTTTTTAATTGTGAACTGATGTGCTTTTACTCAATTCGGGAACCTCACAAGCCAAATTTGTAGTATTTTGCACGAATTGCAAGAGATGTTTGAATGTCGACGGTTGAAGTGGAAGCTCGTATTGAGCTTGCTAGAGACTGATTTGCCAAGCCTTCGATAGCTCAGTTGGTAGAGCAGAGGACTGTAGTGGTAAAACAGGCATCCTTAGGTCACTGGTTCAAATCCAGATTGAAGGACTTTTGCCAAATGCAAATTTTATTGAATACTTGGAAAATAAAATAACAGACAATTTATAATTATATTATATTTCATCACTGAAAATAGATGCCTTTTGCTTTGAGGCTGTGGCCACGTTATGTTTCTGTCCGACACCAATCTTCGTTGGTTTCCTGTGAGGTGTTTTGGATCCCCATCTCTTGCTATGAACTGACAAAACAGCAGAATCCCCTTGACAATCTTGATTTCTCAAGGGAAATGGGAGAACACTATACACCATCCAAGATATTAAAATATTGTCAAGGCCCAACACTGCTGAATACTCTGAGGAGATGGCCTGTGAGGCGCGCCTTTCAACTTTTCCCCCTTAGTATGGTGGTCAGTAACATGCGGGAGACTGCGGAGGGGGTCATTTTTTTAATTGGGAACTGATGTGCTTTTACTCAATTCGGGAACCTCACAAGCCAAATTTGTAGTATTTTGCACGAATTGCAAGAGATGTTTACAAGTCGACGGTTGAAGTGGAAGCTCGTATTGAGTTTGCTAGAGAATGATTTGCCAAGCCTTCGATAGCTCGTCACTGGTTCAAATCCGGCTCAAAGGACTTTTGCCAAATGCACATTTTATTGAATACTTGGAAAGTAAAATACTTGGAAAGTAAAATAACAGACAATTTATAATGATATTATATTTCATCACTGAAAATAGATGCCTTTTGCTTTGAGGCTGTGGCCACGTTATTTTTCTGTCCGACACCAATCTTCGTTGGTTTCCTGTGAGGTATTTTGGATCCCCATCTCTTGCTATGAACTGACAAAACAGCAGAATCCCCTTGACAATCTTGATTTATCAAGGGAAATGGGAGAACACTATACACCATCCAAGATATTAAAATGTTGTCAAGGCCGAACACTGATGAATACTCTGAGGAGATGGCCTGTGAGGCGCCGCCTTTCAACTTTTCCTCCTTAGTATGGTGGTCAGTAACATGCGGGAGACTGCGGAGGGGGTCATTTTTTTAATTGGGAACTGATGTGCTTTTACTCAATTCGGGAACCTCACAAGCCAAATTTGTAGTATTTTGCACAAATTGCAAGAGATGTTTGAATGTCGACGGTTGAAGTGGAAGCTCGTATTGAGCTTGCTAGAGACTGGTCTGCCAAGCCTTCGATAGCTCAGTTGGTACAGCGGAGGACTGTAGTGGTAAAACAGACATCCTTAGGTCGCTGGTTCAAATCCGGCTCGAAGGACTTTTGCCAAATGCACATTTTATTGAATACTTGGAAAGTAAAATACTTGGAAAATAAAATAACAGACAATTTATAATTATATTATATTTCATCACTGAAAATAGATGCCTTTTGCTTTGAGGCTGTGACCATGTTATTTTTCTGTCCAACACGAATCTTCATTGGTTTCCTGTGAGGTGTTTTGGATCCCCATCTCTTGCTATGAACTGGCAAAACAGCAGAATCCCCTTGACAATCTTGATTTCTCAAGGGAAATGAGAGAACACTATACACCATCCAAGATATTAAAATATTGTCAAGGCCCAACGCGGCTGAATACTCTGAGGAGATGGCCTGTGAGGTGCCGCCTTTCAACTTTTCCCCCTTAGTATGGTGGTCAGTAACATGCGGGAGACTGCGGAGGGGGTCATTTTTTTAATTGGGAACTGATGTGCTTTTACTCAATTCGGGAACCTCACAAGCCAAATTTGTAGTATTTTGCACGAATTGCAAGAGATGTTTGAATGTCGACGGTTGAAGTGGAAGCTCGTATTGAGCTTGCTAGAGTCTGATTTGCCAAGCCTTCGATAGCTCAGTTGGTACAGCGGAGGAATGTAGTGGTAAAACAGACATCCTTAGGTCGCTGGTTCAAATCCGGCTCGACGGACTTTTGCCAAATGCACGTTTCATTGAATACTTGGAAAGTAACATACTTGGAAAGTAAAATAACAGACAATTTATAAT
Organism: Ambystoma mexicanum; assembly: GCF_040938575.1. Lineage (NCBI taxonomy): Eukaryota > Metazoa > Chordata > Amphibia > Caudata > Ambystomatidae > Ambystoma > Ambystoma mexicanum. The sequence goes on along the minus strand of NC_090921.1, from coordinate 1,025,636,483 downwards.
TATATTATATTTCATCACTGAAAATAGATGCCTTTTGCTTTGAGGCTGTGACCATGTTATTTTTCTGTCCAACACCAATCTTCTTTGGTTTCCTGTGAGGTGTTTTTTTGATCCCCATCTCTTGCTATGAACTGGCAAAACAGCATAATCCCCTTGACAATCTTGATTTCTCAAGGAAAATGAGAGAACACTATACACCATCCAAGATATTAAAATATTGTCAAGGCCCAACACGGCTGAATACTCTGAGGAGATGGCCTGTGAGGTGCCGCCTTTCAACTTTTCCCCCTTAGTATGGTGGTCAGTAACATGCGGGAGACTGCGGAGGGGGTAATTTTTTTAATTGGGAACTGATGTGCTTTTACTCAATTCGGGAACCTCACAAGCCAAATTTGTAGTATTTTGCACGAATTGCAAGAGATGTTTACAAGTCGACGGTTGAAGTGGAAGCTCGTATTGAGTTTGCTAGAGACTGATTTGCCAAGCTTTCGATAGCTCAGTTGGTAGAGCAGAGGACTGTAGTGGTAAAACAGGCATACTTAGGTCGCTGGTTCAAATCCAGATTGAAGGACTTTTGCCAAATGCACATTTTATTGAATACTTGGAAAGTAAAATACTTGGAAAGTAAAATAACAGACAATTTATAATTATATTATATTTCATCACTGAAAATAGATGCCTTTTGCTTTGAGGCTGTGGCCACGTTATTTTTCTGTCCGACACCAATCTTCGTTGGTTTCCTGTGAGGTATTTTGGATCCCCATCTCTTGCTATGAACTGACAAAACAGCAGAATCCCCTTGACAATCTTGATTTATCAAGGGAAATGGGAGAACACTATACACCATCCAAGATATTAAAATATTGTCAAGGCCGAACACTGATGAATACTCTGAGGAGATGGCCTGTGAGGCGCCGCCTTTCAACTTTTCCCCCTTAGTATGGTGGTCAGTAACATGCGGGAGACAATTTGTGCCTGGGGGGGAGAGGGCTCGCTCTTACCCCTTTGTGTCGGACTGTTGGAGCGGGAGGTTTTCGCCTCCACTGCTCGTGCGCGTTGCCGTTGGCGGGAGACCACTCCTCCACCGCCCGGTGATGTGTCTGCGGGGAGCTGGCAATTGCTCCACCCGCGCGGGGAGCCTTTGCTCCACCCGCTGATTACTTCGTGTGCTGGGCCGGGCCTCCGCGGGCGTTGCCGTTGGCGGGAGGTCACTCCTCTACCGCCCGGAAAAGTGTCTACGCAGGGAGCTGACAGCTGCTCCACCCGCGCGAAACACTCGCGCTGGAGATTTGGGCCTATGTGGGCCCACGTGCGATCAAGGTCCGGGCTCCCAGTGGTGACAGATGATGTACCGCGAGCAGCGGACCGACGATTTTTGGGCACTGTGGGAACTTTATTTCCTCGTCGCCAGTGTGGTGTAGTCAATCGTGGACCTCCTCACGCTCATACTCAAGTGTCGCCCTTTCATGCATGCATACCAGAAAGGAGAGGCGGCACGAGGAGCTGGGGTGCAACACGTCTTTATTCTTAACGATCCGGCGTTAGACTAACTTCTAGGCGGTAACCCCGCCCTTCAACATACGCGGGTCGCAGCCCGCGGATCAAACATAAACAGAGGACTGTCGTCCTTAGATAAGGAAGTGAGGACATCACATCTATTAAAATATTGTCAAGGCCCAACACGGCTGAATACTCTGAGGAGATGGCCTGTGAGGCGCCGCCTTTCAACTTTTCCCCCTTAGTATGGTGGTCAGTAACATGCGGGAGACTGCGGAGGGGGTCATTTTTTTAATTGTGAACTGATGTGCTTTTACTCAATTCGGGAACCTCACAAGCCAAATTTGTAGTATTTTGCACGAATTGCAAGAGATGTTTGAATGTTGACGGTTGAAGTGGAAGCTCGTATTGAGCTTGCTAGAGACTCATTTGCCAAGCCTTCAATAGCTCAGTTGGTAGAGCAGAGGACTGTAGTGGTAAAACAGGCATCCTTAGGTCACTGGTTCAAATCCAGATTGAAGGACTTTTGCCAAATGCAAATTTTATTGAATACTTGGAAAGTAAAATGCTTGGAAAATAAAATAACAGACAATTTATAATTATATTATATTTCATCACTGAAAATAGATGCCTTTTGCTTTGAGGCTGTGGCCACGTTATGTTTCTGTCCGACACCAATCTTCGTTGGTTTCCTGTGAGGTGTTTTGGATCCCCATCTCTTGCTATGAACTGACAAAACAGCAGAATCCCCTTGACAATCTTGATTTCTCAAGGGAAATGGGAGAACACTATACACCATCCAAGATATTAAAATATTGTCAAGGCCCAAGACTGCTGAATACTCTGAGGAGATGGCCTGTGAGGTGCACCTTTCAACTTTTCCCCCTTAGTATGGTGGTCAGTAACATGCGGGAGACTGCGGAGGGGGTCATTTTTTTAATTGGGAACTGATGTGCTTTTACTCAATTCGGGAACCTCACAAGCCAAATTTGTAGTATTTTGCACGAATTGCAAGAGATGTTTACAAGTCGACGGTTGAAGTGGAAGCTCGTATTGAGTTTGCTAGAGAATGATTTGCCAAGCCTTCGATAGCTCGTCACTGGTTCAAATCCGGCTCAAAGGACTTTTGCCAAATGCACATTTTATTGAATACTTGGAAAGTAAAATACTTGGAAAGTAAAATAACAGACAATTTATAATGATATTATATTTCATCACTGAAAATAGATGCCTTTTGCTTTGAGGCTGTGGCCACGTTATTTTTCTGTCCGACACCAATCTTCGTTGGTTTCCTGTGAGGTATTTTGGATCCCCATCTCTTGCTATGAACTGACAAAACAGCAGAATCCCCTTGACAATCTTGATTTATCAAGGGAAATGGGAGAACACTATACACCATCCAAGATATTAAAATGTTGTGAAGGCCGAACACTGATGAATACTCTGAGGAGATGGCCTGTGAGGCGCCGCCTTTCAACTTTTCCTCCTTAGTATGGTGGTCAGTAACATGCGGGAGACTGCGGAGGGGGTCATTTTTTTAATTGGGAACTGATGTGCTTTTACTCAATTCGGGAACCTCACAAGCCAAATTTGTAGTATTTTGCACGAATTGCAAGAGATGTTTGAATGTCGACGGTTGAAGTGGAAGCTCGTATTGAGCTTGCTAGAGACTGGTCTGCCAAGCCTTCGATAGCTCAGTTGGTACAGCAGAGGACTGTAGTGGTAAAACAGACATCCTTAGGTCGCTGGTTCAAATCCGGCTCGAAGGACTTTTGCCAAATGCACATTTTATTGAATACTTGGAAAGTAAAATACTTGGAAAATAAAATAACAGACAATTTATAATTATATTATATTTCATCACTGAAAATAGATGCCTTTTGCTTTGAGGCTGTGACCATGTTATTTTTCTGTCCAACACGAATCTTCATTGGTTTCCTGTGAGGTGTTTTGGATCCCCATCTCTTGCTATGAACTGGCAAAACAGCAGAATCCCCTTGACAATCTTGATTTCTCAAGGGAAATGAGAGAACACTATACACCATCCAAGATATTAAAATATTGTCAAGGCCCAACGCGGCTGAATACTCTGAGGAGATGGCCTGTGAGGTGCCGCCTTTCAACTTTTCCCCCTTAGTATGGTGGTCAGTAACATGCGGGAGACTGCGGAGGGGGTCATTTTTTTAATTGGGAACTGATGTGCTTTTACTCAATTCGGGAACCTCACAAGCCAAATTTGTAGTATTTTGCACGAATTGCAAGAGATGTTTGAATGTCGACGGTTGAAGTGGAAGCTCGTATTGAGCTTGCTAGAGACTGATTTGCCAAGCTTTCGATAGCTCAGTTGGTAGAGCAGAGGACTGTAGTGGTAAAACAGGCATCCTTAGGTCGCTGGTTCAAATCCAGCTTGAAGGACTTTTGCCAAATGCAAATTTTATTGAATACTTGGAAAGTAAAATGCTTGGAAAATAAAATAACAGACAATTTATAATTATATTATATTTCATCACTGAAAATAGATGCCTTTTGCTTTGAGGCTGTGGCCACGTTATGTTTCTGGCCGACACCAATCTTCGTTGGTTTCCTGTGAGGTGTTTTGGATCCCCATCTCTTGCTATGAACTGACAAAACAGCAGAATCCCCTTGACAATCTTGATTTCTCAAGGGAAATGAGAGAACACTATACACCATCCAAGATATTAAAATATTGTCAAGGCCCAACACTGCTGAATACTCTGAGGAGATGGCCTGTGAGGCGCGCCTTTCAACTTTTCCCCCTTAGTATGGTGGTCAGTAACATGCGGGAGACTGCGGAGGGGGTCATTTTTTTAATTGGGAACTGATGTGCTTTTACTCAATTCGGGAACCTCACAAGCCAAATTTGTAGTATTTTGCACGAATTGCAAGAGATGTTTACAAGTCGACGGTTGAAGTGGAAGCTCGTATTGGGTTTGCTAGAGAATGATTTGCCAAGCCTTCGATAGCTCGTCGCTGGTTCAAATCCGGCTCAAAGGACTTTTGCCAAATGCACATTTTATTGAATACTTGGAAAGTAAAATACTTGGAAAGTAAAATAACAGATAATTTATAATTATATTATATTTCATCACTGAAAATAGATGCCTTTTGCTTTGAGGCTGTGGCCACGTTATGTTTCTGTCCGACACCAATCTTCGTTGGTTTCCTGTGAGGTGTTTTGGATCCCCATCTCTTGCTATGAACTGACAAAACAGCAGAATCCCCTTGACAATCTTGATTTATCAAGGGAAATGGGAGAACACTATACACCATGCAAGATATTAAAATATTGTCAAGGCCGAACACTGATGAATACTCTGAGGAGATGGCCTGTGAGGCGCCGCCTTTCAACTTTTCCTCCTTAGTATGGTGGTCAGTAACATGCGGGAGACTGAGGAAGGGGTCATTTTTTTAATTGTGTACTGATGTGCTTTTACTCAATTCGGGAACCTCACAAGCCAAATTTGTAGTATTTTGCACGAATTGCAAGAGATGTTTGAATGTCGACGGTTGAAGTCGAAGCTCGTATTGAGCTTGCTAGAGACTGATTTGCCAAGCCTTCGATAGCTCAGTTGGTACAGCGGAGGAATGTAGTGGTAAAACAGACATCCTTAGGTCGCTGGTTCAAATCCGGCTCGAAGGACTTTTGCCAAATGCACGTTTTATTGAATACTTGGAAAGTAACATACTTGGAAAGTAAAATAACAGACAATTTATAATTATATTATATTTCATCACTGAAAATAGATGCCTTTTGCTTTGAGGCTGTGACCATGTTATTTTTCTGTCCAACACCAATCTTCTTTGGTTTCCTGTGAGGTGTTTTTTTGATCCCCATCTCTTGCTATGAACTGGCAAAACAGCATAATCCCCTTGACAATCTTGATTTCTCAAGGAAAATGAGAGAACACTATACACCATCCAAGATATTAAAATATTGTCAAGGCCCAACACGGCTGAATACTCTGAGGAGATGGCCTGTGAGGTGCCGCCTTTCAACTTTTCCCCCTTAGTATGGTGGTCAGTAACATGCGGGAGACTGCGGAGGGGGTAATTTTTTTAATTGGGAACTGATGTGCTTTTACTCAATTCGGGAACCTCACAAGCCAAATTTGTAGTATTTTGCACGAATTGCAAGAGATGTTTACAAGTCGACGGTTGAAGTGGAAGCTCGTATTGAGTTTGCTAGAGGCTGATTTGCCAAGCTTTCGATAGCTCAGTTGGTAGAGCAGAGGACTTTAGTGGTAAAACAGGCATACTTAGGTCGCTGGTTCAAATCCAGATTGAAGGACTTTTGCCAAATGCACATTTTATTGAATACTTGGAAAGTAAAATACTTGGAAAGTAAAATAACAGACAATTTATAATTATATTATATTTCATCACTGAAAATAGATGCCTTTTGCTTTGAGGCTGTGGCCACGTTATTTTTCTGTCCGACACCAATCTTCGTTGGTTTCCTGTGAGGTATTTTGGATCCCCATCTCTTGCTATGAACTGACAAAACAGCAGAATCCCCTTGACAATCTTGATTTATCAAGGGAAATGGGAGAACACTATACACCATCCAAGATATTAAAATATTGTCAAGGCCGAACACTGATGAATACTCTGAGGAGATGGCCTGTGAGGCGCCGCCTTTCAACTTTTCCCCCTTAGTATGGTGGTCAGTAACATGCGGGAGACAATTTGTGCCTGGGGGGGAGAGGGCTCGCTCTTACCCCTTTGTGTCGGACTGTTGGAGCGGGAGGTTTTCGCCTCCACTGCTCGTGCGCGTTGCCGTTGGCGGGAGACCACTCCTCCACCGCCCGGTGATGTGTCTGCGGGGAGCTGGCAATTGCTCCACCCGCGCGGGGAGCCTTTGCTCCACCCGCTGATTACTTCGTGTGCTGGGCCGGGCCTCCGCGGGCGTTGCCGTTGGCGGGAGGTCACTCCTCCACCGCCCGGAAAAGTGTCTACGCAGGGAGCTGACAGCTGCTCCACCCGCGCGAAACACTCGCGCTGGAGATTTGGGCCTATGTGGGCCCACGTGCGATCAAGGTCCGGGCTCCCAGTGGTGACAGGGGATGTACCGCGAGCAGCGGACCGACGATTTTTGGGCACTGTGGGAACTTTATTTCCTCGTCGCCAGTGTGGTGTAGTCAATCGTGGACCTCCTCACGCTCATACTCAAGTGTCGCCCTTTCATGCATGCATACCAGAAAGGAGAGGCGGCACGAGGAGCTGGGGTGCAACACGTCTTTATTCTTAACGATCCGGCGTTAGACTAACTTCTAGGCGGTAACCCCGCCCTTCAACATACGCGGGTCGCAGCCCGCGGATCAAACATAAACAGAGGACTGTCGTCCTTAGATAAGGAAGTGAGGACATCACATCTATTAAAATATTGTCAAGGCCCAACACGGCTGAATACTCTGAGGAGATGGCCTGTGAGGCGCCGCCTTTCAACTTTTCCCCCTTAGTATGGTGGTCAGTAACATGCGGGAGACTGCGGAGGGGGTCATTTTTTTAATTGTGAACTGATGTGCTTTTACTCAATTCGGGAACCTCACAAGCCAAATTTGTAGTATTTTGCACGAATTGCAAGAGATGTTTGAATGTTGACGGTTGAAGTGGAAGCTCGTATTGAGCTTGCTAGAGACTCATTTGCCAAGCCTTCAATAGCTCAGTTGGTAGAGCAGAGGACTGTAGTGGTAAAACAGGCATCCTTAGGTCACTGGTTCAAATCCAGATTGAAGGACTTTTGCCAAATGCAAATTTTATTGAATACTTGGAAAGTAAAATGCTTGGAAAATAAAATAACAGACAATTTATAATTATATTATATTTCATCACTGAAAATAGATGCCTTTTGCTTTGAGGCTGTGGCCACGTTATGTTTCTGTCCGACACCAATCTTCGTTGGTTTCCTGTGAGGTGTTTTGGATCCCCATCTCTTGCTATGAACTGACAAAACAGCAGAATCCCCTTGACAATCTTGATTTCTCAAGGGAAATGGGAGAACACTATACACCATCCAAGATATTAAAATATTGTCAAGGCCCAAGACTGCTGAATACTCTGAGGAGATGGCCTGTGAGGTGCACCTTTCAACTTTTCCCCCTTAGTATGGTGGTCAGTAACATGCGGGAGACTGCGGAGGGGGTCATTTTTTTAATTGGGAACTGATGTGCTTTTACTCAATTCGGGAACCTCACAAGCCAAATTTGTAGTATTTTGCACGAATTGCAAGAGATGTTTACAAGTCGACGGTTGAAGTGGAAGCTCGTATTGAGTTTGCTAGAGAATGATTTGCCAAGCCTTCGATAGCTCGTCACTGGTTCAAATCCGGCTCAAAGGACTTTTGCCAAATGCACATTTTATTGAATACTTGGAAAGTAAAATACTTGGAAAATAAAATAACAAACAATTTATAATTATATTATATTTCATCACTGAAAATAGATGCCTTTTGCTTTGAGGCTGTGACCATGTTATTTTTCTGTCCAACACGAATCTTCATTGGTTTCCTGTGAGGTGTTTTGGATCCCCATCTCTTGCTATGAACTGGCAAAACAGCAGAATCCCCTTGACAATCTTGATTTCTCAATGGAAATGAGAGAACACTATACACCATCCAAGATATTAAAATATTGTCAAGGCCCAACGCGGCTGAATACTCTGAGGAGATGGCCTGTGAGGTGCCGCCTTTCAACTTTTCCCCCTTAGTATGGTGGTCAGTAACATGCGGGAGACTGCGGAGGGGGTCATTTATTTAATTGGGAACTGATGTGCTTTTACTCAATTCGGGACCCTCACAAGCCAAATTTGTAGTATTTTGCACGAATTGCAAGAGATGTTTGAATGTCGACGGTTGAAGTGGAAGCTCGTATTGAGCTTGCTAGAGACTGATTTGCCAAGCTTTCGATAGCTCAGTTGGTAGAGCAGAGGACTGTAGTGGTAAAACAGGCATCCTTAGGTCGCTGGTTCAAATCCAGATTGAAGGACTTTTGCCAAATGCAAATTTTATTGAATACTTGGAAAGTAAAATGCTTGGAAAATAAAATAACAGACAATTTATAATTATATTATATTTCATCACTGAAAATAGATGCCTTTTGCTTTGAGGCTGTGGCCACGTTATGTTTCTGGCCGACACCAATCTTCGTTGGTTTCCTGTGAGGTGTTTTGGATCCCCATCTCTTGCTATGAACTGACAAAACAGCAGAATCCCCTTGACAATCTTGATTTCTCAAGGGAAATGGGAGAACACTATACACCATCCAAGATATTAAAATATTGTCAAGGCCCAACACTGCTGAATACTCTGAGGAGATGGCCTGTGAGGCGCGCCTTTCAACTTTTCCCCCTTAGTATGGTGGTCAGTAACATGCGGGAGACTGCGGAGGGGGTCATTTTTTTAATTGGGAACTGATGTGCTTTTACTCAATTCGGGAACCTCACAAGCCAAATTTGTAGTATTTTGCACGAATTGCAAGAGATGTTTACAAGTCGACGGTTGAAGTGGAAGCTCGTATTGGGTTTGCTAGAGAATGATTTGCCAAGCCTTCGATAGCTCGTCGCTGGTTCAAATCCGGCTCAAAGGACTTTTGCCAAATGCACATTTTATTGAATACTTGGAAAGTAAAATACTTGGAAAGTAAAATAACAGACAATTTATAATTATATTATATTTCATCACTGAAAATAGATGCCTTTTGCTTTGAGGCTGTGGCCACGTTATTTTTCTGTCCGACACCAATCTTCGTTGGTTTCCTGTGAGGTATTTTGGATCCCCATCTCTTGCTATGAACTGACAAAACAGCAGAATCCCCTTGACAATCTTGATTTATCAAGGGAAATGGGAGAACACTATACACCATCCAAAATATTAAAAATATTGTCAAGGCCGAACACTGATGAATACTCTGAGGAGATGGCCTGTGAGGCGCCGCCTTTCAACTTTTCCCCCTTAGTATGGTGGTCAGTAACATGCGGGAGACTGCGGAGGGGGTCATTTTTTTAATTGTGAACTGATGTGCTTTTACTCAATTCGGGAACCTCACAAGCCAAATTTGTAGTATTTTGCACGAATTGCAAGAGATGTTTGAATGTTGACGGTTGAAGTGGAAGCTCGTATTGAGCTTGCTAGAAACTCATTTGCCAAGCCTTCAATAGCTCAGTTGGTAGAGCAGAGGACTGTAGTGGTAAAACAGGCATCCTTAGGTCGCTGGTTCAAATCCAGATTGAAGGACTTTTGCCAAATGCAAATTTTATTGAATACTTGGAAAGTAAAATGCTTGGAAAATAAAATAACAGACAATTTATAATTATATTATATTTCATCACTGAAAATAGATGCCTTTTGCATTGAGGCTGTGGCCACGTTATGTTTCTGTCCGACACCAATCTTCGTTGGTTTCCTGTGAGGTGTTTTGGATCCCTATCTCTTGCTATGAACTGACAAAACAGCAGAATCCCCTTGACAATCTTGATTTCTCAAAGGAAATGGGAGAACACTATACACCATCCAAGATATTAAAATATTGTCAAGGCCCAACACTGCTGAATACTCTGAGGAGATGGCCTGTGAGGCGCGCCTTTCAACTTTTCCCCCTTAGTATGGTGGTCAGTAACATGCGGGAGACTGCGGAGGGGGTCATTTTTTTAATTGGGAACTGATGTGCTTTTACTCAATTCGGGAACCTCACAAGCCAAATTTGTAGTATTTTGCACGAATTGCAAGAGATGTTTACAAGTCGACGGTTGAAGTGGAAGCTCGTATTGAGTTTGCTAGAGAATGATTTGCCAAGCCTTCGATAGCTCGTCGCTGGTTCAAATCCGGCTCAAAGGACTTTTGCCAAATGCACATTTTATTGAATACTTGGAAAGTAAAATACTTGGAAAGTAAAATAACAGACAATTTATAATTATATTATATTTCATCACTGAAAATAGATGCCTTTTGCTTTGAGGCTGTGGCCACGTTATTTTTCTGTCCGACACCAATCTTCGTTGGTTTCCTGTGAGGTATTTTGGATCCCCATCTCTTGCTATGAACTGACAAAACAGCAGAATCCCCTTGACAATCTTGATTTATCAAGGGAAATGGGAGAACACTATACACCATCCAAGATATTAAAATATTGTCAAGGCCGAACACTGATGAATACTCTGAGGAGATGGCCTGTGAGGCGCCGCCTTTCAACTTTTCCTCCTTAGTATGGTGGTCAGTAACATGCGGGAGACTGCGGAGGGGGTCATTTTTTTAATTGTGAACTGATGTGCTTTTACTCAATTCGGGAACCTCACAAGCCAAATTTGTAGTATTTTGCACGAATTGCAAGAGATGTTTGAATGTCGACGGTTGAAGTGGAAGCTCGTATTGAGCTTGCTAGAGACTGGTTTGCCAAGCCTTCGATAGCTCAGTTGGTACAGCGGAGGACTGTAGTGGTAAAACAGACATCCTTAGGTCGCTGGTTCAAATCCGGCTCGAAGGACTTTTGCCAAATGCACATTTTATTGAATACTTGGAAAGTAAAATACTTGGAAAATAAAATAACAGACAATTTATAATTATATTATATTTCATCACTGAAAATAGATGCCTTTTGCTTTGAGGCTGTGACCATGTTATTTTTCTGTCCAACACGAATCTTCATTGGTTTCCTGTGAGGTGTTTTGGATCCCCATCTCTTGCTATGAACTGGCAAAACAGCAGAATCCCCTTGACAATCTTGATTTCTCAAGGGAAATGAGAGAACACTATACACCATCCAAGATATTAAAATATTGTCAAGGCCCAACGCGGCTGAATACTCTGAGGAGATGGCCTGTGAGGTGCCGCCTTTCAACTTTTCCCCCTTAGTATGGTGGTCAGTAACATGCGGGAGACTGCGGAGGGGGTCATTTTTTTAATGGGGAACTGATGTGCTTTTACTCAATTCGGGAACCTCACAAGCCAAATTTGTAGTATTTTGCACGAATTGCAAGAGATGTTTGAATGTCGACGGTTGAAGTGGAAGCTCGTATTGAGCTTGCTAGAGACTGATTTGCCAAGCTTTCGATAGCTCAGTTGGTAGAGCAGAGGACTGTAGTGGTAAAACAGGCATCCTTAGGTTGCTGGTTCAAATCCAGATTGAAGGACTTTTGCCAAATGCAAATTTTATTGAATACTTGGAAAGTAAAATGCTTGGAAAATAAAATAACAGACAATTTATAATTATATTATATTTCATCACTGAAAATAGATGCCTTTTGCTTTGAGGCTGTAGCCACGTTATGTTTCTGGCCGACATCAATCTTCGTTGGTTTCCTGTGAGGTGTTTTGGATCCCCATCTCTTGCTATGAACTGACAAAACAGCAGAATCCCCTTGACAATCTTGATTTCTCAAGGGAAATGAGAGAACACTATACACCATCCAAGATATTAAAATATTGTCAAGGCCCAACACTGCTGAATACTCTGAGGAGATGGCCTGTGAGGCGCGCCTTTCAACTTTTCCCCCTTAGTATGGTGGTCAGTAACATGCGGGAGACTGCGGAGGGGGTCATTTTTTTAATTGGGAACTGATGTGCTTTTACTCAATTCGGGAACCTCACAAGCCAAATTTGTAGTATTTTGCACGAATTGCAAGAGATGTTTACAAGTCGACGGTTGAAGTGGAAGCTCGTATTGGGTTTGCTAGAGAATGATTTGCCAAGCCTTCGATAGCTCGTCGCTGGTTCAAATCCGGCTCAAAGGACTTTTGCCAAATGCACATTTTATTGAATACTTGGAAAGTAAAATACTTGGAAAGTAAAATAACAGACAATTTATAATTATATTATATTTCATCACTGAAAATAGATGCCTTTTGCTTTGAGGCTGTGGCCACGTTATTTTTCTGTCCGACACCAATCTTCGTTGGTTTCCTGTGAGGTATTTTGGATCCCCATCTCTTGCTATGAACTGACAAAACAGCAGAATCCCCTTGACAATCTTGATTTATCAAGGGAAATGGGAGAACACTATACACCATCCAAGATATTAAAATATTGTCAAGGCCGAACACTGATGAATACTCTGAGGAGATGGCCTGTGAGGCGCCGCCTTTCAACTTTTCCCCCTTAGTATGGTGGTCAGTAACATGCGGGAGACTGCGGAGGGGGTCATTTTTTTAATTGTGAACTGATGTGCTTTTACTCAATTCAGGAACCTCACAAGCCAAATTTGTAGTATTTTGCACGAATTGCAAGAGATGTTTGAATGTTGACGGTTGAAGTGGAAGCTCGTATTGAGCTTGCTAGAGACTCATTTGCCAAGCCTTCAATAGCTCAGTTGGTAGAGCAGAGGACTGTAGTGGTAAAACAGGCATCCTTAGGTCACTGGTTCAAATCCCGATTGAAGGACTTTTGCCAAATGCAAATTTTATTGAATACTTGGAAAGTAAAATGCTTGGAAAATAAAATAACAGACAATTTATAATTATATTATATTTCATCACTGAAAATAGATGCCTTTTGCTTTGAGGCTGTGACCATGTTATTTTTCTGTCCAACACCAATCTTCTTTGGTTTCCTGTGAGGTGTTTTTTTGATCCCCATCTCTTGCTATGAACTGGCAAAACAGCATAATCCCCTTGACAATCTTGATTTCTCAAGGAAAATGAGAGAACACTATACACCATCCAAGATATTAAAATATTGTCAAGGCCCAACACGGCTGAATACTCTGAGGAGATGGCCTGTGAGGTGCCGCCTTTCAACTTTTCCCCCTTAGTATGGTGGTCAGTAACATGCGGGAGACTGCGGAGGGGGTCATTTTTTTAATTGTGAACTGATGTGCTTTTACTCAATTCGGGAACCTCACAAGCCAAATTTGTAGTATTTTGCACGAATTGCAAGAGATGTTTGAATGTTGACGGTTGAAGTGGAAGCTCGTATTGAGCTTGCTAGAGACTCATTTGCCAAGCCTTCAATAACTCAGTTGGTAGAGCAGAGGACTGTAGTGGTAAAACAGGCATCCTTAGGTCACTGGTTCAAATCCAGATTGAAGGACTTTTGCCAAATGCAAATTTTATTGAATACTTGGAAAGTAAAATGCTTGGAAAATAAAATAACAGACAATTTATAATTATATTATATTTCATCACTGAAAATAGATGCCTTTTGCTTTGAGGCTGTGGCCACGTTATGTTTCTGTCCGACACCAATCTTCGTTGGTTTCCTGTGAGGTGTTTTGGATCCCCATCTCTTGCTATGAACTGACAAAACAGCAGAATCCCCTTGACAATCTTGATTTCTCAAGGGAAATGGGAGAACACTATACACCATCCAAGTTATTAAAATATTGTCAAGGCCCAAGACTGCTGAATACTCTGAGGAGATGGCCTGTGAGGCGCGCCTTTCAACTTTTCCCCCTTAGTATGGTGGTCAGTAACATGCGGGAGACTGCGGAGGGGGTCATTTTTTTAATTGGGAACTGATGTGCTTTTACTCAATTCGGGAACCTCACAAGCCAAATTTGTAGTATTTTGCACGAATTGCAAGAGATGTTTGAATGTCGACGGTTGAAGTGGAAGCTCGTATTGAGCTTGCTAGAGACTGATTTGCCAAGCCTTCGATAGCTCAGTTGGTACAGCGGAGGACTGTAGTGGTAAAACAGACATCCTTAGGTCGCTGGTTCAAATCCGGCTCGAAGGACTTTTGCCAAATGCACATTTTATTGAATACTTGGAAAGTAAAATACTTGGAAAATAAAATAACAGACAATTTATAATTATATTATATTTCATCACTGAAAATAGATGCCTTTTGCTTTGAGGCTGTGACCATGTTATTTTTCTGTCCAACACGAATCTTCATTGGTTTCCTGTGAGGTGTTTTGGATCCCCATCTCTTGCTATGAACTGGCAAAACAGCAGAATCCCCTTGACAATCTTGATTTCTCAAGGGAAATGAGAGAACACTATACACCATCCAAGATATTAAAATATTGTCAAGGCCCAACGCGGCTGAATACTCTGAGGAGATGGCCTGTGAGGTGCCGCCTTTCAACTTTTCCCCCTTAGTATGGTGGTCAGTAACATGCGGGAGACTGCGGAGGGGGTCATTTTTTTAATTGGGAACTGATGTGCTTTTACTCAATTCGGGAACCTCACAAGCCAAATTTGTAGTATTTTGCACGAATTGCAAGAGATGTTTGAATGTCGACGGTTGAAGTGGAAGCTCGTATTGAGCTTGCTAGAGACTGATTTGCCAAGCTTTCGATAGCTCAGTTGGTAGAGCAGAGGACTGTAGTGGTAAAACAGGCATCCTTAGGTCGCTGGTTCAAATCCAGATTGAAGGACTTTTGCCAAATGCAAATTTTATTGAATACTTGGAAAGTAAAATGCTTGGAAAATAAAATAACAGAAAATGTATAATTATATTATATTTCATCACTGAAAATAGATGCCTTTTGCTTTGAGGCTGTGGCCACGTTATGTTTCTGGCCGACACCAATCTTCGTTGGTTTCCTGTGAGGTGTTTTGGATCCCCATCTCTTGCTATGAACTGACAAAACAGCAGAATCCCCTTGACAATCTTGATTTCTCAAGGGAAATGGGAGAACACTATACACCATCCAAGATATTAAAATATTGTCAAGGCCCAACACTGCTGAATACTCTGAGGAGATGGCCTGTGAGGCGCGCCTTTCAACTTTTCCCCCTTAGTATGGTGGTCAGTAACATGCGGGAGACTGCGGAGGGGGTCATTTTTTAAATTGGGAACTGATGTGCTTTTACTCAATTCGGGAACCTCACAAGCCAAATTTGTAGTATTTTGCACGAATTGCAAGAGATGTTTACAAGTCGATGGTTGAAGTGGAAGCTCGTATTGGGTTTGCTAGAGAATGATTTGCCAAGCATTCGATAGCTCGTCGCTGGTTCAAATCCGGCTCAAAGGACTTTTGCCAAATGCACATTTTATTGAATACTTGGAAAGTAAAATACTTGGAAAGTAAAATAACAGACAATTTATAATTATATTTCATCACTGAAAATAGATGCCTTTTGCTTTGAGGCTGTGGCCACGTTATGTTTCTGTCCAACACGAATCTTCATTGGTTTCATGTGAGGTGTTTTGGATCCCCATCTCATGCTATGAACTGGCAAAACAGCAGAATCCCCTTGACAATCTTGATTTCTCAAGGGAAATGAGAGAACACTATACACCATCCAAGATATTAAAATATTGTCAAGGCCCAACACGGCTGAATACTCTGAGGAGATGGCCTGTGAGGCGCCGCCTTTCAACTTTTCCCCCTTAGTATGGTGGTCAGTAACATGCGGGAGACTGCGGAGGGGGTCATTTTTTTAATTGTGAACTGATGTGCTTTTACTCAATTCGGGAACCTCACAAGCCAAATTTGTAGTATTTTGCACGAATTGCAAGAGATGTTTGAATGTCGACGGTTGAAGTGGAAGCTCGTATTGAGCTTGCTAGAGACTGATTTGCCAAGCCTTCGATAGCTCAGTTGGTAGAGCAGAGGACTGTAGTGGTAAAACCGGCATCCTTAGGTCACTGGTTCAAATCCAGTTTGAAGGACTTTTGCCAAATGCAAATTTTATTGAATACTTGGAAAATAAAATAACAGACAATTTATAATTATATTATATTTCATCACTGAAAATAGATGCCTTTTGCTTTGAGGCTGTGGCCACGTTATGTTTCTGTCCGACACCAATCTTCGTTGGTTTCCTGTGAGGTGTTTTGGATCCCCATCTCTTGCTATGAACTGACAAAACAGCAGAATCCCCTTGACAATCTTGATTTCTCAAGGGAAATGGGAGAACACTATACACCATCCAAGATATTAAAATATTGTCAAGGCCCAACACTGCTGAATACTCTGAGGAGATGGCCTGTGAGGCGCGCCTTTCAACTTTTCCCCCTTAGTATGGTGGTCAGTAACATGCGGGAGACTGCGGAGGGGGTCATTTTTTTAATTGGGAACTGATGTGCTTTTACTCAATTCGGGAACCTCACAAGCCAAATTTGTAGTATTTTGCACGAATTGCAAGAGATGTTTACAAGTCGACGGTTGAAGTGGAAGCTCGTATTGAGTTTGCTAGAGAATGATTTGCCAAGCCTTCGATAGCTCGTCGCTGGTTCAAATCCGGCTCAAAGGACTTTTGCCAAATGCACATTTTATTGAATACTTGGAAAGTAAAATACTTGGAAAGTAAAATAACAGACAATTTATAATGATATTATATTTCATCACTGAAAATAGATGCCTTTTGCTTTGAGGCTGTGGCCACGTTATTTTTCTGTCCGACACCAATCTTCGTTGGTTTCCTGTGAGGTATTTTGGATCCCCATCTCTTGCTATGAACTGACAAAACAGCAGAATCCCCTTGACAATCTTGATTTATCAAGGGAAATGGGAGAACACTATACACCATCCAAGATATTAAAATGTTGTCAAGGCCGAACACTGATGAATACTCTGAGGAGATGGCCTGTGAGGCGCCGCCTTTCAACTTTTCCTCCTTAGTATGGTGGTCAGTAACATGCGGGAGACTGCGGAGGGGGTCATTTTTTTAATTGTGAACTGATGTGCTTTTACTCAATTCGGGAACCTCACAAGCCAAATTTGTAGTATTTTGCACGAATTGCAAGAGATGTTTGAATGTCGACGGTTGAAGTGGAAGCTCGTATTGAGCTTGCTAGAGACTGGTTTGCCAAGCCTTCGATAGCTCAGTTGGTACAGCGGAGGACTGTAGTGGTAAAACAGACATCCTTAGGTCGCTGGTTCAAATCCGGCTCGAAGGACTTTTGCCAAATGCACATTTTATTGAATACTTGGAAAGTAAAATACTTGGAAAATAAAATAACAGACAATTTATAATTATATTATATTTCATCACTGAAAATAGATGCCTTTTGCTTTGAGGCTGTGACCATGTTATTTTTCTGTCCAACACGAATCTTCATTGGTTTCCTGTGAGGTGTTTTGGATCCCCATCTCTTGCTATGAACTGGCAAAACAGCAGAATCCCCTTGACAATCTTGATTTCTCAAGGGAAATGAGAGAACACTATACACCATCCAAGATATTAAAATATTGTCAAGGCCCAACGCGGCTGAATACTCTGAGGAGATGGCCTGTGAGGTGCCGCCTTTCAACTTTTCCCCCTTATTATGGTGGTCAGTAACATGCGGGAGACTGCGGAGGGGGTCATTTTTTTAATTGGGAACTGATGTGCTTTTACTCAATTCGGGAACCTCACAAGCCAAATTTGTAGTATTTTGCACGAATTGCCAGAGATGTTTGAATGTCGACGGTTGAAGTGGAAGCTCGTATTGAGCTTGCTAGAGACTGATTTGCCAAGCTTTCGATAGCTCAGTTGGTAGAGCAGAGGACTGTAGTGTTAAAACAGGCATCCTTAGGTCGCTGGTTCAAATCCAGCTTGAAGGAC
This sequence comes from Ambystoma mexicanum, assembly GCF_040938575.1. Taxonomy (NCBI): domain Eukaryota; kingdom Metazoa; phylum Chordata; class Amphibia; order Caudata; family Ambystomatidae; genus Ambystoma; species Ambystoma mexicanum. Next base: position 1,025,618,540 of record NC_090921.1, on the reverse strand, counting down.
TTTTGCCAAATGCAAATTTTATTGAATACTTGGAAAGTAAAATGCTTGGAAAATAAAATAACAGACAATTTATAATTATATTATATTTCATCACTGAAAATAGATGCCTTTTGCTTTGAGGCTGTGGCCACGTTATGTTTCTGGCCGACACCAATCTTCGTTGGTTTCCTGTGAGGTGTTTTGGATCCCCATCTCTTGCTATGAACTGACAAAACAGCAGAATCCCCTTGACAATCTTGATTTCTCAAGGGAAATGAGAGAACACTATACACCATCCAAGATATTAAAATATTGTCAAGGCCCAACACTGCTGAATACTCTGAGGAGATGGCCTGTGAGGCGCGCCTTTCAACTTTTCCCCCTTAGTATGGTGGTCAGTAACATGCGGGAGACTGCGGAGGGGGTCATTTTTTTAATTGGGAACTGATGTGCTTTTACTCAATTCGGGAACCTCACAAGCCAAATTTGTAGTATTTTGCACGAATTGCAAGAGATGTTTACAAGTCGACGGTTGAAGTGGAAGCTCGTATTGGGTTTGCTAGAGAATGATTTGCCAAGCCTTCGATAGCTCGTCGCTGGTTCAAATCCGGCTCAAAGGACTTTTGCCAAATGCACATTTTATTGAATACTTGGAAAGTAAAATACTTGGAAAGTAAAATAACAGACAATTTATAATTATATTATATTTCATCACTGAAAATAGATGCCTTTTGCTTTGAGGCTGTGGCCACGTTATGTTTCTGTCCGACACCAATCTTCGTTGGTTTCCTGTGAGGTGTTTTGGATCCCCATCTCTTGCTATGAACTGACAAAACAGCAGAATCCCCTTGACAATCTTGATTTATCAAGGGAAATGGGAGAACACTATACACCATGCAAGATATTAAAATATTGTCAAGGCCGAACACTGATGAATACTCTGAGGAGATGGCCTGTGAGGCGCCGCCTTTCAACTTTTCCTCCTTAGTATGGTGGTCAGTAACATGCGGGAGACTGCGGAGGGGGTCATTTTTTTAATTGTGAACTGATGTGCTTTTACTCAATTCGGGAACCTCACAAGCCAAATTTGTAGTATTTTGCACGAATTGCAAGAGATGTTTGAATGTCGACGGTTGAAGTCGAAGCTCGTATTGAGCTTGCTAGAGACTGATTTGCCAAGCCTTCGATAGCTCAGTTGGTACAGCGGAGGACTGTAGTGGTAAAACAGACATCCTTAGGTCGCTGGTTCAAATCCGGCTCGAATGACTTTTGCCAAATGCACATTTTATTGAATACTTGGAAAGTAACATACTTGGAAAGTAAAATAACAGACAATTTATAATTATATTATATTTCATCACTGAAAATAGATGCCTTTTGCTTTGAGGCTGTGACCATGTTATTTTTCTGTCCAACACCAATCTTCTTTGGTTTCCTGTGAGGTGTTTTTTTGATCCCCATCTCTTGCTATGAACTGGCAAAACAGCATAATCCCCTTGACAATCTTGATTTCTCAAGGAAAATGAGAGAACACTATACACCATCCAAGATATTAAAATATTGTCAAGGCCCAACACGGCTGAATACTCTGAGGAGATGGCCTGTGAGGTGCCGCCTTTCAACTTTTCCCCCTTAGTATGGTGGTCAGTAACATGCGGGAGACTGCGGAGGGGGTAATTTTTTTAATTGGGAACTGATGTGCTTTTACTCAATTCGGGAACCTCACAAGCCAAATTTGTAGTATTTTGCACGAATTGCAAGAGATGTTTACAAGTCGACGGTTGAAGTGGAAGCTCGTATTGAGCTTGCTAGAGACTGATTTGCCAAGCTTTCGATAGCTCAGTTGGTAGAGCAGAGGACTGTAGTGGTAAAACAGGCATCCTTAGGTCGCTGGTTCAAATCCAGATTGAAGGACTTTTGCCAAATGCAAATTTTATTGAATACTTGGAAAGTAAAATACTTGGAAAGTAAAATGACAGACAATTTATAATTATATTTCATCACTGAAAATAGATGCCTTTTGCTTTGAGGCTGTGGCCACGTTATGTTTCTGTCCAACACGAATCTTCATTGGTTTCATGTGAGGTGTTTTGGATCCCCATCTCTTGCTATGAACTGGCAAAACAGCAGAATCCCCTTGACAATCTTGATTTCTCAAGGGAAATGAGAGAACACTATACACCATCCAAGATATTAAAATATTGTCAAGGCCCAACACGGCTGAATACTCTGAGGAGATAGCCTGTGAGGCGCCGCCTTTCAACTTTTCCCCCTTAGTATGGTGGTCAGTAACATGCGGGAGACTGCGGAGGGGGTCATTTTTTTAATTGTGAACTGATGTGCTTTTACTCAATTCGGGAACCTCACAAGCCAAATTTGTAGTATTTTGCACGAATTGCAAGAGATGTTTGAATGTCGACGGTTGAAGTGGAAGCTCGTATTGAGCTTGCTAGAGACTGATTTGCCAGGCTTTCGATAGCTCAGTTGGTAGAGCAGAGGACTGTAGTGGTAAAACAGGCATCCTTAGGTCGCTGGTTCAAATCCAGATTGAAGGACTTTTGCCAAATGCAAATTTTATTGAATACTTGGAAAGTAAAATGCTTGGAAAATAAAATAACAGACAATTTATAATTATATTATATTTCATCACTGAAAATAGATGCCTTTTGCTTTGAGGCTGTGGCCACGTTATGTTTCTGGCCGACACCAATCTTCGTTGGTTTCCTGTGAGGTGTTTTGGATCCCCATCTCTTGCTATGAACTGACAAAACAGCAGAATCCCCTTGACAATCTTGATTTCTCAAGGGAAATGAGAGAACACTATACACCATCCAAGATATTAAAATATTGTCAAGGCCCAACACTGCTGAATACTCTGAGGAGATGGCCTGTGAGGCGCGCCTTTCAACTTTTCCCCCTTAGTATGGTGGTCAGTAACATGCGGGAGACTGCGGAGGGGGTCATTTTTTTAATTGGGAACTGATGTGCTTTTACTCAATTCGGGAACCTCACAAGCCAAATTTGTAGTATTTTGCACGAATTGCAAGAGATGTTTACAAGTCGACGGTTGAAGTGGAAGCTCGTATTGGGTTTGCTAGAGAATGATTTGCCAAGCCTTCGATAGCTCGTCGCTGGTTCAAATCCGGTTCAAAGGACTTTTGCCAAATGCACATTTTATTGAATACTTGGAAAGTAAAATACTTGGAAAGTAAAATAACAGACAATTTATAATTATATTATATTTCATCACTGAAAATAGATGCCTTTTGCTTTGAGGCTGTGGCCACGTTATTTTTCTGTCCGACACCAATCTTCGTTGGTTTCCTGTGAGGTATTTTGGATCCCCATCTCTTGCTATGAACTGACAAAACAGCAGAATCCCCTTGACAATCTTGATTTATCAAGGGAAATGGGAGAACACTATACACCATCCAAGATATTAAAATATTGTCAAGGCCGAACACTGATGAATACTCTGAGGAGATGGCCTGTGAGGCGCCGCCTTTCAACTTTTCCCCCTTAGTATGGTGGTCAGTAACATGCGGGAGACTGCGGAGGGGGTCATTTTTTTAATTGTGAACTGATGTGCTTTTACTCAATTCGGGAACCTCACATGCCAAATTTGTAGTATTTTGCACGAATTGCAAGAGATGTTTGAATGTTGACGGTTGAAGTGGAAGCTCGTATTGAGCTTGCTAGAGACTCATTTGCCAAGCCTTCAATAGCTCAGTTGGTAGAGCAGAGGACTGTAGTGGTAAAACAGGCATCCTTAGGTCACTGGTTCAAATCCAGATTGAAGGACTTTTGCCAAATGCAAATTTTATTGAATACTTGGAAAGTAAAATGCTTGGAAAATAAAATAACAGACAATTTATAATTATATTATATTTCATCACTGAAAATAGATGCCTTTTGCTTTGAGGCTGTGGCCACGTTATGTTTCTGTCCGACACCAATCTTCGTTGGTTTCCTGTGAGGTGTTTTGGATCCCCATCTCTTGCTATGAACTGACAAAACAGCAGAATCCCCTTGACAATCTTGATTTCTCAAGGGAAATGGGAGAACACTATACACCATCCAAGATATTAAAATATTGTCAAGGCCCAAGACTGCTGAATACTCTGAGGAGATGGCCTGTGAGGCGCGCCTTTCAACTTTTCCCCCTTAGTATGGTGGTCAGTAACATGCGGGAGACTGCGGAGGGGGTCATTTTTTTAATTGGGAACTGATGTGCTTTTACTCAATTCGGGAACCTCACAAACCAAATTTGTAGTATTTTGCACGAATTGCAAGAGATGTTTACAAGTCGACGGTTGAAGTGGAAGCTCGTATTGAGTTTGCTAGAGAATGATTTGCCAAGCCTTCGATAGCTCGTCGCTGGTTCAAATCCGGCTCAAAGGACTTTTGCCAAATGCACATTTTATTGAATACTTGGAAAGTAAAATACTTGGAAAGTAAAATAACAGACAATTTATAATTATATTATATTTCATCACTGAAAATAGATGCCTTTTGCTTTGAGGATGTGGCCACGTTATTTTTCTGTCCGACACCAATCTTCGTTGGTTTCCTGTGAGGTATTTTGGATCCCCATCTCTTGCTATGAACTGACAAAACAGCAGAATCCCCTTGACAATCTTGATTTATCAAGGGAAATGGGAGAACACTATACACCATGCAAGATATTAAAATATTGTCAAGGCCGAACACTGATGAATACTCTGAGGAGATGGCCTGTGAGGCGCCGCCTTTCAACTTTTCCTCCTTAGTATGGTGGTCAGTAACATGCGGGAGACTGCGGAGGGGGTCATTTTTTTAATTGTGAACTGATGTGCTTTTACTCAATTCGGGAACCTCACAAGCCAAATTTGTAGTATTTTGCACGAATTGCAAGAGATGTTTGAATGTCGACGGTTGAAGTGGAAGCTCGTATTGAGCTTGCTAGAGACTGATTTGCCAAGCCTTCGATAGCTCAGTTGGTACAGCGGAGGACTGTAGTGGTAAAACAGACATCCTTAGGTCGCTGGTTCAAATCCGGCTCGAAGGACTTTTGCCAAATGCACATTTTATTGAATACTTGGAAAGTAAAATACTTGGAAAATAAAATAACAGACAATTTATAATTATATTATATTTCATCACTGAAAATAGATGCCTTTGCTTTGAGGCTGTGACCATGTTATTTTTCTGTCCAACACGAATCTTCATTGGTTTCCTGTGAGGTGTTTTGGATCCCCATCTCTTGCTATGAACTGGCAAAACAGCAGAATCCCCTTGACAATCTTGATTTCTCAAGGGAAATGAGAGAACACTATACACCATCCAAGATATTAAAATATTGTCAAGGCCCAACGCGGCTGAATACTCTGAGGAGATGGCCTGTGAGGTGCCGCCTTTCAACTTTTCCCCCTTAGTATGGTGGTCAGTAACATGCGGGAGACTGCGGAGGGGGTCATTTTTTTAATTGGGAACTGATGTGCTTTTACTCAATTCGGGAACCTCACAAGCCAAATTTGTAGTATTTTGCACGAATTGCAAGAGATGTTTGAATGTCGACGGTTGAAGTGGAAGCTCGTATTGAGCTTGCTAGAGACTGATTTGCCAAGCTTTCGATAGCTCAGTTGGTAGAGCAGAGGACTGTAGTGGTAAAACAGGCATCCTTAGGTCGCTGGTTCAAATCCAGATTGAAGGACTTTTGCCAAATGCAAATTTTATTGAATACTTGGAAAGTAAAATACTTGGAAAGTAAAATAACAGACAATTTATAATTATATTTCATCACTGAAAATAGATGCCTTTTGCTTTGAGGCTGTGGCCACGTTATGTTTCTGTCCAACACGAATCTTCATTGGTTTCATGTGAGGTGTTTTGGATCCCCATCTCTTGCTATGAACTGGCAAAACAGCAGAATCCCCTTGACAATCTTGATTTCTCAAGGGAAATGAGAGAACACTATACACCATCCAAGATATTAAAATATTGTCAAGGCCCAACACGGCTGAATACTCTGAGGAGATAGCCTGTGAGGCGCCGCCTTTCAACTTTTCCCCCTTAGTATGGTGGTCAGTAACATGCGGGAGACTGCGGAGGGGGTCATTTTTTTAATTGTGAACTGATGTGCTTTTACTCAATTCGGGAACCTCACAAGCCAAATTTGTAGTATTTTGCACGAATTGCAAGAGATGTTTGAATGTCGACGGTTGAAGTGGAAGCTCGTATTGAGCTTGCTAGAGACTGATTTGCCAGGCTTTCGATAGCTCAGTTGGTAGAGCAGAGGACTGTAGTGGTAAAACAGGCATCCTTAGGTCGCTGGTTCAAATCCAGATTGAAGGACTTTTGCCAAATGCAAATTTTATTGAATACTTGGAAAGTAAAATGCTTGGAAAATAAAATAACAGACAATTTATAATTATATTATATTTCATCACTGAAAATAGATGCCTTTTGCTTTGAGGCTGTGGCCACGTTATGTTTCTGGCCGACACCAATCTTCGTTGGTTTCCTGTGAGGTGTTTTGGATCCCCATCTCTTGCTATGAACTGACAAAACAGCAGAATCCCCTTGACAATCTTGATTTCTCAAGGGAAATGAGAGAACACTATACACCATCCAAGATATTAAAATATTGTCAAGGCCCAACACTGCTGAATACTCTGAGGAGATGGCCTGTGAGGCGCGCCTTTCAACTTTTCCCCCTTAGTATGGTGGTCAGTAACATGCGGGAGACTGCGGAGGGGGTCATTTTTTTAATTGGGAACTGATGTGCTTTTACTCAATTCGGGAACCTCACAAGCCAAATTTGTAGTATTTTGCACGAATTGCAAGAGATGTTTACAAGTCGACGGTTGAAGTGGAAGCTCGTATTGGGTTTGCTAGAGAATGATTTGCCAAGCCTTCGATAGCTCGTCGCTGGTTCAAATCCGGTTCAAAGGACTTTTGCCAAATGCACATTTTATTGAATACTTGGAAAGTAAAATACTTGGAAAGTAAAATAACAGACAATTTATAATTATATTATATTTCATCACTGAAAATAGATGCCTTTTGCTTTGAGGCTGTGGCCACGTTATTTTTCTGTCCGACACCAATCTTCGTTGGTTTCCTGTGAGGTATTTTGGATCCCCATCTCTTGCTATGAACTGACAAAACAGCAGAATCCCCTTGACAATCTTGATTTATCAAGGGAAATGGGAGAACACTATACACCATCCAAGATATTAAAATATTGTCAAGGCCGAACACTGATGAATACTCTGAGGAGATGGCCTGTGAGGCGCCGCCTTTCAACTTTTCCCCCTTAGTATGGTGGTCAGTAACATGCGGGAGACTGCGGAGGGGGTCATTTTTTTAATTGTGAACTGATGTGCTTTTACTCAATTCGGGAACCTCACATGCCAAATTTGTAGTATTTTGCACGAATTGCAAGAGATGTTTGAATGTTGACGGTTGAAGTGGAAGCTCGTATTGAGCTTGCTAGAGACTCATTTGCCAAGCCTTCAATAGCTCAGTTGGTAGAGCAGAGGACTGTAGTGGTAAAACAGGCATCCTTAGGTCACTGGTTCAAATCCAGATTGAAGGACTTTTGCCAAATGCAAATTTTATTGAATACTTGGAAAGTAAAATGCTTGGAAAATAAAATAACAGACAATTTATAATTATATTATATTTCATCACTGAAAATAGATGCCTTTTGCTTTGAGGCTGTGGCCACGTTATGTTTCTGTCCGACACCAATCTTCGTTGGTTTCCTGTGAGGTGTTTTGGATCCCCATCTCTTGCTATGAACTGACAAAACAGCAGAATCCCCTTGACAATCTTGATTTCTCAAGGGAAATGGGAGAACACTATACACCATCCAAGATATTAAAATATTGTCAAGGCCCAAGACTGCTGAATACTCTGAGGAGATGGCCTGTGAGGCGCGCCTTTCAACTTTTCCCCCTTAGTATGGTGGTCAGTAACATGCGGGAGACTGCGGAGGGGGTCATTTTTTTAATTGGGAACTGATGTGCTTTTACTCAATTCGGGAACCTCACAAGCCAAATTTGTAGTATTTTGCACGAATTGCAAGAGATGTTTACAAGTCGACGGTTGAAGTGGAAGCTCGTATTGAGTTTGCTAGAGAATGATTTGCCAAGCCTTCGATAGCTCGTCGCTGGTTCAAATCCGGCTCAAAGGACTTTTGCCAAATGCACATTTTATTGAATACTTGGAAAGTAAAATACTTGGAAAGTAAAATAACAGACAATTTATAATTATATTATATTTCATCACTGAAAATAGATGCCTTTTGCTTTGAGGATGTGGCCACGTTATTTTTCTGTCCGACACCAATCTTCGTTGGTTTCCTGTGAGGTATTTTGGATCCCCATCTCTTGCTATGAACTGACAAAACAGCAGAATCCCCTTGACAATCTTGATTTATAAAGGGAAATGGGAGAACACTATACACCATCCAAGATATTAAAATATTGTCAAGGCCGAACACTGATGAATACTCTGAGGAGATGGCCTGTGAGGCGCCGCCTTTCAACTTTTCCTCCTTAGTATGGTGGTCAGTAACATGCGGGAGACTGCGGAGGGGGTCATTTTTTTAATTGTGAACTGATGTGCTTTTACTCAATTCGGGAACCTCACAAGCCAAATTTGTAGTATTTTGCACGAATTGCAAGAGATGTTTGAATGTCGACGGTTGAAGTGGAAGCTCGTATTGAGCTTGCTAGAGACTGATTTGCCAAGCCTTCGATAGCTCAGTTGGTACAGCGGAGGACTGTAGTGGTAAAACAGACATCCTTAGGTCGCTGGTTCAAATCCGGCTCGAAGGACTTTTGCCAAATGCACATTTTATTGAATACTTGGAAAGTAAAATACTTGGAAAATAAAATAACAGACAATTTATAATTATATTATATTTCATCACTGAAAATAGATGCCTTTGCTTTGAGGCTGTGACCATGTTATTTTTCTGTCCAACACGAATCTTCATTGGTTTCCTGTGAGGTGTTTTGGATCCCCATCTCTTGCTATGAACTGGCAAAACAGCAGAATCCCCTTGACAATCTTGATTTCTCAAGGGAAATGAGAGAACACTATACACCATCCAAGATATTAAAATATTGTCAAGGCCCAACGCGGCTGAATACTCTGAGGAGATGGCCTGTGAGGTGCCGCCTTTCAACTTTTCCCCCTTAGTATGGTGGTCAGTAACATGCGGGAGACTGCGGAGGGGGTCATTTTTTTAATTGGGAACTGATGTGCTTTTACTCAATTCGGGAACCTCACAAGCCAAATTTGTAGTATTTTGCACGAATTGCAAGAGATGTTTGAATGTCGACGGTTGAAGTGGAAGCTCGTATTGAGCTTGCTAGAGACTGATTTGCCAAGCTTTCGATAGCTCAGTTGGTAGAGCAGAGGACTGTAGTGGTAAAACAGGCATCCTTAGGTCGCTGGTTCAAATCCAGATTGAAGGACTTTTGCCAAATGCAAATTTTATTGAATACTTGGAAAGTAAAATGCTTGGAAAATAAAATAACAGAAAATGTATAACTATATTATATTTCATCACTGAAAATAGATGCCTTTTGCTTTGAGGCTGTGGCCACGTTATGTTTCTGGCCGACACCAATCTTCGTTGGTTTCCTGTGAGGTGTTTTGGATCCCCATCTCTTGCTATGAACTGACAAAACAGCAGAATCCCCTTGACAATCTTGATTTCTCAAGGGAAATGGGAGAACACTATACACCATCCAAGATATTAAAATATTGTCAAGGCCCAACACTGCTGAATACTCTGAGGAGATGGCCTGTGAGGCGCGCCTTTCAACTTTTCCCCCTTAGTATGGTGGTCAGTAACATGCGGGAGACTGCGGAGGGGGTCATTTTTTTAATTGGGAACTGATGTGCTTTTACTCAATTCGGGAACCTCACAAGCCAAATTTGTAGTATTTTGCACGAATTGCAAGAGATGTTTACAAGTCGACGGTTGAAGTGGAAGCTCGTATTGGGTTTGCTAGAGAATGATTTGCCAAGCATTCGATAGCTCGTCGCTGGTTCAAGTCCGGCTCAAAGGACTTTTGCCAAATGCACATTTTATTAAATACTTGGAAAGTAAAATACTTGGAAAGTAAAATAACAGACAATTTATAATTATATTTCATCACTGAAAATAGATGCCTTTTGCTTTGAGGCTGTGGCCACGTTATGTTTCTGTCCAACACGAATCTTCATTGGTTTCATGTGAGGTGTTTTGGATCCCCATCTCATGCTATGAACTGGCAAAACAGCAGAATCCCCTTGACAATCTTGATTTCTCAAGGGAAATGAGAGAACACTATACACCATCCAAGATATTAAAATATTGTCAAGGCCCAACACGGCTGAATACTCTGAGGAGATGGCCTGTGAGGCGCCGCCTTTCAACTTTTCCCCCTTAGTATGGTGGTCAGTAACATGCGGGAGACTGCGGAGGGGGTCATTTTTTTAATTGTGAACTGATGTGCTTTTACTCAATTCGGGAACCTCACAAGCCAAATTTGTAGTATTTTGCACGAATTGCAAGAGATGTTTACAAGTCGACGGTTGAAGTGGAAGCTCGTATTGAGTTTGCTAGAGAATGATTTGCCAAGCCTTCGATAGCTCGTCGCTGGTTCAAATCCGGCTCAAAGGACTTTTGCCAAATGCACATTTTATTGAATACTTGGAAAGTAAAATACTTGGAAAGTAAAATAACAGACAATTTATAATTATATTATATTTCATCACTGAAAATAGATGCCTTTTGCTTTGAGGATGTGGCCACGTTATTTTTCTGTCCGACACCAATCTTCGTTGGTTTCCTGTGAGGTATTTTGGATCCCCATCTCTTGCTATGAACTGACAAAACAGCAGAATCCCCTTGACAATCTTGATTTATAAAGGGAAATGGGAGAACACTATACACCATCCAAGATATTAAAATATTGTCAAGGCCGAACACTGATGAATACTCTGAGGAGATGGCCTGTGAGGCGCCGCCTTTCAACTTTTCCTCCTTAGTATGGTGGTCAGTAACATGCGGGAGACTGCGGAGGGGGTCATTTTTTTAATTGTGAACTGATGTGCTTTTACTCAATTCGGGAACCTCACAAGCCAAATTTGTAGTATTTTGCACGAATTGCAAGAGATGTTTGAATGTCGACGGTTGAAGTGGAAGCTCGTATTGAGCTTGCTAGAGACTGATTTGCCAAGCCTTCGATAGCTCAGTTGGTACAGCGGAGGACTGTAGTGGTAAAACAGACATCCTTAGGTCGCTGGTTCAAATCCGGCTCGAAGGACTTTTGCCAAATGCACATTTTATTGAATACTTGGAAAGTAAAATACTTGGAAAATAAAATAACAGACAATTTATAATTATATTATATTTCATCACTGAAAATAGATGCCTTTGCTTTGAGGCTGTGACCATGTTATTTTTCTGTCCAACACGAATCTTCATTGGTTTCCTGTGAGGTGTTTTGGATCCCCATCTCTTGCTATGAACTGGCAAAACAGCAGAATCCCCTTGACAATCTTGATTTCTCAAGGGAAATGAGAGAACACTATACACCATCCAAGATATTAAAATATTGTCAAGGCCCAACGCGGCTGAATACTCTGAGGAGATGGCCTGTGAGGTGCCGCCTTTCAACTTTTCCCCCTTAGTATGGTGGTCAGTAACATGCGGGAGACTGCGGAGGGGGTCATTTTTTTAATTGGGAACTGATGTGCTTTTACTCAATTCGGGAACCTCACAAGCCAAATTTGTAGTATTTTGCACGAATTGCAAGAGATGTTTGAATGTCGACGGTTGAAGTGGAAGCTCGTATTGAGCTTGCTAGAGACTGATTTGCCAAGCTTTCGATAGCTCAGTTGGTAGAGCAGAGGACTGTAGTGGTAAAACAGGCATCCTTAGGTCGCTGGTTCAAATCCAGATTGAAGGACTTTTGCCAAATGCAAATTTTATTGAATACTTGGAAAGTAAAATGCTTGGAAAATAAAATAACAGAAAATGTATAATTATATTATATTTCATCACTGAAAATAGATGCCTTTTGCTTTGAGGCTGTGGCCACGTTATGTTTCTGGCCGACACCAATCTTCGTTGGTTTCCTGTGAGGTGTTTTGGATCCCCATCTCTTGCTATGAACTGACAAAACAGCAGAATCCCCTTGACAATCTTGATTTCTCAAGGGAAATGGGAGAACACTATACACCATCCAAGATATTAAAATATTGTCAAGGCCCAACACTGCTGAATACTCTGAGGAGATGGCCTGTGAGGCGCGCCTTTCAACTTTTCCCCCTTAGTATGGTGGTCAGTAACATGCGGGAGACTGCGGAGGGGGTCATTTTTTTAATTGGGAACTGATGTGCTTTTACTCAATTCGGGAACCTCACAAGCCAAATTTGTAGTATTTTGCACGAATTGCAAGAGATGTTTACAAGTCGACGGTTGAAGTGGAAGCTCGTATTGGGTTTGCTAGAGAATGATTTGCCAAGCATTCGATAGCTCGTCGCTGGTTCAAGTCCGGCTCAAAGGACTTTTGCCAAATGCACATTTTATTAAATACTTGGAAAGTAAAATACTTGGAAAGTAAAATAACAGACAATTTATAATTATATTTCATCACTGAAAATAGATGCCTTTTGCTTTGAGGCTGTGGCCACGTTATGTTTCTGTCCAACACGAATCTTCATTGGTTTCATGTGAGGTGTTTTGGATCCCCATCTCATGCTATGAACTGGCAAAACAGCAGAATCCCCTTGACAATCTTGATTTCTCAAGGGAAATGAGAGAACACTATACACCATCCAAGATATTAAAATATTGTCAAGGCCCAACACGGCTGAATACTCTGAGGAGATGGCCTGTGAGGCGCCGCCTTTCAACTTTTCCCCCTTAGTATGGTGGTCAGTAACATGCGGGAGACTGCGGAGGGGGTCATTTTTTTAATTGTGAACTGATGTGCTTTTACTCAATTCGGGAACCTCACAAGCCAAATTTGTAGTATTTTGCACGAATTGCAAGAGATGTTTGAATGTCGACGGTTGAAGTGGAAGCTCGTATTGAGCTTGCTAGAGACTGATTTGCCAAGCCTTCGATAGCTCAGTTGGTAGAGCAGAGGACTGTAGTGGTAAAACCGGCATCCTTAGGTCACTGGTTCAAATCCAGATTGAAGGACTTTTGCCAAATGCAAATTTTATTGAATACTTGGAAAATAAAATAACAGACAATTTATAATTATATTATATTTCATCACTGAAAATAGATGCCTTTTGCTTTGAGGCTGTGGCCACGTTATGTTTCTGTCCGACACCAATCTTCGTTGGTTTCCTGTGAGGTGTTTTGGATCCCCATCTCTTGCTATGAACTGACAAAACAGCAGAATCCCCTTGACAATCTTGATTTCTCAAGGGAAATGGGAGAACACTATACACCATCCAAGATATTAAAATATTGTCAAGGCCCAACACTGCTGAATACTCTGAGGAGATGGCCTGTGAGGCGCGCCTTTCAACTTTTCCCCCTTAGTATGGTGGTCAGTAACATGCGGGAGACTGCGGAGGGGGTCATTTTTTTAATTGGGAACTGATGTGCTTTTACTCAATTCGGGAACCTCACAAGCCAAATTTGTAGTATTTTGCACGAATTGCAAGAGATGTTTACAAGTCGACGGTTGAAGTGGAAGCTCGTATTGAGTTTGCTAGAGAATGATTTGCCAAGCCTTCGATAGCTCGTCGCTGGTTCAAATCCGGCTCAAAGGACTTTTGCCAAATGCACATTTTATTGAATACTTGGAAAGTAACATACTTGGAAAGTAAAATAACAGACAATTTATAATGATATTATATTTCATCACTGAAAATAGATGCCTTTTGCTTTGAGGCTGTGGCCACGTTATTTTTCTGTCCGACACCAATCTTCGTTGGTTTCCTGTGAGGTATTTTGGATCCCTCCCCATCTCTTGCCATGAACTGACAAAACAGCAGAATCCCCTTGACAATCTTGATTTATCAAGGGAAATGGGAGAACACTATACACCATCCAAGATATTAAAATATTGTCAAGGCCCAACACGGCTGAATACTCTGAGGAGATGGCCTGTGAGGTGCCGCCTTTCAACTTTTCCCCCTTAGTATGGTGGTCAGTAACATGCGGGAGACTGCGGAGGGGGTAATTTTTTTAATTGGGAACTGATGTGCTTTTACTCAATTCGGGAACCTCACAAGCCAAATTTGTAGTATTTTGCACGAATTGCAAGAGATGTTTACAAGTCGACGGTTGAAGTGGAAGCTCGTATTGAGCTTGCTAGAGACTGATTTGCCAAGCTTTCGATAGCTCAGTTGGTAGAGCAGAGGACTGTAGTGGTAAAACAGGCATCCTTAGGTCGCTGGTTCAAATCCAGATTGAAGGACTTTTGCCAAATGCAAATTTTATTGAATACTTGGAAAGTAAAATACTTGGAAAGTAAAATGACAGACAATTTATAATTATATTTCATCACTGAAAATAGATGCCTTTTGCTTTGAGGCTGTGGCCACGTTATGTTTCTGTCCAACACGAATCTTCATTGGTTTCATGTGAGGTGTTTTGGATCCCCATCTCTTGCTATGAACTGGCAAAACAGCAGAATCCCCTTGACAATCTTGATTTCTCAAGGGAAATGAGAGAACACTATACACCATCCAAGATATTAAAATATTGTCAAGGCCCAACACGGCTGAATACTCTGAGGAGATAGCCTGTGAGGCGCCGCCTTTCAACTTTTCCCCCTTAGTATGGTGGTCAGTAACATGCGGGAGACTGCGGAGGGGGTCATTTTTTTAATTGTGAACTGATGTGCTTTTACTCAATTCGGGAACCTCACAAGCCAAATTTGTAGTATTTTGCACGAATTGCAAGAGATGTTTGAATGTCGACGGTTGAAGTGGAAGCTCGTATTGAGCTTGCTAGAGACTGATTTGCCAGGCTTTCGATAGCTCAGTTGGTAGAGCAGAGGACTGTAGTGGTAAAACAGGCATCCTTAGGTCGCTGGTTCAAATCCAGATTGAAGGACTTTTGCCAAATGCAAATTTTATTGAATACTTGGAAAGTAAAATGCTTGGAAAATAAAATAACAGACAATTTATAATTATATTATATTTCATCACTGAAAATAGATGCCTTTTGCTTTGAGGCTGTGGCCACGTTATGTTTCTGGCCGACACCAATCTTCGTTGGTTTCCTGTGAGGTGTTTTGGATCCCCATCTCTTGCTATGAACTGACAAAACAGCAGAATCCCCTTGACAATCTTGATTTCTCAAGGGAAATGAGAGAACACTATACACCATCCAAGATATTAAAATATTGTCAAGGCCCAACACTGCTGAATACTCTGAGGAGATGGCCTGTGAGGCGCGCCTTTCAACTTTTCCCCCTTAGTATGGTGGTCAGTAACATGCGGGAGACTGCGGAGGGGGTCATTTTTTTAATTGGGAACTGATGTGCTTTTACTCAATTCGGGAACCTCACAAGCCAAATTTGTAGTATTTTGCACGAATTGCAAGAGATGTTTACAAGTCGACGGTTGAAGTGGAAGCTCGTATTGGGTTTGCTAGAGAATGATTTGCCAAGCCTTCGATAGCTCGTCGCTGGTTCAAATCCGGTTCAAAGGACTTTTGCCAAATGCACATTTTATTGAATACTTGGAAAGTAAAATACTTGGAAAGTAAAATAACAGACAATTTATAATTATATTATATTTCATCACTGAAAATAGATGCCTTTTGCTTTGAGGCTGTGGCCACGTTATTTTTCTGTCCGACACCAATCTTCGTTGGTTTCCTGTGAGGTATTTTGGATCCCCATCTCTTGCTATGAACTGACAAAACAGCAGAATCCCCTTGACAATCTTGATTTATCAAGGGAAATGGGAGAACACTATACACCATCCAAGATATTAAAATATTGTCAAGGCCGAACACTGATGAATACTCTGAGGAGATGGCCTGTGAGGCGCCGCCTTTCAACTTTTCCCCCTTAGTATGGTGGTCAGTAACATGCGGGAGACTGCGGAGGGGGTCATTTTTTTAATTGTGAACTGATGTGCTTTTACTCAATTCGGGAACCTCACATGCCAAATTTGTAGTATTTTGCACGAATTGCAAGAGATGTTTGAATGTTGACGGTTGAAGTGGAAGCTCGTATTGAGCTTGCTAGAGACTCATTTGCCAAGCCTTCAATAGCTCAGTTGGTAGAGCAGAGGACTGTAGTGGTAAAACAGGCATCCTTAGGTCACTGGTTCAAATCCAGATTGAAGGACTTTTGCCAAATGCAAATTTTATTGAATACTTGGAAAGTAAAATGCTTGGAAAATAAAATAACAGACAATTTATAATTATATTATATTTCATCACTGAAAATAGATGCCTTTTGCTTTGAGGCTGTGGCCACGTTATGTTTCTGTCCGACACCAATCTTCGTTGGTTTCCTGTGAGGTGTTTTGGATCCCCATCTCTTGCTATGAACTGACAAAACAGCAGAATCCCCTTGACAATCTTGATTTCTCAAGGGAAATGGGAGAACACTATACACCATCCAAGATATTAAAATATTGTCAAGGCCCAAGACTGCTGAATACTCTGAGGAGATGGCCTGTGAGGCGCGCCTTTCAACTTTTCCCCCTTAGTATGGTGGTCAGTAACATGCGGGAGACTGCGGAGGGGGTCATTTTTTTAATTGGGAACTGATGTGCTTTTACTCAATTCGGGAACCTCACAAACCAAATTTGTAGTATTTTGCACGAATTGCAAGAGATGTTTACAAGTCGACGGTTGAAGTGGAAGCTCGTATTGAGTTTGCTAGAGAATGATTTGCCAAGCCTTCGATAGCTCGTCGCTGGTTCAAATCCGGCTCAAAGGACTTTTGCCAAATGCACATTTTATTGAATACTTGGAAAGTAAAATACTTGGAAAGTAAAATAACAGACAATTTATAATTATATTATATTTCATCACTGAAAATAGATGCCTTTTGCTTTGAGGATGTGGCCACGTTATTTTTCTGTCCGACACCAATCTTCGTTGGTTTCCTGTGAGGTATTTTGGATCCCCATCTCTTGCTATGAACTGACAAAACAGCAGAATCCCCTTGACAATCTTGATTTATCAAGGGAAATGGGAGAACACTATACACCATGCAAGATATTAAAATATTGTCAAGGCCGAACACTGATGAATACTCTGAGGAGATGGCCTGTGAGGCGCCGCCTTTCAACTTTTCCTCCTTAGTATGGTGGTCAGTAACATGCGGGAGACTGCGGAGGGGGTCATTTTTTTAATTGTGAACTGATGTGCTTTTACTCAATTCGGGAACCTCACAAGCCAAATTTGTAGTATTTTGCACGAATTGCAAGAGATGTTTGAATGTCGACGGTTGAAGTGGAAGCTCGTATTGAGCTTGCTAGAGACTGATTTGCCAAGCCTTCGATAGCTCAGTTGGTACAGCGGAGGACTGTAGTGGTAAAACAGACATCCTTAGGTCGCTGGTTCAAATCCGGCTCGAAGGACTTTTGCCAAATGCACATTTTATTGAATACTTGGAAAGTAAAATACTTGGAAAATAAAATAACAGACAATTTATAATTATATTATATTTCATCACTGAAAATAGATGCCTTTGCTTTGAGGCTGTGACCATGTTATTTTTCTGTCCAACACGAATCTTCATTGGTTTCCTGTGAGGTGTTTTGGATCCCCATCTCTTGCTATGAACTGGCAAAACAGCAGAATCCCCTTGACAATCTTGATTTCTCAAGGGAAATGAGAGAACACTATACACCATCCAAGATATTAAAATATTGTCAAGGCCCAACGCGGCTGAATACTCTGAGGAGATGGCCTGTGAGGTGCCGCCTTTCAACTTTTCCCCCTTAGTATGGTGGTCAGTAACATGCGGGAGACTGCGGAGGGGGTCATTTTTTTAATTGGGAACTGATGTGCTTTTACTCAATTCGGGAACCTCACAAGCCAAATTTGTAGTATTTTGCACGAATTGCAAGAGATGTTTGAATGTCGACGGTTGAAGTGGAAGCTCGTATTGAGCTTGCTAGAGACTGATTTGCCAAGCTTTCGATAGCTCAGTTGGTAGAGCAGAGGACTGTAGTGGTAAAACAGGCATCCTTAGGTCGCTGGTTCAAATCCAGATTGAAGGACTTTTGCCAAATGCAAATTTTATTGAATACTTGGAAAGTAAAATACTTGGAAAGTAAAATAACAGACAATTTATAATTATATTTCATCACTGAAAATAGATGCCTTTTGCTTTGAGGCTGTGGCCACGTTATGTTTCTGTCCAACACGAATCTTCATTGGTTTCATGTGAGGTGTTTTGGATCCCCATCTCTTGCTATGAACTGGCAAAACAGCAGAATCCCCTTGACAATCTTGATTTCTCAAGGGAAATGAGAGAACACTATACACCATCCAAGATATTAAAATATTGTCAAGGCCCAACACGGCTGAATACTCTGAGGAGATAGCCTGTGAGGCGCCGCCTTTCAACTTTTCCCCCTTAGTATGGTGGTCAGTAACATGCGGGAGACTGCGGAGGGGGTCATTTTTTTAATTGTGAACTGATGTGCTTTTACTCAATTCGGGAACCTCACAAGCCAAATTTGTAGTATTTTGCACGAATTGCAAGAGATGTTTGAATGTCGACGGTTGAAGTGGAAGCTCGTATTGAGCTTGCTAGAGACTGATTTGCCAGGCTTTCGATAGCTCAGTTGGTAGAGCAGAGGACTGTAGTGGTAAAACAGGCATCCTTAGGTCGCTGGTTCAAATCCAGATTGCAGGACTTTTGCCAAATGCAAATTTTATTGAATACTTGGAAAGTAAAATGCTTGGAAAATAAAATAACAGACAATTTATAATTATATTATATTTCATCACTGAAAATAGATGCCTTTTGCTTTGAGGCTGTGGCCACGTTATGTTTCTGGCCGACACCAATCTTCGTTGGTTTCCTGTGAGGTGTTTTGGATCCCCATCTCTTGCTATGAACTGACAAAACAGCAGAATCCCCTTGACAATCTTGATTTCTCAAGGGAAATGAGAGAACACTATACACCATCCAAGATATTAAAATATTGTCAAGGCCCAACACTGCTGAATACTCTGAGGAGATGGCCTGTGAGGCGCGCCTTTCAACTTTTCCCCCTTAGTATGGTGGTCAGTAACATGCGGGAGACTGCGGAGGGGGTCATTTTTTTAATTGGGAACTGATGTGCTTTTACTCAATTCGGGAACCTCACAAGCCAAATTTGTAGTATTTTGCACGAATTGCAAGAGATGTTTACAAGTCGACGGTTGAAGTGGAAGCTCGTATTGGGTTTGCTAGAGAATGATTTGCCAAGCCTTCGATAGCTCGTCGCTGGTTCAAATCCGGTTCAAAGGACTTTTGCCAAATGCACATTTTATTGAATACTTGGAAAGTAAAATACTTGGAAAGTAAAATAACAGACAATTTATAATTATATTATATTTCATCACTGAAAATAGATGCCTTTTGCTTTGAGGCTGTGGCCACGTTATTTTTCTGTCCGACACCAATCTTCGTTGGTTTCCTGTGAGGTATTTTGGATCCCCATCTCTTGCTATGAACTGACAAAACAGCAGAATCCCCTTGACAATCTTGATTTATCAAGGGAAATGGGAGAACACTATACACCATCCAAGATATTAAAATATTGTCAAGGCCGAACACTGATGAATACTCTGAGGAGATGGCCTGTGAGGCGCCGCCTTTCAACTTTTCCCCCTTAGTATGGTGGTCAGTAACATGCGGGAGACTGCGGAGGGGGTCATTTTTTTAATTGTGAACTGATGTGCTTTTACTCAATTCGGGAACCTCACATGCCAAATTTGTAGTATTTTGCACGAATTGCAAGAGATGTTTGAATGTTGACGGTTGAAGTGGAAGCTCGTATTGAGCTTGCTAGAGACTCATTTGCCAAGCCTTCAATAGCTCAGTTGGTAGAGCAGAGGACTGTAGTGGTAAAACAGGCATCCTTAGGTCACTGGTTCAAATCCAGATTGAAGGACTTTTGCCAAATGCAAATTTTATTGAATACTTGGAAAGTAAAATGCTTGGAAAATAAAATAACAGACAATTTATAATTATATTATATTTCATCACTGAAAATAGATGCCTTTTGCTTTGAGGCTGTGGCCACGTTATGTTTCTGTCCGACACCAATCTTCGTTGGTTTCCTGTGAGGTGTTTTGGATCCCCATCTCTTGCTATGAACTGACAAAACAGCAGAATCCCCTTGACAATCTTGATTTCTCAAGGGAAATGGGAGAACACTATACACCATCCAAGATATTAAAATATTGTCAAGGCCCAAGACTGCTGAATACTCTGAGGAGATGGCCTGTGAGGCGCGCCTTTCAACTTTTCCCCCTTAGTATGGTGGTCAGTAACATGCGGGAGACTGCGGAGGGGGTCATTTTTTTAATTGGGAACTGATGTGCTTTTACTCAATTCGGGAACCTCACAAGCCAAATTTGTAGTATTTTGCACGAATTGCAAGAGATGTTTACAAGTCGACGGTTGAAGTGGAAGCTCGTATTGAGTTTGCTAGAGAATGATTTGCCAAGCCTTCGATAGCTCGTCGCTGGTTCAAATCCGGCTCAAAGGACTTTTGCCAAATGCACATTTTATTGAATACTTGGAAAGTAAAATACTTGGAAAGTAAAATAACAGACAATTTATAATTATATTATATTTCATCACTGAAAATAGATGCCTTTTGCTTTGAGGATGTGGCCACGTTATTTTTCTGTCCGACACCAATCTTCGTTGGTTTCCTGTGAGGTATTTTGGATCCCCATCTCTTGCTATGAACTGACAAAACAGCAGAATCCCCTTGACAATCTTGATTTATAAAGGGAAATGGGAGAACACTATACACCATCCAAGATATTAAAATATTGTCAAGGCCGAACACTGATGAATACTCTGAGGAGATGGCCTGTGAGGCGCCGCCTTTCAACTTTTCCTCCTTAGTATGGTGGTCAGTAACATGCGGGAGACTGCGGAGGGGGTCATTTTTTTAATTGTGAACTGATGTGCTTTTACTCAATTCGGGAACCTCACAAGCCAAATTTGTAGTATTTTGCACGAATTGCAAGAGATGTTTGAATGTCGACGGTTGAAGTGGAAGCTCGTATTGAGCTTGCTAGAGACTGATTTGCCAAGCCTTCGATAGCTCAGTTGGTACAGCGGAGGACTGTAGTGGTAAAACAGACATCCTTAGGTCGCTGGTTCAAATCCGGCTCGAAGGACTTTTGCCAAATGCACATTTTATTGAATACTTGGAAAGTAAAATACTTGGAAAATAAAATAACAGACAATTTATAATTATATTATATTTCATCACTGAAAATAGATGCCTTTGCTTTGAGGCTGTGACCATGTTATTTTTCTGTCCAACACGAATCTTCATTGGTTTCCTGTGAGGTGTTTTGGATCCCCATCTCTTGCTATGAACTGGCAAAACAGCAGAATCCCCTTGACAATCTTGATTTCTCAAGGGAAATGAGAGAACACTATACACCATCCAAGATATTAAAATATTGTCAAGGCCCAACGCGGCTGAATACTCTGAGGAGATGGCCTGTGAGGTGCCGCCTTTCAACTTTTCCCCCTTAGTATGGTGGTCAGTAACATGCGGGAGACTGCGGAGGGGGTCATTTTTTTAATTGTGAACTGATGTGCTTTTACTCAATTCGGGAACCTCACAAGCCAAATTTGTAGTATTTTGCACGAATTGCAAGAGATGTTTGAATGTCGACGGTTGAAGTGGAAGCTCGTATTGAGCTTGCTAGAGACTGATTTGCCAAGCTTTCGATAGCTCAGTTGGTAGAGCAGAGGACTGTAGTGGTAAAACAGGCATCCTTAGGTCGCTGGTTCAAATCCAGATTGAAGGACTTTTGCCAAATGCAAATTTTATTGAATACTTGGAAAGTAAAATGCTTGGAAAATAAAATAACAGAAAATGTATAACTATATTATATTTCATCACTGAAAATAGATGCCTTTTGCTTTGAGGCTGTGGCCACGTTATGTTTCTGGCCGACACCAATCTTCGTTGGTTTCCTGTGAGGTGTTTTGGATCCCCATCTCTTGCTATGAACTGACAAAACAGCAGAATCCCCTTGACAATCTTGATTTCTCAAGGGAAATGGGAGAACACTATACACCATCCAAGATATTAAAATATTGTCAAGGCCCAACACTGCTGAATACTCTGAGGAGATGGCCTGTGAGGCGCGCCTTTCAACTTTTCCCCCTTAGTATGGTGGTCAGTAACATGCGGGAGACTGCGGAGGGGGTCATTTTTTTAATTGGGAACTGATGTGCTTTTACTCAATTCGGGAACCTCACAAGCCAAATTTGTAGTATTTTGCACGAATTGCAAGAGATGTTTACAAGTCGACGGTTGAAGTGGAAGCTCGTATTGGGTTTGCTAGAGAATGATTTGCCAAGCATTCGATAGCTCGTCGCTGGTTCAAGTCCGGCTCAAAGGACTTTTGCCAAATGCACATTTTATTAAATACTTGGAAAGTAAAATACTTGGAAAGTAAAATAACAGACAATTTATAATTATATTTCATCACTGAAAATAGATGCCTTTTGCTTTGAGGCTGTGGCCACGTTATGTTTCTGTCCAACACGAATCTTCATTGGTTTCATGTGAGGTGTTTTGGATCCCCATCTCATGCTA
The DNA here is from genome assembly GCF_040938575.1 of Ambystoma mexicanum. Lineage (NCBI taxonomy): Eukaryota > Metazoa > Chordata > Amphibia > Caudata > Ambystomatidae > Ambystoma > Ambystoma mexicanum. The sequence continues at coordinate 1,025,595,776 of NC_090921.1, read as the reverse complement.
TGAACTGGCAAAACAGCAGAATCCCCTTGACAATCTTGATTTCTCAAGGGAAATGAGAGAACACTATACACCATCCAAGATATTAAAATATTGTCAAGGCCCAACACGGCTGAATACTCTGAGGAGATGGCCTGTGAGGCGCCGCCTTTCAACTTTTCCCCCTTAGTATGGTGGTCAGTAACATGCGGGAGACTGCGGAGGGGGTCATTTTTTTAATTGTGAACTGATGTGCTTTTACTCAATTCGGGAACCTCACAAGCCAAATTTGTAGTATTTTGCACGAATTGCAAGAGATGTTTACAAGTCGACGGTTGAAGTGGAAGCTCGTATTGAGTTTGCTAGAGAATGATTTGCCAAGCCTTCGATAGCTCGTCGCTGGTTCAAATCCGGCTCAAAGGACTTTTGCCAAATGCACATTTTATTGAATACTTGGAAAGTAAAATACTTGGAAAGTAAAATAACAGACAATTTATAATTATATTATATTTCATCACTGAAAATAGATGCCTTTTGCTTTGAGGATGTGGCCACGTTATTTTTCTGTCCGACACCAATCTTCGTTGGTTTCCTGTGAGGTATTTTGGATCCCCATCTCTTGCTATGAACTGACAAAACAGCAGAATCCCCTTGACAATCTTGATTTATAAAGGGAAATGGGAGAACACTATACACCATCCAAGATATTAAAATATTGTCAAGGCCGAACACTGATGAATACTCTGAGGAGATGGCCTGTGAGGCGCCGCCTTTCAACTTTTCCTCCTTAGTATGGTGGTCAGTAACATGCGGGAGACTGCGGAGGGGGTCATTTTTTTAATTGTGAACTGATGTGCTTTTACTCAATTCGGGAACCTCACAAGCCAAATTTGTAGTATTTTGCACGAATTGCAAGAGATGTTTGAATGTCGACGGTTGAAGTGGAAGCTCGTATTGAGCTTGCTAGAGACTGATTTGCCAAGCCTTCGATAGCTCAGTTGGTACAGCGGAGGACTGTAGTGGTAAAACAGACATCCTTAGGTCGCTGGTTCAAATCCGGCTCGAAGGACTTTTGCCAAATGCACATTTTATTGAATACTTGGAAAGTAAAATACTTGGAAAATAAAATAACAGACAATTTATAATTATATTATATTTCATCACTGAAAATAGATGCCTTTGCTTTGAGGCTGTGACCATGTTATTTTTCTGTCCAACACGAATCTTCATTGGTTTCCTGTGAGGTGTTTTGGATCCCCATCTCTTGCTATGAACTGGCAAAACAGCAGAATCCCCTTGACAATCTTGATTTCTCAAGGGAAATGAGAGAACACTATACACCATCCAAGATATTAAAATATTGTCAAGGCCCAACGCGGCTGAATACTCTGAGGAGATGGCCTGTGAGGTGCCGCCTTTCAACTTTTCCCCCTTAGTATGGTGGTCAGTAACATGCGGGAGACTGCGGAGGGGGTCATTTTTTTAATTGGGAACTGATGTGCTTTTACTCAATTCGGGAACCTCACAAGCCAAATTTGTAGTATTTTGCACGAATTGCAAGAGATGTTTGAATGTCGACGGTTGAAGTGGAAGCTCGTATTGAGCTTGCTAGAGACTGATTTGCCAAGCTTTCGATAGCTCAGTTGGTAGAGCAGAGGACTGTAGTGGTAAAACAGGCATCCTTAGGTCGCTGGTTCAAATCCAGATTGAAGGACTTTTGCCAAATGCAAATTTTATTGAATACTTGGAAAGTAAAATGCTTGGAAAATAAAATAACAGAAAATGTATAATTATATTATATTTCATCACTGAAAATAGATGCCTTTTGCTTTGAGGCTGTGGCCACGTTATGTTTCTGGCCGACACCAATCTTCGTTGGTTTCCTGTGAGGTGTTTTGGATCCCCATCTCTTGCTATGAACTGACAAAACAGCAGAATCCCCTTGACAATCTTGATTTCTCAAGGGAAATGGGAGAACACTATACACCATCCAAGATATTAAAATATTGTCAAGGCCCAACACTGCTGAATACTCTGAGGAGATGGCCTGTGAGGCGCGCCTTTCAACTTTTCCCCCTTAGTATGGTGGTCAGTAACATGCGGGAGACTGCGGAGGGGGTCATTTTTTTAATTGGGAACTGATGTGCTTTTACTCAATTCGGGAACCTCACAAGCCAAATTTGTAGTATTTTGCACGAATTGCAAGAGATGTTTACAAGTCGACGGTTGAAGTGGAAGCTCGTATTGGGTTTGCTAGAGAATGATTTGCCAAGCATTCGATAGCTCGTCGCTGGTTCAAGTCCGGCTCAAAGGACTTTTGCCAAATGCACATTTTATTAAATACTTGGAAAGTAAAATACTTGGAAAGTAAAATAACAGACAATTTATAATTATATTTCATCACTGAAAATAGATGCCTTTTGCTTTGAGGCTGTGGCCACGTTATGTTTCTGTCCAACACGAATCTTCATTGGTTTCATGTGAGGTGTTTTGGATCCCCATCTCATGCTATGAACTGGCAAAACAGCAGAATCCCCTTGACAATCTTGATTTCTCAAGGGAAATGAGAGAACACTATACACCATCCAAGATATTAAAATATTGTCAAGGCCCAACACGGCTGAATACTCTGAGGAGATGGCCTGTGAGGCGCCGCCTTTCAACTTTTCCCCCTTAGTATGGTGGTCAGTAACATGCGGGAGACTGCGGAGGGGGTCATTTTTTTAATTGTGAACTGATGTGCTTTTACTCAATTCGGGAACCTCACAAGCCAAATTTGTAGTATTTTGCACGAATTGCAAGAGATGTTTGAATGTCGACGGTTGAAGTGGAAGCTCGTATTGAGCTTGCTAGAGACTGATTTGCCAAGCCTTCGATAGCTCAGTTGGTAGAGCAGAGGACTGTAGTGGTAAAACCGGCATCCTTAGGTCACTGGTTCAAATCCAGATTGAAGGACTTTTGCCAAATGCAAATTTTATTGAATACTTGGAAAATAAAATAACAGACAATTTATAATTATATTATATTTCATCACTGAAAATAGATGCCTTTTGCTTTGAGGCTGTGGCCACGTTATGTTTCTGTCCGACACCAATCTTCGTTGGTTTCCTGTGAGGTGTTTTGGATCCCCATCTCTTGCTATGAACTGACAAAACAGCAGAATCCCCTTGACAATCTTGATTTCTCAAGGGAAATGGGAGAACACTATACACCATCCAAGATATTAAAATATTGTCAAGGCCCAACACTGCTGAATACTCTGAGGAGATGGCCTGTGAGGCGCGCCTTTCAACTTTTCCCCCTTAGTATGGTGGTCAGTAACATGCGGGAGACTGCGGAGGGGGTCATTTTTTTAATTGGGAACTGATGTGCTTTTACTCAATTCGGGAACCTCACAAGCCAAATTTGTAGTATTTTGCACGAATTGCAAGAGATGTTTACAAGTCGACGGTTGAAGTGGAAGCTCGTATTGAGTTTGCTAGAGAATGATTTGCCAAGCCTTCGATAGCTCGTCGCTGGTTCAAATCCGGCTCAAAGGACTTTTGCCAAATGCACATTTTATTGAATACTTGGAAAGTAACATACTTGGAAAGTAAAATAACAGACAATTTATAATGATATTATATTTCATCACTGAAAATAGATGCCTTTTGCTTTGAGGCTGTGGCCACGTTATTTTTCTGTCCGACACCAATCTTCGTTGGTTTCCTGTGAGGTATTTTGGATCCCTCCCCATCTCTTGCTATGAACTGACAAAACAGCAGAATCCCCTTGACAATCTTGATTTATCAAGGGAAATGGGAGAACACTATACACCATCCAAGATATTAAAATGTTGTCAAGGCCGAACACTGATGAATACTCTGAGGAGATGGCCTGTGAGGCGCCGCCTTTCAACTTTTCCTCCTTAGTATGGTGGTCAGTAACATGCGGGAGACTGCGGAGGGGGTCATTTTTTTAATTGTGAACTGATGTGCTTTTACTCAATTCGGGAACCTCACAAGCCAAATTTGTAGTATTTTGCACGAATTGCAAGAGATGTTTGAATGTCGACGGTTGAAGTGGAAGCTCGTATTGAGCTTGCTAGAGACTGGTTTGCCAAGCCTTCGATAGCTCAGTTGGTACAGCGGAGGACTGTAGTGGTAAAACAGACATCCTTAGGTCGCTGGTTCAAATCCGGCTCGAAGGACTTTTGCCAAATGCACATTTTATTGAATACTTGGAAAGTAAAATACTTGGAAAATAAAATAACAGACAATTTATAATTATATTATATTTCATCACTGAAAATAGATGCCTTTTGCTTTGAGGCTGTGACCATGTTATTTTTCTGTCCAACACGAATCTTCATTGGTTTCCTGTGAGGTGTTTTGGATCCCCATCTCTTGCTATGAACTGGCAAAACAGCAGAATCCCCTTGACAATCTTGATTTCTCAAGGGAAATGAGAGAACACTATACACCATCCAAGATATTAAAATATTGTCAAGGCCCAACGCGGCTGAATACTCTGAGGAGATGGCCTGTGAGGTGCCGCCTTTCAACTTTTCCCCCTTATTATGGTGGTCAGTAACATGCGGGAGACTGCGGAGGGGGTCATTTTTTTAATTGGGAACTGATGTGCTTTTACTCAATTCGGGAACCTCACAAGCCAAATTTGTAGTATTTTGCACGAATTGCCAGAGATGTTTGAATGTCGACGGTTGAAGTGGAAGCTCGTATTGAGCTTGCTAGAGACTGATTTGCCAAGCTTTCGATAGCTCAGTTGGTAGAGCAGAGGACTGTAGTGGTAAAACAGGCATCCTTAGGTCGCTGGTTCAAATCCAGCTTGAAGGACTTTTGCCAAATGCAAATTTTATTGAATACTTTGAAAGTAAAATGCTTGGAAAATAAAATAACAGACAATTTATAATTATATTATATTTCATCACTGAAAATAGATGCCTTTTGCTTTGAGGCTGTGGCCACGTTATGTTTCTGGCCGACACCAATCTTCGTTGGTTTCCTGTGAGGTGTTTTGGATCCCCATCTCTTGCTATGAACTGACAAAACAGCAGAATCCCCTTGACAATCTTGATTTCTCAAGGGAAATGAGAGAACACTATACACCATCCAAGATATTAAAATATTGTCAAGGCCCAACACTGCTGAATACTCTGAGGAGATGGCCTGTGAGGCGCGCCTTTCAACTTTTCCCCCTTAGTATGGTGGTCAGTAACATGCGGGAGACTGCGGAGGGGGTCATTTTTTTAATTGGGAACTGATGTGCTTTTACTCAATTCGGGAACCTCACAAGCCAAATTTGTAGTATTTTGCACGAATTGCAAGAGATGTTTACAAGTCGACGGTTGAAGTGGAAGCTCGTATTGGGTTTGCTAGAGAATGATTTGCCAAGCCTTCGATAGCTCGTCGCTGGTTCAAATCCGGCTCAAAGGACTTTTGCCAAATGCACATTTTATTGAATACTTGGAAAGTAAAATACTTGGAAAGTAAAATAACAGACAATTTATAATTATATTATATTTCATCACTGAAAATAGATGCCTTTTGCTTTGAGGCTGTGGCCACGTTATGTTTCTGTCCGACACCAATCTTCGTTGGTTTCCTGTGAGGTGTTTTGGATCCCCATCTCTTGCTATGAACTGACAAAACAGCAGAATCCCCTTGACAATCTTGATTTATCAAGGGAAATGGGAGAACACTATACACCATGCAAGATATTAAAATATTGTCAAGGCCGAACACTGATGAATACTCTGAGGAGATGGCCTGTGAGGCGCCGCCTTTCAACTTTTCCTCCTTAGTATGGTGGTCAGTAACATGCGGGAGACTGCGGAGGGGGTCATTTTTTTAATTGTGAACTGATGTGCTTTTACTCAATTCGGGAACCTCACAAGCCAAATTTGTAGTATTTTGCACGAATTGCAAGAGATGTTTGAATGTCGACGGTTGAAGTCAAAGCTCGTATTGAGCTTGCTAGAGACTGATTTGCCAAGCCTTCGATAGCTCAGTTGGTACAGCGGAGGACTGTAGTGGTAAAACAAACATCCTTAGGTCGCTGGTTCAAATCCGGCTCGAATGACTTTTGCCAAATGCACATTTTATTGAATACTTGGAAAGTAACATACTTGGAAAGTAAAATAACAGACAATTTATAATTATATTATATTTCATCACTGAAAATAGATGCCTTTTGCTTTGAGGCTGTGACCATGTTATTTTTCTGTCCAACACCAATCTTCTTTGGTTTCCTGTGAGGTGTTTTTTTGATCCCCATCTCTTGCTATGAACTGGCAAAACAGCATAATCCCCTTGACAATCTTGATTTCTCAAGGAAAATGAGAGAACACTATACACCATCCAAGATATTAAAATATTGTCAAGGCCCAACATGGCTGAATACTCTGAGGAGATGGCCTGTGAGGTGCCGCCTTTCAACTTTTCCCCCTTAGTATGGTGGTCAGTAACATGCGGGAGACTGCGGAGGGGGTAATTTTTTTAATTGGGAACTGATGTGCTTTTACTCAATTCGGGAACCTCACAAGCCAAATTTGTAGTATTTTGCACGAATTGCAAGAGATGTTTACAAGTCGACGGTTGAAGTGGAAGCTCGTATTGAGCTTGTTAGAGACTGATTTGCCAAGCTTTCGATAGCTCAGTTGGTAGAGCAGAGGACTGTAGTGGTAAAACAGGCATCCTTAGGTCGCTGGTTCAAATCCAGATTGAAGGACTTTTGCCAAATGCAAATTTTATTGAATACTTGGAAAGTAAAATACTTGGAAAGTAAAATAACAGACAATTTATAATTATATTTCATCACTGAAAATAGATGCCTTTTGCTTTGAGGCTGTGGCCACGTTATGTTTCTGTCCAACACGAATCTTCATTGGTTTCATGTGAGGTGTTTTGGATCCCCATCTCTTGCTATGAACTGGCAAAACAGCAGAATCCCCTTGACAATCTTGATTTCTCAAGGGAAATGAGAGAACACTATACACCATCCAAGATATTAAAATATTGTCAAGGCCCAACACGGCTGAATACTCTGAGGAGATAGCCTGTGAGGCGCCGCCTTTCAACTTTTCCCCCTTAGTATGGTGGTCAGTAACATGCGGGAGACTGCGGAGGGGGTCATTTTTTTAATTGGGAACTGATGTGCTTTTACTCAATTCGGGAACCTCACAAGCCAAATTTGTAGTATTTTGCACGAATTGCAAGAGATGTTTGAATGTCGACGGTTGAAGTGGAAGCTCGTATTGAGCTTGCTAGAGACTGATTTGCCAGGCTTTCGATAGCTCAGTTGGTAGAGCAGAGGACTGTAGTGGTAAAACAGGCATCCTTAGGTCGCTGGTTCAAATCCAGATTGAAGGACTTTTGCCAAATGCAAATTTTATTGAATACTTGGAAAGTAAAATGCTTGGAAAATAAAATAACTGACAAAACAGCAGAAATATAATATCAGTTCCCAATTAAAAAAATGACCCCCTCCGCAGTCTCCCGCATGTTACTGACCACCATACTAAGGGGGAAAAGTTGAAAGGCGGCGCCTCACAGGCCATCTCCTCAGAGTATTCATCAGTGTTCGGCCTTGACAATATTTTAATATCTTGGATGGTGTATAGTGTTCTCCCATTTCCCTTGATAAATCAAGATTGTCAAGGGGATTCTGCTGTTTTGTCAGTTCATAGCAAGAGATGGGGATCCAAAATACCTCACAGGAAACCAACGAAGATTGGTGTCGGACAGAAAAATAACGTGGCCACAGCCTCAAAGCAAAAGGCAGTGATGAAATATAATATAATTATAAATTGTCTGTTATTTTACTTTCCAAGTATTTTACTTTCCAAGTATTCAATAAAATGTGCATTTGGCAAAAGTCCTTTGAGCCGGATTTGAACCAGCGACGAGCTATCGAAGGCTTGGCAAATCATTCTCTAGCAAACCCAATACGAGCTTCCACTTCAACCGTCGACTTGTAAACATCTCTTGCAATTCGTGCAAAATACTACAAATTTGGCTTGTGAGGTTCCCGAATTGAGTAAAAGCACAACCGTCGATTCAGCTGTGTTGGGCCTTGACAATATTTTAATATCTTGGATGGTGTATAGTGTTCTCTCATTTCCCTTGAGAAATCAAGATTGTCAAGGGGATTCTGCTGTTTTGCTAGTTCATAGCAAGAGATGGGGATCCAAAACACCTCACAGGAAACCAACGAAGATTGGTGTCGGCCAGAAACATAACGTGGCCACAGCCTCAAAGCAAAAGGCATCTATTTTCAGTGATGAAATATAATATAATTATAAATTGTCTGTCACAAGCCAAATTTGTAGTATTTTGCACGAATTGCAAGAGATGTTTGAATGTTGACGGTTGAAGTGGAAGCTCGTATTGAGCTTGCTAGAGACTCATTTGCCAAGCCTTCAATAGCTCAGTTGGTAGAGCAGAGGACTGTAGTGGTAAAACAGGCATCCTTAGGTCACTGGTTCAAATCCAGATTGAAGGACTTTTGCCAAATGCAAATTTTATTGAATACTTGGAAAGTAAAATGCTTGGAAAATAAAATAACAGACAATTTATAATTATATTATATTTCATCACTGAAAATAGATGCCTTTTGCTTTGAGGCTGTGGCCACGTTATGTTTCTGTCCGACACCAATCTTCGTTGGTTTCCTGTGAGGTGTTTTGGATCCCCATCTCTTGCTATGAACTGACAAAACAGCAGAATCCCCTTGACAATCTTGATTTCTCAAGGGAAATGGGAGAACACTATACACCATCCAAGATATTAAAATATGGTCAAGGCCCAAGACTGCTGAATACTCTGAGGAGATGGCCTGTGAGGCGCGCCTTTCAACTTTTCCCCCTTAGTATGGTGGTCAGTAACATGCGGGAGACTGCGGAGGGGGTCATTTTTTTAATTGGGAACTGATGTGCTTTTACTCAATTCGGGAACCTCACAAGCCAAATTTGTAGTATTTTGCACGAATTGCAAGAGATGTTTACAAGTCGACGGTTGAAGTGGAAGCTCGTATTGAGTTTGCTAGAGAATGATTTGCCAAGCCTTCGATAGCTCGTCGCTGGTTCAAATCCGGCTCAAAGGACTTTTGCCAAATGCACATTTTATTGAATACTTGGAAAGTAAAATACTTGGAAAGTAAAATAACAGACAATTTATAATTATATTATATTTCATCACTGAAAATAGATGCCTTTTGCTTTGAGGCTGTGGCCACGTTATTTTTCTGTCCGACACCAATCTTCGTTGGTTTCCTGTGAGGTATTTTGGATCCCCATCTCTTGCTATGAACTGACAAAACAGCAGAATCCCCTTGACAATCTTGATTTATAAAGGGAAATGGGAGAACACTATACACCATCCAAGATATTAAAATATTGTCAAGGCCGAACACTGATGAATACTCTGAGGAGATGGCCTGTGAGGCGCCGCCTTTCAACTTTTCCTCCTTAGTATGGTGGTCAGTAACATGCGGGAGACTGCGGAGGGGGTCATTTTTTTAATTGTGAACTGATGTGCTTTTACTCAATTCGGGAACCTCACAAGCCAAATTTGTAGTATTTTGCACGAATTGCAAGAGATGTTTGAATGTCGACGGTTGAAGTGGAAGCTCGTATTGAGCTTGCTAGAGACTGATTTGCCAAGCCTTCGATAGCTCAGTTGGTACAGCGGAGGACTGTAGTGGTAAAACAGACATCCTTAGGTCGCTGGTTCAAATCCGGCTCGAAGGACTTTTGCCAAATGCAAATTTTATTGAATACTTGGAAAGTAAAATACTTGGAAAGTAAAATAACAGACAATTTATAATTATATTTCATCACTGAAAATAGATGCCTTTTGCTTTGAGGCTGTGGCCACGTTATGTTTCTGTCCAACACGAATCTTCATTGGTTTCATGTGAGGTGTTTTGGATCCCCATCTCTTGCTATGAACTGGCAAAACAGCAGAATCCCCTTGACAATCTTGATTTCTCAAGGGAAATGAGAGAACACTATACACCATCCAAGATATTAAAATATTGTCAAGGCCCAACACGGCTGAATACTCTGAGGAGATAGCCTGTGAGGCGCCGCCTTTCAACTTTTCCCCCTTAGTATGGTGGTCAGTAACATGCGGGAGACTGCGGAGGGGGTCATTTTTTTAATTGTGAACTGATGTGCTTTTACTCAATTCGGGAACCTCACAAGCCAAATTTGTAGTATTTTGCACGAATTGCAAGAGATGTTTGAATGTCGACGGTTGAAGTGGAAGCTCGTATTGAGCTTGCTAGAGACTGATCTGCCAGGCATTCGATAGCTCAGTTGGTAGAGCAGAGGACTGTAGTGGTAAAACAGGCATCCTTAGGTCGCTGGTTCAAATCCAGATTGAAGGACTTTTGCCAAATGCAAATTTTATTGAATACTTGGAAAGTAAAATGCTTGGAAAATAAAATAACAGACAATTTATAATTATATTATATTTCATCACTGAAAATAGATGCCTTTTGCTTTGAGGCTGTGGCCACGTTATGTTTCTGGCCGACACAAATCTTCGTTGGTTTCCTGTGAGGTGTTTTGGATCCCCATCTCTTGCTATGAACTGACAAAACAGCAGAATCCCCTTGACAATCTTGATTTCTCAAGGGAAATGAGAGAACACTATACACCATCCAAGATATTAAAATATTGTCAAGGCCCAACACTGCTGAATACTCTGAGGAGATGGCCTGTGAGGCGCGCCTTTCAACTTTTCCCCCTTAGTATGGTGGTCAGTAACATGCGGGAGACTGCGGAGGGGGTCATTTTTTTAATTGGGAACTGATGTGCTTTTACTCAATTCGGGAACCTCACAAGCCAAATTTGTAGTATTTTGCACGAATTGCAAGAGATGTTTACAAGTCGACGGTTGAAGTGGAAGCTCGTATTGGGTTTGCTAGAGAATGATTTGCCAAGCCTTCGATAGCTCGTCGCTGGTTCAAATCCGGCTCAAAGGACTTTTGCCAAATGCACATTTTATTGAATACTTGGAAAGTAAAATACTTGGAAAGTAAAATAACAGACAATTTATAATTATATTATATTTCATCACTGAAAATAGATGCCTTTTGCTTTGAGGCTGTGGCCACGTTATGTTTCTGTCCGACACCAATCTTCGTTGGTTTCCTGTGAGGTATTTTGGATCCCCATCTCTTGCTATGAACTGACAAAACAGCAGAATCCCCTTGACAATTTTGATTTATAAAGGGAAATGGGAGAACACTATACACCATCCAAGATATTAAAATATTGTCAAGGCCGAACACTGATGAATACTCTGAGGAGATGGCCTGTGAGGCGCCGCCTTTCAACTTTTCCTCCTTAGTATGGTGGTCAGTAACATGCGGGAGACTGCGGAGGGGGTCATTTTTTTAATTGTGAACTGATGTGCTTTTACTCAATTCGGGAACCTCACAAGCCAAATTTGTAGTATTTTGCACGAATTGCAAGAGATGTTTGAATGTCGACGGTTGAAGTGGAAGCTCGTATTGAGCTTGCTAGAGACTGATTTGCCAAGCCTTCGATAGCTCAGTTGGTACAGCGGAGGACTGTAGTGGTAAAACAGACATCCTTAGGTCGCTGGTTCAAATCCGGCTCGAAGGACTTTTGCCAAATGCACATTTTATTGAATACTTGGAAAGTAAAATACTTGGAAAATAAAATAACAAACAATTTATAATTATATTATATTTCATCACTGAAAATAGATGCCTTTTGCTTTGAGGCTGTGACCATGTTATTTTTCTGTCCAACACGAATCTTCATTGGTTTCCTGTGAGGTGTTTTGGATCCCCATCTCTTGCTATGAACTGGCAAAACAGCAGAATCCCCTTGACAATCTTGATTTCTCAAGGGAAATGAGAGAACACTATACACCATCCAAGATATTAAAATATTGTCAAGGCCCAACGCGGCTGAATACTCTGAGGAGATGGCCTGTGAGGTGCCGCCTTTCAACTTTTCCCCCTTAGTATGGTGGTCAGTAACATGCGGGAGACTGCGGAGGGGGTCATTTTTTTAATTGGGAACTGATGTGCTTTTACTCAATTCAGGAACCTCACAAGCCAAATTTGTAGTATTTTGCACGAATTGCAAGAGATGTTTGAATGTCGACGGTTGAAGTGGAAGCTCGTATTGAGCTTGCTAGAGATTGATTTGCCAAGCTTTCGATAGCTCAGTTGGTAGAGCAGAGGACTGTAGTGGTAAAATAGGCATCCTTAGGTCGCTGGTTCAAATCCAGATTGAAGGACTTTTGCCAAATGCAAATTTTATTGAATACTTGGAAAGTAAAATGCTTTGAAAATAAAATAACAGACAATTTATAATTATATTATATTTCATCACTGAAAATAGATGCCTTTTTCTTTGAGGCTGTGGCCACGTTATGTTTCTGGCCGACACCAATCTTCGTTGGTTTCCTGTGAGGTGTTTTGGATCCCCATCTCTTGCTATGAACTGACAAAACAGCAGAATCCCCTTGACAATCTTGATTTCTCAAGGGAAATGGGAGAACACTATACACCATCCAAGATATTAAAATATTGTCAAGGCCCAACACTGCTGAATACTCTGAGGAGATGGCTTGTGAGGCGCGCCTTTCAACTTTTCCCCCTTAGTATGGTGGTCAGTAACATGCGGGAGACTGCGGAGGGGGTCATTTTTTTAATTGGGAACTGATGTGCTTTTACTCAATTCGGGAACCTCACAAGCCAAATTTGTAGTATTTTGCACGAATTGCAAGAGATGTTTACAAGTCGACGGTTGAAGTGGAAGCTCGTATTGGGTTTGCTAGAGAATGATTTGCCAAGCCTTCGATAGCTCGTCGCTGGTTCAAATCCGGCTCAAAGGACTTTTGCCAAATGCACATTTTATTGAATACTTGGAAAGTAAAATACTTGGAAAGTAAAATAACAGACAATTTATAATTATATTATATTTCATCACTGAAAATAGATGCCTTTTGCTTTGAGGCTGTGGCCACGTTATTTTTCTGTCCGACACCAATCTTCGTTGGTTTCCTGTGAGGTATTTTGGATCCCCATCTCTTGCTATGAACTGACAAAACAGCAGAATCCCCTTGACAATCTTGATTTATCAAGGGAAATGGGAGAACACTATACACCATCCAAGATATTAAAATGTTGTCAAGGCCGAACACTGATGAATACTCTGAGGAGATGGCCTGTGAGGCGCCGCCTTTCAACTTTTCCTCCTTAGTATGGTGGTCAGTAACATGCGGGAGACTGCGGAGGGGGTCATTTTTTTAATTGTGAACTGATGTGCTTTTACTCAATTCGGGAACCTCACAAGCCAAATTTGTAGTATTTTGCACGAATTGCAAGAGATGTTTGAATGTCGACGGTTGAAGTGGAAGCTCGTATTGAGCTTGCTAGAGACTGGTTTGCCAAGCCTTCGATAGCTCAGTTGGTAGAACAGAGGACTGTAGTGGTAAAACCGGCATCCTTAGGTCACTGGTTCAAAACCAGATTGAAGGACTTTTGCCAAATGCAAATTTTATTGAATACTTGGAAAATAAAATAACAGACAATTTATAATTATATTATATTTCATCACTGAAAATAGATGCCTTTTGCTTTGAGGCTGTGGCCACGTTATGTTTCTGTCCGACACCAATCTTCGTTGGTTTCCTGTGAGGTGTTTTGGATCCCCATCTCTTGCTATGAACTGACAAAACAGCAGAATCCCCTTGACAATCTTGATTTCTCAAGGGAAATGGGAGAACACTATACACCATCCAAGATATTAAAATATTGTCAAGGCCCAACACTGCTGAATACTCTGAGGAGATGGCCTGTGAGGCGCGCCTTTCAACTTTTCCCCCTTAGTATGGTGGTCAGTAACATGCGGGAGACTGCGGAGGGGGTCATTTTTTTAATTGGGAACTGATGTGCTTTTACTCAATTCGGGAACCTCACAAGCCAAATTTGTAGTATTTTGCACGAATTGCAAGAGATGTTTACAAGTCGACGGTTGAAGTGGAAGCTCGTATTGAGTTTGCTAGAGAATGATTTGCCAAGCCTTCGATAGCTCGTCGCTGGTTCAAATCCGGCTCAAAGGACTTTTGCCAAATGCACATTTTATTGAATACTTGGAAAGTAACATACTTGGAAAGTAAAATAACAGACAATTTATAATTATATTATATTTCATCACTGAAAATAGATGCCTTTTTCTTTGAGGCTGTGACCATGTTATTTTTCTGTCCAACACCAATCTTCTTTGGTTTCCTGTGAGGTGTTTTTTTGATCCCCATCTCTTGCTATGAACTGGCAAAACAGCATAATCCCCTTGACAATCTTGATTTCTCAAGGAAAATGAGAGAACACTATACACCATCCAAGATATTAAAATATTGTCAAGGCCCAACACGGCTGAATACTCTGAGGAGATGGCCTGTGAGGTGCCGCCTTTCAACTTTTCCCCCTTAGTATGGTGGTCAGTAACATGCGGGAGACTGCGGAGGGGGTAATTTTTTTAATTGGGAACTGATGTGCTTTTACTCAATTCGGGAACCTCACAAGCCAAATTTGTAGTATTTTGCACGAATTGCAAGAGATGTTTACAAGTCGACGGTTGAAGTGGAAGCTCGTATTGAGCTTGCTAGAGACTGATTTGCCAAGCTTTCGATAGCTCAGTTGGTAGAGCAGAGGACTGTAGTGGTAAAACAGGCATCCTTAGGTCGCTGGTTCGAATCCAGATTGAAGGACTTTTGCCAAATGCAAATTTTATTGAATACTTGGAAAGTAAAATGCTTGGAAAATAAAATAACAGACAATTTATAATTATATTATATTTCATCACTGAAAATAGATGCCTTTTGCTTTGAGGCTGTGGCCACGTTATGTTTCTGGCCGACACCAATCTTCGTTGGTTTCCTGTGAGGTGTTTTGGATCCCCATCTCTTGCTATGAACTGACAAAACAGCAGAATCCCCTTGACAATCTTGATTTCTCAAGGGAAATGAGAGAACACTATACACCATCCAAGATATTAAAATATTGTCAAGGCCCAACACTGCTGAATACTCTGAGGAGATGGCCTGTGAGGCGCGCCTTTCAACTTTTCCCGCTTAGTATGGTGGTCAGTAACATGCGGGAGACTGCGGAGGGGGTCATTTTTTTAATTGGGAACTGATGTGCTTTTACTCAATTCGGGAACCTCACAAGCCAAATTTGTAGTATTTTGCACGAATTGCAAGAGATGTTTACAAGTCGACGGTTGAAGTGGAAGCTCGTATTGGGTTTGCTAGAGAATGATTTGCCAAGCCTT
This sequence comes from Ambystoma mexicanum, assembly GCF_040938575.1. Lineage (NCBI taxonomy): Eukaryota > Metazoa > Chordata > Amphibia > Caudata > Ambystomatidae > Ambystoma > Ambystoma mexicanum. Next base: position 1,025,580,478 of record NC_090921.1, on the reverse strand, counting down.
CGATAGCTCGTCGCTGGTTCAAATCCGGCTCAAAGGACTTTTGCCAAATGCACATTTTATTGAATACTTGGAAAGTAAAATACTTGGAAAGTAAAATAACAGACAATTTATAATTATATTATATTTCATCACTGAAAATAGATGCCTTTTGCTTTGAGGCTGTGGCCACGTTATTTTTCTGTCCGACACCAATCTTCGTTGGTTTCCTGTGAGGTATTTTGGATCCCCATCTCTTGCTATGAACTGACAAAACAGCAGAATCCCCTTGACAATCTTGATTTATCAAGGGAAATGGGAGAACACTATACACCATCCAAGATATTAAAATATTGTCAAGGCCGAACACTGATGAATACTCTGAGGAGATGGCCTGTGAGGCGCCGCCTTTCAACTTTTCCCCCTTAGTATGGTGGTCAGTAACATGCGGGAGACTGCGGAGGGGGTCATTTTTTTAATTGTGAACTGATGTGCTTTTACTCAATTCGGGAACCTCACAAGCCAAATTTGTAGTATTTTGCACGAATTGCAAGAGATGTTTGAATGTTGACGGTTGAAGTGGAAGCTCGTATTGAGCTTGCTAGAGACTCATTTGCCAAGCCTTCAATAGCTCAGTTGGTAGAGCAGAGGACTGTAGTGGTAAAACAGGCATCCTTAGGTCACTGGTTCAAATCCAGATTGAAGGACTTTTGCCAAATGCAAATTTTATTGAATACTTGGAAAGTAAAATGCTTGGAAAATAAAATAACAGACAATTTATAATTATATTATATTTCATCACTGAAAATAGATGCCTTTTGCTTTGAGGCTGTGGCCACGTTATGTTTCTGTCCGACACCAATCTTCGTTGGTTTCCTGTGAGGTGTTTTGGATCCCCATCTCTTGCTATGAACTGACAAAACAGCAGAATCCCCTTGACAATCTTGATTTCTCAAGGGAAATGGGAGAACACTATACACCATCCAAGATATTAAAATATTGTCAAGGCCCAAGACTGCTGAATACTCTGAGGAGATGGCCTGTGAGGCGCGCCTTTCAACTTTTCCCCCTTAGTATGGTGGTCAGTAACATGCGGGAGACTGAGGAGGGGGTCATTTTTTTAATTGGGAACTGATGTGCTTTTACTCAATTCGGGAACCTCACAAGCCAAATTTGTAGTATTTTGCACGAATTGCAAGAGATGTTTACAAGTCGACGGTTGAAGTGGAAGCTCGTATTGAGTTTGCTAGAGAATGATTTGCCAAGCCTTCGATAGCTCGTCGCTGGTTCAAATCCGGCTCAAAGGACTTTTGCCAAATGCACATTTTATTGAATACTTGGAAAGTAAAATACTTGGAAAGTAAAATAACAGACAATTTATAATTATATTATATTTCATCACTGAAAATAGATGCCTTTTGCTTTGAGGCTGTGGCCACGTTATTTTTCTGTCCGACACCAATCTTCGTTGGTTTCCTGTGAGGTATTTTGGATCCCCATCTCTTGCTATGAACTGACAAAACAGCAGAATCCCCTTGACAATTTTGATTTATAAAGGGAAATGGGAGAACACTATACACCATCCAAGATATTAAAATATTGTCAAGGCCGAACACTGATGAATACTCTGAGGAGATGGCCTGTGAGGCGCCGCCTTTCAACTTTTCCTCCTTAGTATGGTGGTCAGTAACATGCGGGAGACTGCGGAGGGGGTCATTTTTTTAACTGTGAACTGATGTGCTTTTACTCAATTCGGGAACCTCACAAGCCAAATTTGTAGTATTTTGCACGAATTGCAAGAGATGTTTGAATGTCGACGGTTGAAGTGGAAGCTCGTATTGAGCTTGCTAGAGACTGATTTGCCAAGCCTTCGATAGCTCAGTTGGTACAGCGGAGGACTGTAGAGGTAAAACAGACATCCTTAGGTCGCTGGTTCAAATCCGGCTCGAAGGACTTTTGCCAAATGCACATTTTATTGAATACTTGGAAAGTAAAATACTTGGAAAATAAAATAACAGACAATTTATAATTATATTATATTTCATCACTGAAAATAGATGCCTTTTGCTTTGAGGCTGTGACCATGTTATTTTTCTGTCCAACACGAATCTTCATTGGTTTCCTGTGAGGTGTTTTGGATCCCCATCTCTTGCTATGAACTGGCAAAACAGCAGAATCCCCTTGACAATCTTGATTTCTCAAGGGAAATGAGAGAACACTATACACCATCCAAGATATTAAAATATTGTCAAGGCCCAACGCGGCTGAATACTCTGAGGAGATGGCCTGTGAGGTGCCGCCTTTCAACTTTTCCCCCTTAGTATGGTGGTCAGTAACATGCGGGAGACTGCGGAGGGGGTCATTTTTTTAATTGGGAACTGATGTGCTTTTACTCAATTCAGGAACCTCACAAGCCAAATTTGTAGTATTTTGCACGAATTGCAAGAGATGTTTGAATGTCGACGGTTGAAGTGGAAGCTCGTATTGAGCTTGCTAGAGACTGATTTGCCAAGCTTTCGATAGCTCAGTTGGTAGAGCAGAGGACTGTAGTGGTAAAACAGGCATCCTTAGGTCGCTGGTTCAAATCCAGCTTGAAGGACTTTTGCCAAATGCAAATTTTATTGAATACTTGGAAAGTAAAATGCTTGGAAAATAAAATAACAGACAATTTATAATTATATTATATTTCATCACTGAAAATAGATGCCTTTTACTTTGAGGCTGTGGCCACGTTATGTTTCTGGCCGACACCAATCTTCGTTGGTTTACTGTGAGGTGTTTTGGATCCCCATCTCTTGCTATGAACTGACAAAACAGCAGAATCCCCTTGACAATCTTGATTTCTCAAGGGAAATGAGAGAACACTATACACCATCCAAGATATTAAAATATTGTCAAGGCCCAACACTGCTGAATACTCTGAGGAGATGGCCTGTGAGGCGCGCCTTTCAACTTTTCCCCCTTAGTATGGTGGTCAGTAACATGCGGGAGACTGCGGAGGGGGTCATTTTTTTAATTGGGAACTGATGTGCTTTTACTCAATTCGGGAACCTCACAAGCCAAATTTGTAGTATTTTGCACGAATTGCAAGAGATGTTTACAAGTCGACGGTTGAAGTGGAAGCTCGTATTGGGTTTGCTAGAGAATGATTTGCCAAGCCTTCGATAGCTCGTCGCTGGTTCAAATCCGGCTCAAAGGACTTTTGCCAAATGCACATTTTATTGAATACTTGGAAAGTAAAATACTTGGAAAGTAAAATAACAGACAATTTATAATTATATTATATTTCATCACTGAAAATAGATGCCTTTTGCTTTGAGGCTGTGGCCACGTTATGTTTCTGTCCGACACCAATCTTCGTTGGTTTCCTGTGAGGTGTTTTGGATCCCCATCTCTTGCTATGAACTGACAAAACAGCAGAATCCCCTTGACAATCTTGATTTATCAAGGGAAATGGGAGAACACTATACACCATGCAAGATATTAAAATATTGTCAAGGCCGAACACTGATGAATACTCTGAGGAGATGGCCTGTGAGGCGCCGCCTTTCAACTTTTCCTCCTTAGTATGGTGGTCAGTAACATGCGGGAGACTGCGGAGGGGGTCATTTTTTTAATTGTGAACTGATGTGCTTTTATTCAATTCGGGAACCTCACAAGCCAAATTTGTAGTATTTTGCACGAATTGCAAGAGATGTTTACAAGTCGACGGTTGAAGTGGAAGCTCGTATTGAGTTTGCTAGAGAATGATTTGCCAAGCCTTCGATAGCTCGTCGCTGGTTCAAATCCGGCTCAAAGGACTTTTGCCAAATGCACATTTTATTGAATACTTGGAAAGTAAAATACTTGGAAAGTAAAATAACAGACAATTTATAATTATATTTCATCACTGAAAATAGATGCCTTTTGCTTTGAGGCTGTGGCCACGTTATGTTTCTGTCCAACACGAATCTTCATTGGTTTCATGTGAGGTGTTTTGGATCCCCATCTCTTGCTATGAACTGGCAAAACAGCAGAATCCCCTTGACAATCTTGATTTCTCAAGGGAAATGAGAGAACACTATACACCATCCAAGATATTAAAATATTGTCAAGGCCCAACACGGCTGAATACTCTGAGGAGATAGCCTGTGAGGCGCCGCCTTTCAACTTTTCCCCCTTAGTATGGTGGTCAGTAACATGCGGGAGACTGCGGAGGGGGTCATTTTTTTAATTGTGAACTGATGTGCTTTTACTCAATTCGGGAACCTCACAAGCCAAATTTGTAGTATTTTGCACGAATTGCAAGAGATGTTTGAATGTCGACGGTTGAAGTGGAAGCTCGTATTGAGCTTGCTAGAGACTGATTTGCCAAGCTTTCGATAGCTCAGTTGGTAGAGCAGAGGACTGTAGTGGTAAAACAGGCATCCTTAGGTCGCTGGTTCAAATCCAGATTGAAGGACTTTTGCCAAATGCAAATTTTATTAAATACTTGGAAAGTAAAATGCTTGGAAAATAAAATAACAGACAATTTATAATTATATTATATTTCATCACTGAAAATAGATGCCTTTTGCTTTGAGGCTGTGGCCACGTTATGTTTCTGGCCGACACCAATCTTCGTTGGTTTCCTGTGAGGTGTTTTGGATCCCCATCTCTTGCTATGAACTGACAAAACAGCAGAATCCCCTTGACAATCTTGATTTCTCAAGGGAAATGAGAGAACACTATACACCATCCAAGATATTAAAATATTGTCAAGGCCCAACACTGCTGAATACTCTGAGGAGATGGCCTGTGAGGCGCGCCTTTCAACTTTCCCCCCTTAGTATGGTGGTCAGTAACATGCAGGAGACTGCGGAGGGGGTCATTTTTTTAATTGGGAACTGATGTGCTTTTACTCAATTCGGGAACCTCACAAGCCAAATTTTTAGTATTTTGCACGAATTGCAAGAGATGTTTACAAGTCGACGGTTGAAGTGGAAGCTCGTATTGGGTTTGCTAGAGAATGATTTGCCAAGCCTTCGATAGCTCGTCGCTGGTTCAAATCCGGCTCAAAGGACTTTTGCCAAATGCACATTTTATTGAATACTTGGAAAGTAAAATACTTGGAAAGTAAAATAACAGACAATTTATAATTATATTATATTTCATCACTGAAAATAGATGCCTTTTGCTTTGAGGCTGTGGCCACGTTATTTTTCTGTCCGACACCAATCTTCGTTGGTTTCCTGTGAGGTATTTTGGATCCCCATCTCTTGCTATGAACTGACAAAACAGCAGAATCCCCTTGACAATCTTGATTTATCAAGGGAAATGGGAGAACACTATACACCATCCAAGATATTAAAATATTGTCAAGGCCGAACACTGATGAATACTCTGAGGAGATGGCCTGTGAGGCGCCGCCTTTCAACTTTTCCCCCTTAGTATGGTGGTCAGTAACATGCGGGAGACTGCGGAGGGGGTCATTTTTTTAATTGGGAACTGATGTGCTTTTACTCAATTCGGGAACCTCACAAGCCAAATTTGTAGTATTTTGCACGAATTGCAAGAGATGTTTGAATGTTGACGGTTGAAGTGGAAGCTCGTATTGAGCTTGCTAGAGACTCATTTGCCAAGCCTTCAATAGCTCAGTTGGTAGAGCAGAGGACTGTAGTGGTAAAACAGGCATCCTTAGGTCACTGGTTCAAATCCAGATTGAAGGACTTTTGCCAAATGCAAATTTTATTGAATACTTGGAAAGTAAAATGCTTGGAAAATAAAATAACAGACAATTTATAATTATATTATATTTCATCACTGAAAATAGATGCCTTTTGCTTTGAGGCTGTGGCCACGTTATGTTTCTGTCCGACACCAATCTTCGTTGGTTTCCTGTGAGGTGTTTTGGATCCCCATCTCTTGCTATGAACTGACAAAACAGCAGAATCCCCTTGACAATCTTGATTTCTCAAGGGAAATGGGAGAACACTATACACCATCCAAGATATTAAAATATTGTCAAGGCCCAAGACTGCTGAATACTCTGAGGAGATGGCCTGTGAGGCGCGCCTTTCAACTTTTCCCCCTTAGTATGGTGGTCAGTAACATGCGGGAGACTGAGGAGGGGGTCATTTTTTTAATTGGGAACTGATGTGCTTTTACTCAATTCGGGAACCTCACAAGCCAAATTTGTAGTATTTTGCACGAATTGCAAGAGATGTTTACAAGTCGACGGTTGAAGTGGAAGCTCGTATTGAGTTTGCTAGAGAATGATTTGCCAAGCCTTCGATAGCTCGTCGCTGGTTCAAATCCGGCTCAAAGGACTTTTGCCAAATGCACATTTTATTGAATACTTGGAAAGTAAAATACTTGGAAAGTAAAATAACAGACAATTTATAATTATATTATATTTCATCACTGAAAATAGATGCCTTTTGCTTTGAGGCTGTGGCCACGTTATTTTTCTGTCCGACACCAATCTTCGTTGGTTTCCTGTGAGGTATTTTGGATCCCCATCTCTTGCTATGAACTGACAAAACAGCAGAATCCCCTTGACAATTTTGATTTATAAAGGGAAATGGGAGAACACTATACACCATCCAAGATATTAAAATATTGTCAAGGCCGAACACTGATGAATACTCTGAGGAGATGGCCTGTGAGGCGCCGCCTTTCAACTTTTCCTCCTTAGTATGGTGGTCAGTAACATGCGGGAGACTGCGGAGGGGGTCATTTTTTTAACTGTGAACTGATGTGCTTTTACTCAATTCGGGAACCTCACAAGCCAAATTTGTAGTATTTTGCACGAATTGCAAGAGATGTTTGAATGTCGACGGTTGAAGTGGAAGCTCGTATTGAGCTTGCTAGAGACTGATTTGCCAAGCTTTCGATAGCTCAGTTGGTAGAGCAGAGGACTGTAGTGGTAAAACAGGCATCCTTAGGTCGCTGGTTCAAATCCGGCTCGAAGGACCTTTGCCAAATGCACATTTTATTGAATACTTGGAATGTAAAATACTTGGAAAGTAAAATAACAGACAATTTATAATTATATTATATTTCATCACTGAAAATAGATGCCTTTTACTTTGAGGCTGTGGCCACGTTATGTTTCTGGCCGACACCAATCTTCGTTGGTTTCCTGTGAGGTATTTTGGATCCCCATCTCTTGCTATGAACTGACAAAACAGCAGAATCCCCTTGACAATCTTGATTTCTCAAGGGAAATGAGAGAACACTATACACCATCCAAGATATTAAAATATTGTCAAGGCCCAACACTGCTGAATACTCTGAGGAGATGGCCTGTGAGGCGCGCCTTTCAACTTTTCCCCCTTAGTATGGTGGTCAGTAACATGCGGGAGACTGCGGAGGGGGTCATTTTTTTAATTGTGAACTGATGTGCTTTTACTCAATTCGGGAACCTCACAAGCCAAATTTGTAGTATTTTGCACGAATTGCAAGAGATGTTTACAAGTCGACGGTTGAAGTGGAAGCTCGTATTGGGTTTGCTAGAGAATGATTTGCCAAGCCTTCGATAGCTCGTCGCTGGTTCAAATCCGGCTCAAAGGACTTTTGCCAAATGCACATTTTATTGAATACTTGGAAAGTAAAATACTTGGAAAGTAAAATAACAGACAATTTATAATTATATTTCATCACTGAAAATAGATGCCTTTTGCTTTGAGGCTGTGGCCACGTTATGTTTCTGTCCAACACGAATCTTCATTGGTTTCATGTGAGGTGTTTTGGATCCCCATCTCTTGCTATGAACTGGCAAAACAGCAGAATCCCCTTGACAATCTTGATTTCTCAAGGGAAATGAGAGAACACTATACACCATCCAAGATATTAAAATATTGTCAAGGCCGAACACTGATCAATACTCTGAGGAGATGGCCTGTGAGGCGCCGCCTTTCAACTTTTCCCCCTTAGTATGGTGGTCAGTAACATGCGGGAGACTGCGGAGGGGGTCATTTTTTTAATTGGGAACTGATGTGCTTTTACTCAATTCGGGAACCTCACAAGCCAAATTTGTAGTATTTTGCACGAATTGCAAGAGATGTTTGAATGTCGACGGTTGAAGTGGAAGCTCGTATTGAGCTTGCTAGAGACTGATTTGCCAAGCCTTCGATAGCTCAGTTGGTAGAGCAGAGGACTGTAGTGGTAAAACCGGCATCCTTAGGTCACTGGTTCAAATCCAGATTGAAGGACTTTTGCCAAATGCAAATTTTATTGAATACTTGGAAAATAAAATAACAGACAATTTATAATTATATTATATTTCATCACTGAAAATAGATGCCTTTTGCTTTGAGGCTGTGGCCACGTTATGTTTCTGTCCGACACCAATCTTCGTTGGTTTCCTGTGAGGTGTTTTGGATCCCCATCTCTTGCTATGAACTGACAAAACAGCAGAATCCCCTTGACAATCTTGATTTCTCAAGGGAAATGGGAGAACACTATACACCATCCAAGATATTAAAATATTGTCAAGGCCCAACACTGCTGAATACTCTGAGGAGATGGCCTGTGAGGCGCGCCTTTCAACTTTTCCCCCTTAGTATGGTGGTCAGTAACATGCGGGAGACTGCGGAGGGGGTCATTTTTTTAATTGGGAACTGATGTGCTTTTACTCAATTCGGGAACCTCACAAGCCAAATTTGTAGTATTTTGCACGAATTGCAAGAGATGTTTACAAGTCGACGGTTGAAGTGGAAGCTCGTATTGAGTTTGCTAGAGAATGATTTGCCAAGCCTTCGATAGCTCGTCGCTGGTTCAAATCCGGCTCAAAGGACTTTTGCCAAATGCACATTTTATTGAATACTTGGAAAGTAAAATACTTGGAAAGTAAAATAACAGACAATTTATAATGATATTATATTTCATCACTGAAAATAGATGCCTTTTGCTTTGAGGCTGTGGCCACGTTATTTTTCTGTCCGACACCAATCTTCGTTGGTTTCCTGTGAGGTATTTTGGATCCCCATCTCTTGCTATGAACTGACAAAACAGCAGAATCCCCTTGACAATCTTGATTTATCAAGGGAAATGGGAGAACACTATACACCATCCAAGATATTAAAATGTTGTCAAGGCCGAACACTGATGAATACTCTGAGGAGATGGCCTGTGAGGCGCCGCCTTTCAACTTTTCCTCCTTAGTATGGTGGTCAGTAACATGCGGGAGACTGCGGAGGGGGTCATTTTTTTAATTGGGAACTGATGTGCTTTTACTCAATTCGGGAACGTCACAAGCCAAATTTGTAATATTTTGCACGAATTGCAAGAGATGTTTACAAGTCGACGGTTGAAGTGGAAGCTCGTATTGAGTTTGCTAGAGAACAATTTGCCAAGCCTTCGATAGCTCAGTTGGTAGAGCGGAGGACTGTAGTGGTAAAGCAGGCATCCTTAGGTCGCTGGTTCAAATCCGGCTCGAAGGACCTTTGCCAAATGCACATTTTATTGAATACTTGGAATGTAAAATACTTGGAAAGTAAAATAACAGACAATTTATAATTATATTATATTTCATCACTGAAAATAGATGCCTTTTGCTTTGAGGCTGTGGCCACGTTATTTTTCTGTCCGACACCAATCTTCGTTGGTTTCCTGTGAGGTATTTTGGATCCCCATCTCTTGCTATGAACTGACAAAACAGCAGAATCCCCTTGACAATCTTGATTTCTCAAGGGAAATGGGAGAACTCTATACACCATCCAAGATATTAAAATATTGTCAAGGCCGAACACTGATGAATACTCTGAGGAGATGGCCTGTGAGGCGCTGCCTTTCAACTTTTCCTCCTTTGTATGGTGGTCAGTAACATGCGGGAGACTGCGGAGGGGGTCATTTTTTTAATTGTGAACTGATGTGCTTTTACTCAATTCGGGAACCTCACAAGCCAAATTTTTAGTATTTTGCACGAATTGCAAGAGATGTTTACAAGTCGACGGTTGAAGTGGAAGCTCGTATTGGGTTTGCTAGAGAATGATTTGCCAAGCCTTCGATAGCTCGTCGCTGGTTCAAATCCGGCTCAAAGGACTTTTGCCAAATGCACATTTTATTGAATACTTGGAAAGTAAAATACTTGGAAAGTAAAATAACAGACAATTTATAATTATATTATATTTCATCACTGAAAATAGATGCCTTTTGCTTTGAGGCTGTGGCCACGTTATTTTTCTGTCCGACACCAATCTTCGTTGGTTTCCTGTGAGGTATTTTGGATCCCCATCTCTTGCTATGAACTGACAAAACAGCAGAATCCCCTTGACAATCTTGATTTATCAAGGGAAATGGGAGAACACTATACACCATCCAAGATATTAAAATATTGTCAAGGCCGAACACTGATCAATACTCTGAGGAGATGGCCTGTGAGGCGCCGCCTTTCAACTTTTCCCCCTTAGTATGGTGGTCAGTAACATGCGGGAGACTGCGGAGGGGGTCATTTTTTTAATTGGGAACTGATGTGCTTTTACTCAATTCGGGAACCTCACAAGCCAAATTTGTAGTATTTTGCACGAATTGCAAGAGATGTTTGAATGTCGACGGTTGAAGTGGAAGCTCGTATTGAGCTTGCTAGAGACTGATTTGCCAAGCCTTCGATAGCTCAGTTGGTAGAGCAGAGGACTGTAGTGGTAAAACCGGCATCCTTAGGTCACTGGTTCAAATCCAGATTGAAGGACTTTTGCCAAATGCAAATTTTATTGAATACTTGGAAAGTAAAATGCTTGGAAAATAAAATAACAGACAATTTATAATTATATTATATTTCATCACTGAAAATAGATGCCTTTTGCTTTGAGGCTGTGGCCACGTTATGTTTCTGTCCGACACCAATCTTCGTTGGTTTCCTGTGAGGTGTTTTGGATCCCCATCTCTTGCTATGAACTGACAAAACAGCAGAATCCCCTTGACAATCTTGATTTCTCAAGGGAAATGGGAGAACACTATACACCATCCAAGATATTAAAATATTGTCAAGGCCCAAGACTGCTGAATACTCTGAGGAGATGGCCTGTGAGGCGCGCCTTTCAACTTTTCCCCCTTAGTATGGTGGTCAGTAACATGCGGGAGACTGCGGAGGGGGTCTTTTTTTTAATTGGGAACTGATGTGCTTTTACTCAATTCGGGAACCTCACAAGCCAAATTTGTAGTATTTTGCACGAATTGCAAGAGATGTTTACAAGTCGACGGTTGAAGTGGAAGCTCGTATTGAGTTTGCTAGAGAATGATTTGCCAAGCCTTCGATAGCTCGTCGCTGGTTCAAATCCGGCTCAAAGGACTTTTGCCAAATGCACATTTTATTGAATACTTGGAAAGTAAAATACTTGGAAAGTAAAATAACAGACAATTTATAATTATATTTCATCACTGAAAATAGATGCCTTTTGCTTTGAGGCTGTGGCCACGTTATGTTTCTGTCCAACACGAATCTTCATTGGTTTCATGTGAGGTGTTTTGGATCCCCATCTCATGCTATGAACTGGCAAAACAGCAGAATCCCCTTGAAAATCTTGATTTCTCAAGGGAAATGGGAGAACACTATACACCATCCAAGATATTAAAATGTTGTCAAGGCCGAACACTGATGAATACTCTGAGGAGATGGCCTGTGAGGCGCCGCCTTTCAACTTTTCCTCCTTAGTATGGTGGTCAGTAACATGCGGGAGACTGCGGAGGGGGTCATTTTTTTAATTGGGAACTGATGTGCTTTTACTCAATTCGGGAACGTCACAAGCCAAATTTGTAATATTTTGCACGAATTGCAAGAGATGTTTACAAGTCGACGGTTGAAGTGGAAGCTCGTATTGAGTTTGCTAGAGAACAATTTGCCAAGCCTTCGATAGCTCAGTTGGTAGAGCGGAGGACTGTAGTGGTAAAGCAGGCATCCTTAGGTCGCTGGTTCAAATCCGGCTCGAAGGACCTTTGCCAAATGCACATTTTATTGAATACTTGGAATGTAAAATACTTGGAAAGTAAAATAACAGACAATTTATAATTATATTATATTTCATCACTGAAAATAGATGCCTTTTGCTTTGAGGCTGTGGCCACGTTATTTTTCTGTCCGACACCAATCTTCGTTGGTTTCCTGTGAGGTATTTTGGATCCCCATCTCTTGCTATGAACTGACAAAACAGCAGAATCCCCTTGACAATCTTGATTTCTCAAGGGAAATGGGAGAACTCTATACACCATCCAAGATATTAAAATATTGTCAAGGCCGAACACTGATGAATACTCTGAGGAGATGGCCTGTGAGGCGCTGCCTTTCAACTTTTCCTCCTTTGTATGGTGGTCAGTAACATGCGGGAGACTGCGGAGGGGGTCATTTTTTTAATTGTGAACTGATGTGCTTTTACTCAATTCGGGAACCTCACAAGCCAAATTTTTAGTATTTTGCACGAATTGCAAGAGATGTTTACAAGTCGACGGTTGAAGTGGAAGCTCGTATTGGGTTTGCTAGAGAATGATTTGCCAAGCCTTCGATAGCTCGTCGCTGGTTCAAATCCGGCTCAAAGGACTTTTGCCAAATGCACATTTTATTGAATACTTGGAAAGTAAAATACTTGGAAAGTAAAATAACAGACAATTTATAATTATATTATATTTCATCACTGAAAATAGATGCCTTTTGCTTTGAGGCTGTGGCCACGTTATTTTTCTGTCCGACACCAATCTTCGTTGGTTTCCTGTGAGGTATTTTGGATCCCCATCTCTTGCTATGAACTGACAAAACAGCAGAATCCCCTTGACAATCTTGATTTATCAAGGGAAATGGGAGAACACTATACACCATCCAAGATATTAAAATATTGTCAAGGCCGAACACTGATCAATACTCTGAGGAGATGGCCTGTGAGGCGCCGCCTTTCAACTTTTCCCCCTTAGTATGGTGGTCAGTAACATGCGGGAGACTGCGGAGGGGGTCATTTTTTTAATTGGGAACTGATGTGCTTTTACTCAATTCGGGAACCTCACAAGCCAAATTTGTAGTATTTTGCACGAATTGCAAGAGATGTTTGAATGTCGACGGTTGAAGTGGAAGCTCGTATTGAGCTTGCTAGAGACTGATTTGCCAAGCCTTCGATAGCTCAGTTGGTAGAGCAGAGGACTGTAGTGGTAAAACCGGCATCCTTAGGTCACTGGTTCAAATCCAGATTGAAGGACTTTTGCCAAATGCAAATTTTATTGAATACTTGGAAAGTAAAATGCTTGGAAAATAAAATAACAGACAATTTATAATTATATTATATTTCATCACTGAAAATAGATGCCTTTTGCTTTGAGGCTGTGGCCACGTTATGTTTCTGTCCGACACCAATCTTCGTTGGTTTCCTGTGAGGTGTTTTGGATCCCCATCTCTTGCTATGAACTGACAAAACAGCAGAATCCCCTTGACAATCTTGATTTCTCAAGGGAAATGGGAGAACACTATACACCATCCAAGATATTAAAATATTGTCAAGGCCCAACACTGCTGAATACTCTGAGGAGATGGCCTGTGAGGCGCGCCTTTCAACTTTTCCCCCTTAGTATGGTGGTCAGTAACATGCGGGAGACTGCGGAGGGGGTCATTTTTTTAATTGGGAACTGATGTGCTTTTACTCAATTCGGGAACCTCACAAGCCAAATTTGTAGTATTTTGCACGAATTGCAAGAGATGTTTACAAGTCGACGGTTGAAGTGGAAGCTCGTATTGAGTTTGCTAGAGAATGATTTGCCAAGCCTTCGATAGCTCGTCGCTGGTTCAAATCCGGCTCAAAGGACTTTTGCCAAATGCACATTTTATTGAATACTTGGAAAGTAAAATACTTGGAAAGTAAAATAACAGACAATTTATAATGATATTATATTTCATCACTGAAAATAGATGCCTTTTGCTTTGAGGCTGTGGCCACGTTATTTTTCTGTCCGACACCAATCTTCGTTGGTTTCCTGTGAGGTATTTTGGATCCCCATCTCTTGCTATGAACTGACAAAACAGCAGAATCCCCTTGACAATCTTGATTTATCAAGGGAAATGGGAGAACACTATACACCATCCAAGATATTAAAATGTTGTCAAGGCCGAACACTGATGAATACTCTGAGGAGATGGCCTGTGAGGCGCGCCTTTCAACTTTTCCCCCTTAGTATGGTGGTCAGTAACATGCGGGAGACTGCGGAGGGGGTCATTTTTTTAATTGGGAACTGATGTGCTTTTACTCAATTCGGGAACCTCACAAGCCAAATTTGTAGTATTTTGCACGAATTGCAAGAGATGTTTACAAGTCGACGGTTGAAGTGGAAGCTCGTATTGGGTTTGCTAGAGAATGATTTGCCAAGCCTTCGATAGCTCGTCGCTGGTTCAAATCCGGCTCAAAGGACTTTTGCCAAATGCACATTTTATTGAATACTTGGAAAGTAAAATACTTGGAAAGTAAAATAACAGACAATTTATAATTATATTATATTTCATCACTGAAAATAGATGCCTTTTGCTTTGAGGCTGTGGCCACGTTATGTTTCTGTCCGACACCAATCTTCGTTGGTTTCCTGTGAGGTGTTTTGGATCCCCATCTCTTGCTATGAACTGACAAAACAGCAGAATCCCCTTGACAATCTTGATTTATCAAGGGAAATGGGAGAACACTATACACCATGCAAGATATTAAAATATTGTCAAGGCCGAACACTGATGAATACTCTGAGGAGATGGCCTGTGAGGCGCCGCCTTTCAACTTTTCCTCCTTAGTATGGTGGTCAGTAACATGCGGGAGACTGCGGAGGGGGTCATTTTTTTAATTGTGAACTGATGTGCTTTTACTCAATTCGGGAACCTCACAAGCCAAATTTGTAGTATTTTGCACGAATTGCAAGAGATGTTTGAATGTCGACGGTTGAAGTCGAAGCTCGTATTGAGCTTGCTAGAGACTGATTTGCCAAGCCTTCGATAGCTCAGTTGGTACAGCGAGGACTGTAGTGGTAAAACAGACATCCTTAGGTCGCTGGTTCAAATCCGGCTCGAAGGACTTTTGCCAAATGCACATTTTATTGAATACTTGGAAAGTAACATACTTGGAAAGTAAAATAACAGACAATTTATAATTATATTATATTTCATCACTGAAAATAGATGCCTTTTGCTTTGAGGCTGTGACCATGTTATTTTTCTGTCCAACACCAATCTTCTTTGGTTTCCTGTGAGGTGTTTTTTTGATCCCCATCTCTTGCTATGAACTGGCAAAACAGCATAATCCCCTTGACAATCTTGATTTCTCAAGGAAAATGAGAGAACACTATACACCATCCAAGATATTAAAATATTGTCAAGGCCCAACACGGCTGAATACTCTGAGGAGATGGCCTGTGAGGTGCCGCCTTTCAACTTTTCCCCCTTAGTATGGTGGTCAGTAACATGCGGGAGACTGCGGAGGGGGTAATTTTTTTAATTTGGAACTGATGTGCTTTTACTCAATTCGGGAACCTCACAAGCCAAATTTGTAGTATTTTGCACGAATTGCAAGAGATGTTTACAAGTCGACGGTTGAAGTGGAAGCTCGTATTGAGCTTGCTAGAGACTGATTTGCCAAGCTTTCGATAGCTCAGTTGGTAGAGCAGAGGACTGTAGTGGTAAAACAGGCATCCTTAGGTCGCTGGTTCAAATCCAGATTGAAGGACTTTTGCCAAATGCAAATTTTATTGAATACTTGGAAAGTAAAATACTTGGAAAATAAAATAACAGACAATTTATAATTATATTTCATCACTGAAAATAGATGCCTTTTGCTTTGAGGCTGTGGCCACGTTATGTTTCTGTCCAACACGAATCTTCATTGGTTTCATGTGAGGTGTTTTGGATCCCCATCTCTTGCTATGAACTGGCAAAACAGCAGAATCCCCTTGACAATCTTGATTTCTCAAGGGAAATGAGAGAACACTATACACCATCCAAGATATTAAAATATTGTCAAGGCCCAACACGGCTGAATACTCTGAGGAGATAGCCTGTGAGGCGCCGCCTTTCAACTTTTCCCCCTTAGTATGGTGGTCAGTAACATGCGGGAGACTGCGGAGGGGGTCATTTTTTTAATTGTGAACTGATGTGCTTTTACTCAATTCGGGAACCTCACAAGCCAAATTTGTAGTATTTTGCACGAATTGCAAGAGATGTTTGAATGTCGACGGTTGAAGTGGAAGCTCGTATTGAGCTTGCTAGATACTGATTTGCCAGGCTTTCGATAGCTCAGTTGGTAGAGCAGAGGACTGTAGTGGTAAAACAGGCATCCTTAGGTCGCTGGTTCAAATCCAGATTGAAGGACTTTTGCCAAATGCAAATTTTATTGAATACTTGGAAAGTAAAATGCTTGGAAAATAAAATAACAGACAATTTATAATTATATTATATTTCATCACTGAAAATAGATGCCTTTTGCTTTGAGGCTGTGGCCACGTTATGTTTCTGGCCGACACCAATCTTCGTTGGTTTCCTGTGAGGTGTTTTGGATCCCCATCTCTTGCTATGAACTGACAAAACAGCAGAATCCCCTTGACAATCTTGATTTCTCAAGGGAAATGAGAGAACACTATACACCATCCAAGATATTAAAATATTGTCAAGGCCCAACACTGCTGAATACTCTGAGGAGATGGCCTGTGAGGCGCGCCTTTCAACTTTTCCCCCTTAGTATGGTGGTCAGTAACATGCGGGAGACTGCGGAGGGGGTCATTTTTTTAATTGGGAACTGATGTGCTTTTACTCAATTCGGGAACCTCACAAGCCAAATTTGTAGTATTTTGCACGAATTGCAAGAGATGTTTACAAGTCGACGGTTGAAGTGGAAGCTCGTATTGGGTTTGCTAGAGAATGATTTGCCAAGCCTTCGATAGCTCGTCGCTGGTTCAAATCCGGCTCAAAGGACTTTTGCCAAATGCACATTTTATTGAATACTTGGAAAGTAAAATACTTGGAAAGTAAAATAACAGACAATTTATAATTATATTATATTTCATCACTGAAAATAGATGCCTTTTGCTTTGAGGCTGTGGCCACGTTATTTTTCTGTCCGACACCAATCTTCGTTGGTTTCCTGTGAGGTATTTTGGATCCCCATCTCTTGCTATGAACTGACAAAACAGCAGAATCCCCTTGACAATCTTGATTTATCAAGGGAAATGGGAGAACACTATACACCATCCAAGATATTAAAATATTGTCAAGGCCCAACACGGCTGAATACTCTGAGGAGATGGCCTGTGAGGTGCCGCCTTTCAACTTTTCCCCCTTAGTATGGTGGTCAGTAACATGCGGGAGACTGCGGAGGGGGTCATTTTTTTAATTGTGAACTGATGTGCTTTTACTCAATTCGGGAACCTCACAAGCCAAATTTGTAGTATTTTGCACGAATTGCAAGAGATGTTTGAATGTCGACGGTTGAAGTGGAAGCTCGTATTGAGCTTGCTAGAGACTGATTTGCCAAGCCTTCGATAGCTCAGTTGGTAGAGCAGAGGACTGTAGTGGTAAAACCGGCATCCTTAGGTCACTGGTTCAAATCCAGATTGAAGGACTTTTGCCAAATGCAAATTTTATTGAATACTTGGAAAATAAAATAACAGACAATTTATAATTATATTATATTTCATCACTGAAAATAGATGCCTTTTGCTTTGAGGCTGTGGCCACGTTATGTTTCTGTCCGACACCAATCTTCGTTGGTTTCCTGTGAGGTGTTTTGGATCCCCATCTCTTGCTATGAACTGACAAAACAGCAGAATCCCCTTGACAATCTTGATTTCTCAAGGGAAATCGGAGAACACTATACACCATCCAAGATATTAAAATATTGTCAAGGCCCAACACTGCTGAATACTCTGAGGAGATGGCCTGTGAGGCGCGCCTTTCAACTTTTCCCCCTTAGTATGGTGGTCAGTAACATGCGGGAGACTGCGGAGGGGGTCATTTTTTTAATTGGGAACTGATGTGCTTTTACTCAATTCGGGAACCTCACAAGCCAAATTTGTAGTATTTTGCACGAATTGCAAGAGATGTTTACAAGTCGACGGTTGAAGTGGAAGCTCGTATTGAGTTTGCTAGAGAATGATTTGCCAAGCCTTCGATAGCTCGTCGCTGGTTCAAATCCGGCTCAAAGGACTTTTGCCAAATGCACATTTTATTGAATACTCGGAAAGTAAAATACTTGGAAAGTAAAATAACAGACAATTTATAATGATATTATATTTCATCACTGAAAATAGATGCCTTTTGCTTTGAGGCTGTGGCCACGTTATTTTTCTGTCCGACACCAATCTTCGTTGGTTTCCTGTGAGGTATTTTGGATCCCCATCTCTTGCTATGAACTGACAAAACAGCAGAATCCCCTTGACAATCTTGATTTATCAAGGGAAATGGGAGAACACTATACACCATCCAAGATATTAAAATGTTGTC
Organism: Ambystoma mexicanum; assembly: GCF_040938575.1. Taxonomy (NCBI): domain Eukaryota; kingdom Metazoa; phylum Chordata; class Amphibia; order Caudata; family Ambystomatidae; genus Ambystoma; species Ambystoma mexicanum. The sequence goes on along the minus strand of NC_090921.1, from coordinate 1,025,562,102 downwards.
AAGGCCGAACACTGATGAATACTCTGAGGAGATGGCCTGTGAGGCGCCGCCTTTCAACTTTTCCTCCTTAGTATGGTGGTCAGTAACATGCGGGAGACTGCGGAGGGGGTCATTTTTTTAATTGTGAACTGATGTGCTTTTACTCAATTCGGGAACCTCACAAGCCAAATTTGTAGTATTTTGCTCGAATTGCAAGAGATGTTTGAATGTCGACGGTTGAAGTGGAAGCTCGTATTGAGCTTGCTAGAGACTGGTTTGCCAAGCCTTCGATAGCTCAGTTGGTACAGCGGAGGACTGTAGTGGTAAAACAGACATCCTTAGGTCGCTGGTTCAAATCCGGCTCGAAGGACTTTTGCCAAATGCACATTTTATTGAATACTTGGAAAGTAAAATACTTGGAAAATAAAATAACAGACAATTTATAATTATATTATATTTCATCACTGAAAATAGATGCCTTTTGCTTTGAGGCTGTGACCATGTTATTTTTCTGTCCAACACGAATCTTCATTGGTTTCCTGTGAGGTGTTTTGGATCCCCATCTCTTGCTATGAACTGGCAAAACAGCAGAATCCCCTTGACAATCTTGATTTCTCAAGGGAAATGAGAGAACACTATACACCATCCAAGATATTAAAATATTGTCAAGGCCCAACGCGGCTGAATACTCTGAGGAGATGGCCTGTGAGGTGCCGCCTTTCAACTTTTCCCCCTTAGTATGGTGGTCAGTAACATGCGGGAGACTGCGGAGGGGGTCATTTTTTTAATTGGGAACTGATGTGCTTTTACTCAATTCGGGAACCTCACAAGCCAAATTTGTAGTATTTTGCACGAATTGCAAGAGATGTTTGAATGTCGACGGTTGAAGTGGAAGCTCGTATTGAGCTTGCTAGAGACTGATTTGCCAAGCTTTCGATAGCTCAGTTGGTAGAGCAGAGGACTGTAGTGGTATAACAGGCATCCTTAGGTCGCTGGTTCAAATCCAGCTTGAAGGACTTTTGCCAAATTCAAATTTTATTGAATACTTGGAAAGTAAAATGCTTGGAAAATAAAATAACAGACAATTTATAATTATATTATATTTCATCACTGAAAATAGATGCCTTTTGCTTTGAGGCTGTGGCCACGTTATGTTTCTGGCCGACACCAATCTTCGTTGGTTTCCTGTGAGGTGTTTTGGATCCCCATCTCTTGCTATGAACTGACAAAACAGCAGAATCCCCTTGACAATCTTGATTTCTCAAGGGAAATGAGAGAACACTATACACCATCCAAGATATTAAAATATTGTCAAGGCCCAACACTGCTGAATACTCTGAGGAGATGGCCTGTGAGGCGCGCCTTTCAACTTTTCCCCCTTAGTATGGTGGTCAGTAACATGCGGGAGACTGCGGAGGGGGTCATTTTTTTAATTGGGAACTGATGTGCTTTTACTCAATTCGGGAACCTCACAAGCCAAATTTGTAGTATTTTGCACGAATTGCAAGAGATGTTTACAAGTCGACGGTTGAAGTGGAAGCTCGTATTGGGTTTGCTAGAGAATGATTTGCCAAGCCTTCGATAGCTCGTCGCTGGTTCAAATCCGGCTCAAAGGACTTTTGCCAAATGCACATTTTATTGAATACTTGGAAAGTAAAATACTTGGAAAGTAAAATAACAGACAATTTATAATTATATTATATTTCATCACTGAAAATAGATGCCTTTTGCTTTGAGGCTGTGGCCACGTTATGTTTCTGTCCGACACCAATCTTCGTTGGTTTCCTGTGAGGTGTTTTGGTCCCCATCTCTTGCTATGAACTGACAAAACAGCAGAATCCCCTTGACAATCTTGATTTATCAAGGGAAATGGGAGAACACTATACACCATGCAAGATATTAAAATATTGTCAAGGCCGAACACTGATGAATACTCTGAGGAGATGGCCTGTGAGGCGCCGCCTTTCAACTTTTCCTCCTTAGTATGGTGGTCAGTAACATGCGGGAGACTGCGGAGGGGGTCATTTTTTTAATTGTGAACTGATGTGCTTTTACTCAATTCGGGAACCTCACAAGCCAAATTTGTAGTATTTTGCACGAATTGCAAGAGATGTTTGAATGTCGACGGTTGAAGTCGAAGCTCGTATTGAGCTTGCTAGAGACTGATATGCCAAGCCTTCGATAGCTCAGTTGGTACACTGTAGTGGTAAAACAGACATCCTTAGGTCGCTGGTTCAAATCCGGCTCGAAGGACTTTTGCCAAATGCACATTTTATTGAATACTTGGAAAGTAAAATACTTGGAAAATAAAATAACAGACAATTTATAATTATATTATATTTCATCACTGAAAATAGATGCCTTTTGCTTTGAGGCTGTGACCATGTTATTTTTCTGTCCAACACGAATCTTCATTGGTTTCCTGTGAGGTGTTTTGGATCCCCATCTCTTGCTATGAACTGGCAAAACAGCAGAATCCCCTTGACAATCTTGATTTCTCAAGGGAAATGAGAGAACACTATACACCATCCAAGATATTAAAATATTGTCAAGGCCCAACGCGGCTGAATACTCTGAGGAGATGGCCTGTGAGGTGCCGCCTTTCAACTTTTCCCCCTTAGTATGGTGGTCAGTAACATGCGGGAGACTGCGGAGGGGGTCATTTTTTTAATTGGGAACTGATGTGCTTTTACTCAATTCAGGAACCTCACAAGCCAAATTTGTAGTATTTTGCACGAATTGCAAGAGATGTTTGAATGTCGACGGTTGAAGTGGAAGCTCGTATTGAGCTTGCTAGAGACTGATTTGCCAAGCTTTCGATAGCTCAGTTGGTAGAGCAGAGGACTGTAGTGGTAAAACAGGCATCCTTAGGTCGCTGGTTCAAATCCAGATTGAAGGACTTTTGCCAAATGCAAATTTTATTGAATACTTGGAAAGTAAAATGCTTTGAAAATAAAATAACAGACAATTTATAATTATATTATATTTCATCACTGAAAATAGATGCCTTTTGCTTTGAGGCTGTGGCCACGTTATGTTTCTGGCCGACACCAATCTTCGTTGGTTTCCTGTGAGGTGTTTTGGATCCCCATCTCTTGCTATGAACTGACAAAACAGCAGAATCCCCTTGACAATCTTGATTTCTCAAGGGAAATGAGAGAACACTATACACCATCCAAGATATTAAAATATTGTCAAGGCCCAACACTGCTGAATACTCTGAGGAGATGGCATGTGAGGCGCGCCTTTCAACTTTTCCCCCTTAGTATGGTGGTCAGTAACATGCGGGAGACTGCGGAGGGGGTCATTTTTTTAATTGGGAACTGATGTGCTTTTACTCAATTCGGGAACCTCACAAGCCAAATTTGTAGTATTTTGCACAAATTGCAAGAGATGTTTACAAGTCGACGGTTGAAGTGGAAGCTCGTATTGGGTTTGCTAGAGAATGATTTGCCAAGCCTTCGATAGCTCGTCGCTGGTTCAAATCCGGCTCAAAGGACTTTTGCCAAATGCACATTTTATTGAATACTTGGAAAGTAAAATACTTGGAAAGTAAAATATCAGACAATTTATAATTATATTATATTTCATCACTGAAAATAGATGCCTTTTGCTTTGAGGCTGTGGCCACGTTATTTTTCTGTCCGACACCAATCTTCGTTGGTTTCCTGTGAGGTATTTTGGATCCCCATCTCTTGCTATGAACTGACACAACAGCAGAATCCCCTTGACAATCTTGATTTATCAAGGGAAATGGGAGAACACTATACACCATCCAAGATATTAAAATATTGTCAAGGCCGAACACTGATGAATACTCTGAGGAGATGGCCTGTGAGGCGCCGCCTTTCAACTTTTCCCCCTTAGTATGGTGGTCAGTAACATGCGGGAGACTGCGGAGGGGGTCATTTTTTTAATTGTGAACTGATGTGCTTTTACTCAATTCGGGAACCTCACAAGCCAAATTTGTAGTATTTTGCACGAATTGCAAGAGATGTTTGAATGTTGACGGTTGAAGTGGAAGCTCGTATTGAGCTTGCTAGAGACTCATTTGCCAAGCCTTCAATAGCTCAGTTGGTAGAGCAGAGGACTGTAGTGGTAAAACAGGCATCCTTAGGTCACTGGTTCAAATCCAGATTGAAGGACTTTTGCCAAATGCAAATTTTATTGAATACTTGGAAAGTAAAATGCTTGGAAAATAAAATAACAGACAATTTATAATTATATTATATTTCATCACTGAAAATAGATGCCTTTTGCTTTGAGGCTGTGGCCACGTTATGTTTCTGTCCGACACCAATCTTCGTTGGTTTCCTGTGAGGTGTTTTGGATCCCCATCTCTTGCTATGAACTGACAAAACAGCAGAATCCCCTTGACAATCTTGATTTCTCAAGGGAAATGGGAGAACACTATACACCATCCAAGATATTAAAATATTGTCAAGGCCCAAGACTGCTGAATACTCTGAGGAGATGGCCTGTGAGGCGCGCCTTTCAACTTTTCCCCCTTAGTATGGTGGTCAGTAACATGCGGGAGACTGCGGAGGGGGTCATTTTTTTAATTGGGAACTGATGTGCTTTTACTCAATTCGGGAACCTCACAAGCCAAATTTGTAGTATTTTGCACGAATTGCAAGAGATGTTTACAAGTCGACGGTTGAAGTGGAAGCTCGTATTGAGTTTGCTAGAGAATGATTTGCCAAGCCTTCGATAGCTCGTCGCTGGTTCAAATCCGGCTCAAAGGACTTTTGCCAAATGCACATTTTATTGAATACTTGGAAAGTAAAATACTTGGAAAGTAAAATAACAGACAATTTATAATTATATTATATTTCATCACTGAAAATAGATGCCTTTTGCTTTGAGGCTGTGGCCACGTTATTTTTCTGTCCGACACCAATCTTCGTTGGTTTCCTGTGAGGTATTTTGGATCCCCATCTCTTGCTATGAACTGACAAAACAGCAGAATCCCCTTGACAATCTTGATTTATAAAGGGAAATGGGAGAACACTATACACCATCCAAGATATTAAAATATTGTCAAGGCCGAACACTGATGAATACTCTGAGGAGATGGCCTGTGAGGCGCCGCCTTTCAACTTTTCCTCCTTAGTATGGTGGTCAGTAACATGCGGGAGACTGCGGAGGGGGTCATTTTTTTAATTGTGAACTGATGTGCTTTTACTCAATTCGGGAACCTCACAAGCCAAATTTGTAGTATTTTGCACGAATTGCAAGAGATGTTTGAATGTCGACGGTTGAAGTGGAAGCTCGTATTGAGCTTGCTAGAGACTGATTTGCCAAGCCTTCGATAGCTCAGTTGGTACAGCGGAGGACTGTAGTGGTAAAACAGACATCCTTAGGTCGCTGGTTCAAATCCGGCTCGAAGGACTTTTGCCAAATGCACATTTTATTGAATACTTGGAAAGTAAAATACTTGGAAAATAAAATAACAAACAATTTATAATTATATTATATTTCATCACTGAAAATAGATGCCTTTTGCTTTGAGGCTGTGACCATGTTATTTTTCTGTCCAACACGAATCTTCATTGGTTTCCTGTGAGGTGTTTTGGATCCCCATCTCTTGCTATGAACTGGCAAAACAGCAGAATCCCCTTGACAATCTTGATTTCTCAAGGGAAATGAGAGAACACTATACACCATCCAAGATATTAAAATATTGTCAAGGCCCAACGCGGCTGAATACTCTGAGGAGATGGCCTGTGAGGTGCCGCCTTTCAACTTTTCCCCCTTAGTATGGTGGTCAGTAACATGCGGGAGACTGCGGAGGGGGTCATTTTTTTAATTGGGAACTGATGTGCTTTTACTCAATTCAGGAACCTCACAAGCCAAATTTGTAGTATTTTGCACGAATTGCAAGAGATGTTTGAATGTCGACGGTTGAAGTGGAAGCTCGTATTGAGCTTGCTAGAGACTGATTTGCCAAGCTTTCGATAGCTCAGTTGGTAGAGCAGAGGACTGTAGTGGTAAAACAGGCATCCTTAGGTCGCTGGTTCAAATCCAGATTGAAGGACTTTTGCCAAATGCAAATTTTATTGAATACTTGGAAAGTAAAATGCTTTGAAAATAAAATAACAGACAATTTATAATTATATTATATTTCATCACTGAAAATAGATGCCTTTTGCTTTGAGGCTGTGGCCACGTTATGTTTCTGGCCGACACCAATCTTCGTTGGTTTCCTGTGAGGTGTTTTGGATCCCCATCTCTTGCTATGAACTGACAAAACAGCAGAATCCCCTTGACAATCTTGATTTCTCAATGGAAATGGGAGAACACTATACACCATCCAAGATATTAAAATATTGTCAAGGCCCAACACTGCTGAATACTCTGAGGAGATGGCTTGTGAGGCGCGCCTTTCAACTTTTCCCCCTTAGTATGGTGGTCAGTAACATGCGGGAGACTGCGGAGGGGGTCATTTTTTTAATTGGGAACTGATGTGCTTTTACTCAATTCGGGAACCTCACAAGCCAAATTTGTAGTATTTTGCACGAATTGCAAGAGATGTTTACAAGTCGACGGTTGAAGTGGAAGCTTGTATTGGGTTTGCTAGAGAATGATTTGCCAAGCCTTCGATAGCTCGTCGCTGGTTCAAATCCGGCTCAAAGGACTTTTGCCAAATGCACATTTTATTGAATACTTGGAAAGTAAAATACTTGGAAAGTAAAATAACAGACAATTTATAATTATATTATATTTCATCACTGAAAATAGATGCCTTTTGCTTTGAGGCTGTGGCCACGTTATTTTTCTGTCCGACACCAATCTTCGTTGGTTTCCTGTGAGGTATTTTGGATCCCCATCTCTTGCTATGAACTGACAAAACAGCAGAATCCCCTTGACAATCTTGATTTATCAAGGGAAATGGGAGAACACTATACACCATCCAAGATATTAAAATGTTGTCAAGGCCGAACACTGATGAATACTCTGAGGAGATGGCCTGTGAGGCGCCGCCTTTCAACTTTTCCTCCTTAGTATGGTGGTCAGTAACATGCGGGAGACTGCGGAGGGGGTCATTTTTTTAATTGTGAACTGATGTGCTTTTACTCAATTCGGGAACCTCACAAGCCAAATTTGTAGTATTTTGCACGAATTGCAAGAGATGTTTGAATGTCGACGGTTGAAGTGAAAGCTCGTATTGAGCTTGCTAGAGACTGATTTGCCAAGCTTTCGATAGCTCAGTTGGTAGAGCAGAGGACTGTAGTGGTAAAACAGGCATCCTTAGGTCGCTGGTTCAAATCCAGCTTGAAGGACTTTTGCCAAATGCAAATTTTATTGAATACTTGGAAAGTAAAATGCTTGGAAAATAAAATAACAGACAATTTATAATTATATTATATTTCATCACTGAAAATAGATGCCTTTTACTTTGAGGCTGTGGCCACGTTATGTTTCTGGCCGACACCAATCTTCGTTGGTTTCCTGTGAGGTGTTTTGGATCCCCATCTCTTGCTATGAACTGACAAAACAGCAGAATCCCCTTGACAATCTTGATTTCTCAAGGGAAATGAGAGAACACTATACACCATCCAAGATATTAAAATATTGTCAAGGCCCAACACTGCTGAATACTCTGAGGAGATGGCCTGTGAGGCGCGCCTTTCAACTTTTCCCCCTTAGTATGGTGGTCAGTAACATGCGGGAGACTGCGGAGGGGGTCATTTTTTTAATTGGGAACTGATGTGCTTTTACTCAATTCGGGAACCTCACAAGCCAAATTTGTAGTATTTTGCACGAATTGCAAGAGATGTTTACAAGTCGACGGTTGAAGTGGAAGCTCGTATTGGGTTTGCTAGAGAATGATTTGCCAAGCCTTCGATAGCTCGTCGCTGGTTCAAATCCGGCTCAAAGGACTTTTGCCAAATGCACATTTTATTGAATACTTGGAAAGTAAAATACTTGGAAAGTAAAATAACAGACAATTTATAATTATATTATATTTCATCACCGAAAATAGATGCCTTTTGCTTTGAGGCTGTGGCCACGTTATGTTTCTGTCCGACACCAATCTTCGTTGGTTTCCTGTGAGGTGTTTTGGATCCCCATCTCTTGCTATGAACTGACAAAACAGCAGAATCCCCTTGACAATCTTGATTTATCAAGGGAAATGGGAGAACACTATACACCATGCAAGATATTAAAATATTGTCAAGGCCGAACACTGATGAATACTCTGAGGAGATGGCCTGTGAGGCGCCGCCTTTCAACTTTTCCTCCTTAGTATGGTGGTCAGTAACATGCGGGAGACTGCGGAGGGGGTCATTTTTTTAATTGTGAACTGATGTGCTTTTACTCAATTCGGGAACCTCACAAGCCAAATTTGTAGTATTTTGCACGAATTGCAAGAGATGTTTACAAGTCGACGGTTGAAGTGGAAGCTCGTATTGAGTTTGCTAGAGAATGATTTGCCAAGCCTTCGATAGCTCGTCGCTGGTTCAAATCCGGCTCAAAGGACTTTTGCCAAATGCACATTTTATTGAATACTTGGAAAGTAAAATACTTGGAAAGTAAAATAACAGACAATTTATAATTATATTATATTTCATCACTGAAAATAGATGCCTTTTGCTTTGAGGCTGTGGCCACGTTATTTTTCTGTCCGACACCAATCTTCGTTGGTTTCCTGTGAGGTATTTTGGATCCCCATCTCTTGCTATGAACTGACAAAACAGCAGAATCCCCTTGACAATCTTGATTTATAAAGGGAAATGGGAGAACACTATACACCATCCAAGATATTAAAATATTGTCAAGGCCCAACGCGGCTGAATACTCTGAGGAGATGGCCTGTGAGGTGCCGCCTTTCAACTTTTCCCCCTTAGTATGGTGGTCAGTAACATGCGGGAGACTGCGGAGTGGGGTAATTTTTTTAATTGGGAACTGATGTGCTTTTACTCAATTCGGGAACCTCACAAGCCAAATTTGTAGTATTTTGCACGAATTGCAAGAGATGTTTACAAGTCGACGGTTGAAGTGGAAGCTCGTATTGAGCTTGCTAGAGACTGATTTGCCAAGCTTTCGATAGCTCAGTTGGTAGAGCAGAGGACTGTAGTGGTAAAACAGGCATCCTTAGGTCGCTGGTTCAAATCCAGATTGAAGGACTTTTGCCAAATGCAAATTTTATTGAATACTTGGAAAGTAAAATACTTGGAAAGTAAAATAACAGACAATTTATAATTATATTTCATCACTGAAAATAGATGCCTTTTGCTTTGAGGCTGTGGCCACGTTATGTTTCTGTCCAACACGAATCTTCATTGGTTTCATGTGAGGTGTTTTGGATCCCCATCTCTTGCTATGAACTGGCAAAACAGCAGAATCCCCTTGACAATCTTGATTTCTCAAGGGAAATGAGAGAACACTATACACCATCCAAGATATTAAAATATTGTCAAGGCCCAACGCGGCTGAATACTCTGAGGAGATGGCCTGTGAGGTGCCGCCTTTCAACTTTTCCCCCTTAGTATGGTGGTCAGTAACATGCGGGAGACTGCGGAGGGGGTCATTTTTTTAATTGGGAATTGATGTGCTTTTACTCAATTCGGGAACCTCACAAGCCAAATTTGTAGTATTTTGCACGAATTGCAAGAGATGTTTACAAGTCGACGGTTGAAGTGGAAGCTCGTATTGAGTTTGCTAGAGTTGATTTGCCAAGCCTTTGATCGCTCAGTTGGTAGAGCAGAGGACTGTAGTGGTAAAACAGGCATCCTTAGGTCGCTGGTTCAATTCTGGCTCAAAGGACTTTTGCCAAATGCACATTTTATTGAATACTTGGAAAGTAAAATACTTGGAAAGTAAAATAACAGACAATTTATAATTATATTATATTTCATCACTGAAAATAGATGCCTTTTGCTTTGAGGCTGTGGCCACGTTATTTTTCTGTCCAACACGAATCTTCATTGGTTTCCTGTCAGGTGTTTTGGATCCCCATCTCTTGCTATGAACTGGCAAAACAGCAGAATCCCCTTGACAATCTTGATTTCTCAAGGGAAATGAGAGAACACTATACACCATCCAAGATATTAAAATATTGTCAAGGCCCAACACGGCTGAATACTCTGAGGAGATGGCCTGTGAGGCGCCGCCTTTCAACTTTTCCCCCTTAGTATGGTGGTCATTAACAGGCGGGAGACTGCGAAGGGGGTCATTTTTTTAATTGGGAACTGATGTGCTTTTACTCAATTCGGGAACCTCACAAGCCAAATTTGTAGTATTTTGCACGAATTGCAAGAGATGTTTGAATGTCGACGGTTGAAGTGGAAGCTCGTATTGAGCTTGCTAGAAACTGATTTGCCAAGCCTTCGATAGCTCAGTTGGTAGAGAAGAGGACTGTAGTGGTAAAACAGGCATCCTTAGGTCGCTGGTTCAGATCCAGATTGAAGGACTTTTGCCAAATGCAAATTTTATTGAATACTTGGAAAGTAAAATGCTTGGAAAATAAAATAACAGACAATTTATAATTATATTATATTTCATCACTGAAAATAGATGCCTTTTGCTTTGAGGCTGTGGCCACGTTATGTTTCTGCCGACACCAATCTTCGTTGGTTTCCTGTGAGGTGTTTTGGATCCCCATCTCTTGCTATGAACTGACAAAACAGCAGAATCCCCTAGACAATCTTGATTTATCAAGGGAAATGGGAGAACACTATACACCATCCAAGATATTAAAATATTGTCAAGGCCGAACACTGATGAATACTCTGAGGAGATGGCCTGTGAGGCGCCGCCTTTCAACTTTTCCTCCTTAGTATGGTGGTCAGTAACATGCGGGAGACTGCGGAGGGGGTCATTTTTTTAATTGTGAATTGATGTGCTTTTACTCAATTCGGGAACCTCACAAGCCAAATTTGTAGTATTTTGCACGAATTGCAAGAGATGTTTGAATGTCGACGGTTGAAGTGGAAGCTCGTATTGAGCTTGCTAGAGACTGATTTGCCAAGCCTTTGATAGCTCAGTTGGTAGAGCGGAGGACTGTAGTGGTAAAACAGGCATCCTTAGGTCGCTGGTTCAAATCCGGCTTAAAGGACTTTTGCCAAATGCACATTTTATTGAATACTTGGAAAGTAAAATACTTGGAAAGTAAAATAACAGACAATTTATAATTATATTATATTTCATCACTGAAAATAGATGCCTTTTGCTTTGAGGCTGTGGCCACGTTATGTTTCTGGCCGACACCAATCTTCGTTGGTTTCCTGTGAGGTGTTTTGGATCCCCATCTCTTGCTATGAACTGACAAAACAGCAGAATCCCCTTGACAATCTTGATTTCTCAAGGGAAATGAGAGAACACTATACACCATCCAAGATATTAAAATATTGTCAAGGCCCAACACTGCTGAATACTCTGAGGAGATGGCCTGTGAGGTGCCGCCTTTCAACTTTTCCCCCTTAGTATGGTGGTCAGTAACATGCGGGAGACTGCGGAGGGGGTAATTTTTTTAATTTGGAACTGATGTGCTTTTACTCAATTCGGGAACCTCACAAGCCAAATTTGTAGTATTTTGCACGAATTGCAAGAGATGTTTACAAGTCGACGGTTGAAGTGGAAGCTCGTATTGAGCTTGCTAGAGACTGATTTGCCAAGCTTTCGATAGCTCAGTTGGTAGAGCAGAGGACTGTAGTGGTAAAACAGGCATCCTTAGGTCGCTGGTTCAAATCCAGATTGAAGGACTTTTGCCAAATGCAAATTTTATTGAATACTTGGAAAGTAAAATACTTGGAAAATAAAATAACAGACAATTTATAATTATATTTCATCACTGAAAATAGATGCCTTTTGCTTTGAGGCTGTGGCCACGTTATGTTTCTGTCCAACACGAATCTTCATTGGTTTCATGTGAGGTGTTTTGGATCCCCATCTCTTGCTATGAACTGGCAAAACAGCAGAATCCCCTTGACAATCTTGATTTCTCAAGGGAAATGAGAGAACACTATACACCATCCAAGATATTAAAATATTGTCAAGGCCCAACACGGCTGAATACTCTGAGGAGATAGCCTGTGAGGCGCCGCCTTTCAACTTTTCCCCCTTAGTATGGTGGTCAGTAACATGCGGGAGACTGCGGAGGGGGTCATTTTTTTAATTGTGAACTGATGTGCTTTTACTCAATTCGGGAACCTCACAAGCCAAATTTGTAGTATTTTGCACGAATTGCAAGAGATGTTTGAATGTCGACGGTTGAAGTGGAAGCTCGTATTGAGCTTGCTAGATACTGATTTGCCAGGCTTTCGATAGCTCAGTTGGTAGAGCAGAGGACTGTAGTGGTAAAACAGGCATCCTTAGGTCGCTGGTTCAAATCCAGATTGAAGGACTTTTGCCAAATGCAAATTTTATTGAATACTTGGAAAGTAAAATGCTTGGAAAATAAAATAACAGACAATTTATAATTATATTATATTTCATCACTGAAAATAGATGCCTTTTGCTTTGAGGCTGTGGCCACGTTATGTTTCTGGCCGACACCAATCTTCGTTGGTTTCCTGTGAGGTGTTTTGGATCCCCATCTCTTGCTATGAACTGACAAAACAGCAGAATCCCCTTGACAATCTTGATTTCTCAAGGGAAATGAGAGAACACTATACACCATCCAAGATATTAAAATATTGTCAAGGCCCAACACTGCTGAATACTCTGAGGAGATGGCCTGTGAGGCGCGCCTTTCAACTTTTCCCCCTTAGTATGGTGGTCAGTAACATGCGGGAGACTGCGGAGGGGGTCATTTTTTTAATTGGGAACTGATGTGCTTTTACTCAATTCGGGAACCTCACAAGCCAAATTTGTAGTATTTTGCACGAATTGCAAGAGATGTTTACAAGTCGACGGTTGAAGTGGAAGCTCGTATTGGGTTTGCTAGAGAATGATTTGCCAAGCCTTCGATAGCTCGTCGCTGGTTCAAATCCGGCTCAAAGGACTTTTGCCAAATGCACATTTTATTGAATACTTGGAAAGTAAAATACTTGGAAAGTAAAATAACAGACAATTTATAATTATATTATATTTCATCACTGAAAATAGATGCCTTTTGCTTTGAGGCTGTGGCCACGTTATTTTTCTGTCCGACACCAATCTTCGTTGGTTTCCTGTGAGGTATTTTGGATCCCCATCTCTTGCTATGAACTGACAAAACAGCAGAATCCCCTTGACAATCTTGATTTATCAAGGGAAATGGGAGAACACTATACACCATCCAAGATATTAAAATATTGTCAAGGCCCAACACGGCTGAATACTCTGAGGAGATGGCCTGTGAGGTGCCGCCTTTCAACTTTTCCCCCTTAGTATGGTGGTCAGTAACATGCGGGAGACTGCGGAGGGGGTCATTTTTTTAATTGTGAACTGATGTGCTTTTACTCAATTCGGGAACCTCACAAGCCAAATTTGTAGTATTTTGCACGAATTGCAAGAGATGTTTGAATGTCGACGGTTGAAGTGGAAGCTCGTATTGAGCTTGCTAGAGACTGATTTGCCAAGCCTTCGATAGCTCAGTTGGTAGAGCAGAGGACTGTAGTGGTAAAACCGGCATCCTTAGGTCACTGGTTCAAATCCAGATTGAAGGACTTTTGCCAAATGCAAATTTTATTGAATACTTGGAAAATAAAATAACAGACAATTTATAATTATATTATATTTCATCACTGAAAATAGATGCCTTTTGCTTTGAGGCTGTGGCCACGTTATGTTTCTGTCCGACACCAATCTTCGTTGGTTTCCTGTGAGGTGTTTTGGATCCCCATCTCTTGCTATGAACTGACAAAACAGCAGAATCCCCTTGACAATCTTGATTTCTCAAGGGAAATCGGAGAACACTATACACCATCCAAGATATTAAAATATTGTCAAGGCCCAACACTGCTGAATACTCTGAGGAGATGGCCTGTGAGGCGCGCCTTTCAACTTTTCCCCCTTAGTATGGTGGTCAGTAACATGCGGGAGACTGCGGAGGGGGTCATTTTTTTAATTGGGAACTGATGTGCTTTTACTCAATTCGGGAACCTCACAAGCCAAATTTGTAGTATTTTGCACGAATTGCAAGAGATGTTTACAAGTCGACGGTTGAAGTGGAAGCTCGTATTGAGTTTGCTAGAGAATGATTTGCCAAGCCTTCGATAGCTCGTCGCTGGTTCAAATCCGGCTCAAAGGACTTTTGCCAAATGCACATTTTATTGAATACTCGGAAAGTAAAATACTTGGAAAGTAAAATAACAGACAATTTATAATGATATTATATTTCATCACTGAAAATAGATGCCTTTTGCTTTGAGGCTGTGGCCACGTTATTTTTCTGTCCGACACCAATCTTCGTTGGTTTCCTGTGAGGTATTTTGGATCCCCATCTCTTGCTATGAACTGACAAAACAGCAGAATCCCCTTGACAATCTTGATTTATCAAGGGAAATGGGAGAACACTATACACCATCCAAGATATTAAAATGTTGTCAAGGCCGAACACTGATGAATACTCTGAGGAGATGGCCTGTGAGGCGCCGCCTTTCAACTTTTCCTCCTTAGTATGGTGGTCAGTAACATGCGGGAGACTGCGGAGGGGGTCATTTTTTTAATTGTGAACTGATGTGCTTTTACTCAATTCGGGAACCTCACAAGCCAAATTTGTAGTATTTTGCACGAATTGCAAGAGATGTTTGAATGTCGACGGTTGAAGTGGAAGCTCGTATTGAGCTTGCTAGAGACTGGTTTGCCAAGCCTTCGATAGCTCAGTTGGTACAGCGGAGGACTGTAGTGGTAAAACAGACATCCTTAGGTCGCTGGTTCAAATCCGGCTCGAAGGACTTTTGCCAAATGCACATTTTATTGAATACTTGGAAAGTAAAATACTTGGAAAATAAAATAACAGACAATTTATAATTATATTATATTTCATCACTGAAAATAGATGCCTTTTGCTTTGAGGCTGTGACCATGTTATTTTTCTGTCCAACACGAATCTTCATTGGTTTCCTGTGAGGTGTTTTGGATCCCCATCTCTTGCTATGAACTGGCAAAACAGCAGAATCCCCTTGACAATCTTGATTTCTCAAGGGAAATGAGAGAACACTATACACCATCCAAGATATTAAAATATTGTCAAGGCCCAACGCGGCTGAATACTCTGAGGAGATGGCCTGTGAGGTGCCGCCTTTCAACTTTTCCCCCTTAGTATGGTGGTCAGTAACATGCGGGAGACTGCGGAGGGGGTCATTTTTTTAATTGGGAACTGATGTGCTTTTACTCAATTCGGGAACCTCACAAGCCAAATTTGTAGTATTTTGCACGAATTGCAAGAGATGTTTGAATGTCGACGGTTGAAGTGGAAGCTCGTATTGAGCTTGCTAGAGACTGATTTGCCAAGCTTTCGATAGCTCAGTTGGTAGAGCAGAGGACTGTAGTGGTATAACAGGCATCCTTAGGTCGCTGGTTCAAATCCAGCTTGAAGGACTTTTGCCAAATTCAAATTTTATTGAATACTTGGAAAGTAAAATGCTTGGAAAATAAAATAACAGACAATTTATAATTATATTATATTTCATCACTGAAAATAGATGCCTTTTGCTTTGAGGCTGTGGCCACGTTATGTTTCTGGCCGACACCAATCTTCGTTGGTTTCCTGTGAGGTGTTTTGGATCCCCATCTCTTGCTATGAACTGACAAAACAGCAGAATCCCCTTGACAATCTTGATTTCTCAAGGGAAATGAGAGAACACTATACACCATCCAAGATATTAAAATATTGTCAAGGCCCAACACTGCTGAATACTCTGAGGAGATGGCCTGTGAGGCGCGCCTTTCAACTTTTCCCCCTTAGTATGGTGGTCAGTAACATGCGGGAGACTGCGGAGGGGGTCATTTTTTTAATTGGGAACTGATGTGCTTTTACTCAATTCGGGAACCTCACAAGCCAAATTTGTAGTATTTTGCACGAATTGCAAGAGATGTTTACAAGTCGACGGTTGAAGTGGAAGCTCGTATTGGGTTTGCTAGAGAATGATTTGCCAAGCCTTCGATAGCTCGTCGCTGGTTCAAATCCGGCTCAAAGGACTTTTGCCAAATGCACATTTTATTGAATACTTGGAAAGTAAAATACTTGGAAAGTAAAATAACAGACAATTTATAATTATATTATATTTCATCACTGAAAATAGATGCCTTTTGCTTTGAGGCTGTGGCCACGTTATGTTTCTGTCCGACACCAATCTTCGTTGGTTTCCTGTGAGGTGTTTTGGTCCCCATCTCTTGCTATGAACTGACAAAACAGCAGAATCCCCTTGACAATCTTGATTTATCAAGGGAAATGGGAGAACACTATACACCATGCAAGATATTAAAATATTGTCAAGGCCGAACACTGATGAATACTCTGAGGAGATGGCCTGTGAGGCGCCGCCTTTCAACTTTTCCTCCTTAGTATGGTGGTCAGTAACATGCGGGAGACTGCGGAGGGGGTCATTTTTTTAATTGTGAACTGATGTGCTTTTACTCAATTCGGGAACCTCACAAGCCAAATTTGTAGTATTTTGCACGAATTGCAAGAGATGTTTGAATGTCGACGGTTGAAGTCGAAGCTCGTATTGAGCTTGCTAGAGACTGATATGCCAAGCCTTCGATAGCTCAGTTGGTACACTGTAGTGGTAAAACAGACATCCTTAGGTCGCTGGTTCAAATCCGGCTCGAAGGACTTTTGCCAAATGCACATTTTATTGAATACTTGGAAAGTAAAATACTTGGAAAATAAAATAACAGACAATTTATAATTATATTATATTTCATCACTGAAAATAGATGCCTTTTGCTTTGAGGCTGTGACCATGTTATTTTTCTGTCCAACACGAATCTTCATTGGTTTCCTGTGAGGTGTTTTGGATCCCCATCTCTTGCTATGAACTGGCAAAACAGCAGAATCCCCTTGACAATCTTGATTTCTCAAGGGAAATGAGAGAACACTATACACCATCCAAGATATTAAAATATTGTCAAGGCCCAACGCGGCTGAATACTCTGAGGAGATGGCCTGTGAGGTGCCGCCTTTCAACTTTTCCCCCTTAGTATGGTGGTCAGTAACATGCGGGAGACTGCGGAGGGGGTCATTTTTTTAATTGGGAACTGATGTGCTTTTACTCAATTCAGGAACCTCACAAGCCAAATTTGTAGTATTTTGCACGAATTGCAAGAGATGTTTGAATGTCGACGGTTGAAGTGGAAGCTCGTATTGAGCTTGCTAGAGACTGATTTGCCAAGCTTTCGATAGCTCAGTTGGTAGAGCAGAGGACTGTAGTGGTAAAACAGGCATCCTTAGGTCGCTGGTTCAAATCCAGATTGAAGGACTTTTGCCAAATGCAAATTTTATTGAATACTTGGAAAGTAAAATGCTTTGAAAATAAAATAACAGACAATTTATAATTATATTATATTTCATCACTGAAAATAGATGCCTTTTGCTTTGAGGCTGTGGCCACGTTATGTTTCTGGCCGACACCAATCTTCGTTGGTTTCCTGTGAGGTGTTTTGGATCCCCATCTCTTGCTATGAACTGACAAAACAGCAGAATCCCCTTGACAATCTTGATTTCTCAAGGGAAATGAGAGAACACTATACACCATCCAAGATATTAAAATATTGTCAAGGCCCAACACTGCTGAATACTCTGAGGAGATGGCATGTGAGGCGCGCCTTTCAACTTTTCCCCCTTAGTATGGTGGTCAGTAACATGCGGGAGACTGCGGAGGGGGTCATTTTTTTAATTGGGAACTGATGTGCTTTTACTCAATTCGGGAACCTCACAAGCCAAATTTGTAGTATTTTGCACAAATTGCAAGAGATGTTTACAAGTCGACGGTTGAAGTGGAAGCTCGTATTGGGTTTGCTAGAGAATGATTTGCCAAGCCTTCGATAGCTCGTCGCTGGTTCAAATCCGGCTCAAAGGACTTTTGCCAAATGCACATTTTATTGAATACTTGGAAAGTAAAATACTTGGAAAGTAAAATATCAGACAATTTATAATTATATTATATTTCATCACTGAAAATAGATGCCTTTTGCTTTGAGGCTGTGGCCACGTTATTTTTCTGTCCGACACCAATCTTCGTTGGTTTCCTGTGAGGTATTTTGGATCCCCATCTCTTGCTATGAACTGACACAACAGCAGAATCCCCTTGACAATCTTGATTTATCAAGGGAAATGGGAGAACACTATACACCATCCAAGATATTAAAATATTGTCAAGGCCGAACACTGATGAATACTCTGAGGAGATGGCCTGTGAGGCGCCGCCTTTCAACTTTTCCCCCTTAGTATGGTGGTCAGTAACATGCGGGAGACTGCGGAGGGGGTCATTTTTTTAATTGTGAACTGATGTGCTTTTACTCAATTCGGGAACCTCACAAGCCAAATTTGTAGTATTTTGCACGAATTGCAAGAGATGTTTGAATGTTGACGGTTGAAGTGGAAGCTCGTATTGAGCTTGCTAGAGACTCATTTGCCAAGCCTTCAATAGCTCAGTTGGTAGAGCAGAGGACTGTAGTGGTAAAACAGGCATCCTTAGGTCACTGGTTCAAATCCAGATTGAAGGACTTTTGCCAAATGCAAATTTTATTGAATACTTGGAAAGTAAAATGCTTGGAAAATAAAATAACAGACAATTTATAATTATATTATATTTCATCACTGAAAATAGATGCCTTTTGCTTTGAGGCTGTGGCCACGTTATGTTTCTGTCCGACACCAATCTTCGTTGGTTTCCTGTGAGGTGTTTTGGATCCCCATCTCTTGCTATGAACTGACAAAACAGCAGAATCCCCTTGACAATCTTGATTTCTCAAGGGAAATGGGAGAACACTATACACCATCCAAGATATTAAAATATTGTCAAGGCCCAAGACTGCTGAATACTCTGAGGAGATGGCCTGTGAGGCGCGCCTTTCAACTTTTCCCCCTTAGTATGGTGGTCAGTAACATGCGGGAGACTGCGGAGGGGGTCATTTTTTTAATTGGGAACTGATGTGCTTTTACTCAATTCGGGAACCTCACAAGCCAAATTTGTAGTATTTTGCACGAATTGCAAGAGATGTTTACAAGTCGACGGTTGAAGTGGAAGCTCGTATTGAGTTTGCTAGAGAATGATTTGCCAAGCCTTCGATAGCTCGTCGCTGGTTCAAATCCGGCTCAAAGGACTTTTGCCAAATGCACATTTTATTGAATACTTGGAAAGTAAAATACTTGGAAAGTAAAATAACAGACAATTTATAATTATATTATATTTCATCACTGAAAATAGATGCCTTTTGCTTTGAGGCTGTGGCCACGTTATTTTTCTGTCCGACACCAATCTTCGTTGGTTTCCTGTGAGGTATTTTGGATCCCCATCTCTTGCTATGAACTGACAAAACAGCAGAATCCCCTTGACAATCTTGATTTATAAAGGGAAATGGGAGAACACTATACACCATCCAAGATATTAAAATATTGTCAAGGCCGAACACTGATGAATACTCTGAGGAGATGGCCTGTGAGGCGCCGCCTTTCAACTTTTCCTCCTTAGTATGGTGGTCAGTAACATGCGGGAGACTGCGGAGGGGGTCATTTTTTTAATTGTGAACTGATGTGCTTTTACTCAATTCGGGAACCTCACAAGCCAAATTTGTAGTATTTTGCACGAATTGCAAGAGATGTTTGAATGTCGACGGTTGAAGTGGAAGCTCGTATTGAGCTTGCTAGAGACTGATTTGCCAAGCCTTCGATAGCTCAGTTGGTACAGCGGAGGACTGTAGTGGTAAAACAGACATCCTTAGGTCGCTGGTTCAAATCCGGCTCGAAGGACTTTTGCCAAATGCACATTTTATTGAATACTTGGAAAGTAAAATACTTGGAAAATAAAATAACAAACAATTTATAATTATATTATATTTCATCACTGAAAATAGATGCCTTTTGCTTTGAGGCTGTGACCATGTTATTTTTCTGTCCAACACGAATCTTCATTGGTTTCCTGTGAGGTGTTTTGGATCCCCATCTCTTGCTATGAACTGGCAAAACAGCAGAATCCCCTTGACAATCTTGATTTCTCAAGGGAAATGAGAGAACACTATACACCATCCAAGATATTAAAATATTGTCAAGGCCCAACGCGGCTGAATACTCTGAGGAGATGGCCTGTGAGGTGCCGCCTTTCAACTTTTCCCCCTTAGTATGGTGGTCAGTAACATGCGGGAGACTGCGGAGGGGGTCATTTTTTTAATTGGGAACTGATGTGCTTTTACTCAATTCAGGAACCTCACAAGCCAAATTTGTAGTATTTTGCACGAATTGCAAGAGATGTTTGAATGTCGACGGTTGAAGTGGAAGCTCGTATTGAGCTTGCTAGAGACTGATTTGCCAAGCTTTCGATAGCTCAGTTGGTAGAGCAGAGGACTGTAGTGGTAAAACAGGCATCCTTAGGTCGCTGGTTCAAATCCAGATTGAAGGACTTTTGCCAAATGCAAATTTTATTGAATACTTGGAAAGTAAAATGCTTTGAAAATAAAATAACAGACAATTTATAATTATATTATATTTCATCACTGAAAATAGATGCCTTTTGCTTTGAGGCTGTGGCCACGTTATGTTTCTGGCCGACACCAATCTTCGTTGGTTTCCTGTGAGGTGTTTTGGATCCCCATCTCTTGCTATGAACTGACAAAACAGCAGAATCCCCTTGACAATCTTGATTTCTCAATGGAAATGGGAGAACACTATACACCATCCAAGATATTAAAATATTGTCAAGGCCCAACACTGCTGAATACTCTGAGGAGATGGCTTGTGAGGCGCGCCTTTCAACTTTTCCCCCTTAGTATGGTGGTCAGTAACATGCGGGAGACTGCGGAGGGGGTCATTTTTTTAATTGGGAACTGATGTGCTTTTACTCAATTCGGGAACCTCACAAGCCAAATTTGTAGTATTTTGCACGAATTGCAAGAGATGTTTACAAGTCGACGGTTGAAGTGGAAGCTTGTATTGGGTTTGCTAGAGAATGATTTGCCAAGCCTTCGATAGCTCGTCGCTGGTTCAAATCCGGCTCAAAGGACTTTTGCCAAATGCACATTTTATTGAATACTTGGAAAGTAAAATACTTGGAAAGTAAAATAACAGACAATTTATAATTATATTATATTTCATCACTGAAAATAGATGCCTTTTGCTTTGAGGCTGTGGCCACGTTATTTTTCTGTCCGACACCAATCTTCGTTGGTTTCCTGTGAGGTATTTTGGATCCCCATCTCTTGCTATGAACTGACAAAACAGCAGAATCCCCTTGACAATCTTGATTTATCAAGGGAAATGGGAGAACACTATACACCATCCAAGATATTAAAATGTTGTCAAGGCCGAACACTGATGAATACTCTGAGGAGATGGCCTGTGAGGCGCCGCCTTTCAACTTTTCCTCCTTAGTATGGTGGTCAGTAACATGCGGGAGACTGCGGAGGGGGTCATTTTTTTAATTGTGAACTGATGTGCTTTTACTCAATTCGGGAACCTCACAAGCCAAATTTGTAGTATTTTGCACGAATTGCAAGAGATGTTTGAATGTCGACGGTTGAAGTGAAAGCTCGTATTGAGCTTGCTAGAGACTGATTTGCCAAGCTTTCGATAGCTCAGTTGGTAGAGCAGAGGACTGTAGTGGTAAAACAGGCATCCTTAGGTCGCTGGTTCAAATCCAGCTTGAAGGACTTTTGCCAAATGCAAATTTTATTGAATACTTGGAAAGTAAAATGCTTGGAAAATAAAATAACAGACAATTTATAATTATATTATATTTCATCACTGAAAATAGATGCCTTTTACTTTGAGGCTGTGGCCACGTTATGTTTCTGGCCGACACCAATCTTCGTTGGTTTCCTGTGAGGTGTTTTGGATCCCCATCTCTTGCTATGAACTGACAAAACAGCAGAATCCCCTTGACAATCTTGATTTCTCAAGGGAAATGAGAGAACACTATACACCATCCAAGATATTAAAATATTGTCAAGGCCCAACACTGCTGAATACTCTGAGGAGATGGCCTGTGAGGCGCGCCTTTCAACTTTTCCCCCTTAGTATGGTGGTCAGTAACATGCGGGAGACTGCGGAGGGGGTCATTTTTTTAATTGGGAACTGATGTGCTTTTACTCAATTCGGGAACCTCACAAGCCAAATTTGTAGTATTTTGCACGAATTGCAAGAGATGTTTACAAGTCGACGGTTGAAGTGGAAGCTCGTATTGGGTTTGCTAGAGAATGATTTGCCAAGCCTTCGATAGCTCGTCGCTGGTTCAAATCCGGCTCAAAGGACTTTTGCCAAATGCACATTTTATTGAATACTTGGAAAGTAAAATACTTGGAAAGTAAAATAACAGACAATTTATAATTATATTATATTTCATCACCGAAAATAGATGCCTTTTGCTTTGAGGCTGTGGCCACGTTATGTTTCTGTCCGACACCAATCTTCGTTGGTTTCCTGTGAGGTGTTTTGGATCCCCATCTCTTGCTATGAACTGACAAAACAGCAGAATCCCCTTGACAATCTTGATTTATCAAGGGAAATGGGAGAACACTATACACCATGCAAGATATTAAAATATTGTCAAGGCCGAACACTGATGAATACTCTGAGGAGATGGCCTGTGAGGCGCCGCCTTTCAACTTTTCCTCCTTAGTATGGTGGTCAGTAACATGCGGGAGACTGCGGAGGGGGTCATTTTTTTAATTGTGAACTGATGTGCTTTTACTCAATTCGGGAACCTCACAAGCCAAATTTGTAGTATTTTGCACGAATTGCAAGAGATGTTTACAAGTCGACGGTTGAAGTGGAAGCTCGTATTGAGTTTGCTAGAGAATGATTTGCCAAGCCTTCGATAGCTCGTCGCTGGTTCAAATCCGGCTCAAAGGACTTTTGCCAAATGCACATTTTATTGAATACTTGGAAAGTAAAATACTTGGAAAGTAAAATAACAGACAATTTATAATTATATTATATTTCATCACTGAAAATAGATGCCTTTTGCTTTGAGGCTGTGGCCACGTTATTTTTCTGTCCGACACCAATCTTCGTTGGTTTCCTGTGAGGTATTTTGGATCCCCATCTCTTGCTATGAACTGACAAAACAGCAGAATCCCCTTGACAATCTTGATTTATAAAGGGAAATGGGAGAACACTATACACCATCCAAGATATTAAAATATTGTCAAGGCCCAACGCGGCTGAATACTCTGAGGAGATGGCCTGTGAGGTGCCGCCTTTCAACTTTTCCCCCTTAGTATGGTGGTCAGTAACATGCGGGAGACTGCGGAGTGGGGTAATTTTTTTAATTGGGAACTGATGTGCTTTTACTCAATTCGGGAACCTCACAAGCCAAATTTGTAGTATTTTGCACGAATTGCAAGAGATGTTTACAAGTCGACGGTTGAAGTGGAAGCTCGTATTGAGCTTGCTAGAGACTGATTTGCCAAGCTTTCGATAGCTCAGTTGGTAGAGCAGAGGACTGTAGTGGTAAAACAGGCATCCTTAGGTCGCTGGTTCAAATCCAGATTGAAGGACTTTTGCCAAATGCAAATTTTATTGAATACTTGGAAAGTAAAATACTTGGAAAGTAAAATAACAGACAATTTATAATTATATTTCATCACTGAAAATAGATGCCTTTTGCTTTGAGGCTGTGGCCACGTTATGTTTCTGTCCAACACGAATCTTCATTGGTTTCATGTGAGGTGTTTTGGATCCCCATCTCTTGCTATGAACTGGCAAAACAGCAGAATCCCCTTGACAATCTTGATTTCTCAAGGGAAATGAGAGAACACTATACACCATCCAAGATATTAAAATATTGTCAAGGCCCAACGCGGCTGAATACTCTGAGGAGATGGCCTGTGAGGTGCCGCCTTTCAACTTTTCCCCCTTAGTATGGTGGTCAGTAACATGCGGGAGACTGCGGAGGGGGTCATTTTTTTAATTGGGAATTGATGTGCTTTTACTCAATTCGGGAACCTCACAAGCCAAATTTGTAGTATTTTGCACGAATTGCAAGAGATGTTTACAAGTCGACGGTTGAAGTGGAAGCTCGTATTGAGTTTGCTAGAGTTGATTTGCCAAGCCTTTGATCGCTCAGTTGGTAGAGCAGAGGACTGTAGTGGTAAAACAGGCATCCTTAGGTCGCTGGTTCAATTCTGGCTCAAAGGACTTTTGCCAAATGCACATTTTATTGAATACTTGGAAAGTAAAATACTTGGAAAGTAAAATAACAGACAATTTATAATTATATTATATTTCATCACTGAAAATAGATGCCTTTTGCTTTGAGGCTGTGGCCACGTTATTTTTCTGTCCAACACGAATCTTCATTGGTTTCCTGTCAGGTGTTTTGGATCCCCATCTCTTGCTATGAACTGGCAAAACAGCAGAATCCCCTTGACAATCTTGATTTCTCAAGGGAAATGAGAGAACACTATACACCATCCAAGATATTAAAATATTGTCAAGGCCCAACACGGCTGAATACTCTGAGGAGATGGCCTGTGAGGCGCCGCCTTTCAACTTTTCCCCCTTAGTATGGTGGTCATTAACAGGCGGGAGACTGCGAAGGGGGTCATTTTTTTAATTGGGAACTGATGTGCTTTTACTCAATTCGGGAACCTCACAAGCCAAATTTGTAGTATTTTGCACGAATTGCAAGAGATGTTTGAATGTCGACGGTTGAAGTGGAAGCTCGTATTGAGCTTGCTAGAAACTGATTTGCCAAGCCTTCGATAGCTCAGTTGGTAGAGAAGAGGACTGTAGTGGTAAAACAGGCATCCTTAGGTCGCTGGTTCAGATCCAGATTGAAGGACTTTTGCCAAATGCAAATTTTATTGAATACTTGGAAAGTAAAATGCTTGGAAAATAAAATAACAGACAATTTATAATTATATTATATTTCATCACTGAAAATAGATGCCTTTTGCTTTGAGGCTGTGGCCACGTTATGTTTCTGCCGACACCAATCTTCGTTGGTTTCCTGTGAGGTGTTTTGGATCCCCATCTCTTGCTATGAACTGACAAAACAGCAGAATCCCCTAGACAATCTTGATTTATCAAGGGAAATGGGAGAACACTATACACCATCCAAGATATTAAAATATTGTCAAGGCCGAACACTGATGAATACTCTGAGGAGATGGCCTGTGAGGCGCCGCCTTTCAACTTTTCCTCCTTAGTATGGTGGTCAGTAACATGCGGGAGACTGCGGAGGGGGTCATTTTTTTAATTGTGAATTGATGTGCTTTTACTCAATTCGGGAACCTCACAAGCCAAATTTGTAGTATTTTGCACGAATTGCAAGAGATGTTTGAATGTCGACGGTTGAAGTGGAAGCTCGTATTGAGCTTGCTAGAGACTGATTTGCCAAGCCTTTGATAGCTCAGTTGGTAGAGCGGAGGACTGTAGTGGTAAAACAGGCATCCTTAGGTCGCTGGTTCAAATCCGGCTTAAAGGACTTTTGCCAAATGCACATTTTATTGAATACTTGGAAAGTAAAATACTTGGAAAGTAAAATAACAGACAATTTATAATTATATTATATTTCATCACTGAAAATAGATGCCTTTTGCTTTGAGGCTGTGGCCACGTTATGTTTCTGGCCGACACCAATCTTCGTTGGTTTCCTGTGAGGTGTTTTGGATCCCCATCTCTTGCTATGAACTGACAAAACAGCAGAATCCCCTTGACAATCTTGATTTCTCAAGGGAAATGAGAGAACACTATACACCATCCAAGATATTAAAATATTGTCAAGGCCCAACACTGCTGAATACTCTGAGGAGATGGCCTGTGAGGCGCGCCTTTCAACTTTTCCCCCTTAGTATGGTGGTCAGTAACATGCAGGAGACTGCGGAGGGGGTCATTTTTTTAATTGGGAACTGATGTGCTTTTACTCAATTCGGGAACCTCACAAGCCAAATTTTTAGTATTTTGCACGAATTGCAAGAGATGTTTACAAGTCGACGGTTGAAGTGGAAGCTCGTATTGGGTTTGCTAGAGAATGATTTGCCAAGCCTTCGATAGCTCGTCGCTGGTTCAAATCCGGCTCAAAGGACTTTTGCCAAATGCACATTTTATTGAATACTTGGAAAGTAAAATACTTGGAAAGTAAAATAACAGACAATTTATAATTATATTATATTTCATCACTGAAAATAGATGCCTTTTGCTTTGAGGCTGTGGCCACGTTATTTTTCTGTCCGACACCAATCTTCGTTGGTTTCCTGTGAGGTATTTTGGATCCCCATCTCTTGCTATGAACTGACAAAACAGCAGAATCCCCTTGACAATCTTGATTTATCAAGGCAAATGGGAGAACACTATACACCATCCAAGATATTAAAATATTGTCAAGGCCGAACACTGATGAATACTCTGAGGAGATGGCCTGTGAGGCGCCGCCTTTCAACTTTTCCTCCTTAGTATGGTGGTCAGTAACATGCGGGAGACTGCGGAGGGGCTCATTTTTTTAATTGTGAACTGATGTGCTTTTACTCAATTCGGGAACCTCACAAGCCAAATTTGTAGTATTTTGCACGAATTGCAAGAGATGTTTGAATGTCGACGGTTGAAGTGGAAGCTCGTATTGAGCTTGCTAGAGACTGATTTGCCAAGCCTTCGATAGCTCAGTTGGTACAGCGGAGGACTGTAGTGGTAAAACAGACATCCTTAGGTCGCTGGTTCAAATCCGGCTCGAAGGACTTTTGCCAAATGCACATTTTATTGAATACTTGGAAAGTAAAATACTTGGAAAGTAAAATAACAGACAATTTATAATTATATTTCATCACTGAAAATAGATGCCTTTTGCTTTGAGGCTGTGGCCACGTTATGTTTCTGTCCAACACGAATCTTCATTGGTTTCATGTGAGGTGTTTTGGATCCCCATCTCTTGCTATGAACTGGCAAAACAGCAGAATCCCCTTGACAATCTTGATTTCTCAAGGGAAATGAGAGAACACTATACACCATCCAAGATATTAAAATATTGTCAAGGCCCAACACGGCTGAATACTCTGAGGAGATAGCCTGTGAGGCGCCGCCTTTCAACTTTTCCCCCTTAGTATGGTGGTCAGTAACATGCGGGAGACTGCGGAGGGGGTCATTTTTTAAATTGTGAACTGATGTGCTTTTACTCAATTCGGGAACCTCACAAGCCAAATTTG
Organism: Ambystoma mexicanum; assembly: GCF_040938575.1. Lineage (NCBI taxonomy): Eukaryota > Metazoa > Chordata > Amphibia > Caudata > Ambystomatidae > Ambystoma > Ambystoma mexicanum. The sequence goes on along the minus strand of NC_090921.1, from coordinate 1,025,534,895 downwards.
TAGTATTTTGCACGAATTGCAAGAGATGTTTGAATGTCGACGGTTGAAGTGGAAGCTCGTATTGAGCTTGCTAGAGACTGATTTGCCAAGCTTTCGATAGCTCAGTTGGTAGATCAGAGGACTGTAGTGGTAAAACAGGCATCCTTAGGTCGCTGGTTCAAATCCAGATTGAAGGACTTTTGCCAAATGCAAATTTTATTAAATACTTGGAAAGTAAAATGCTTGGAAAATAAAATAACAGACAATTTATAATTATATTATATTTCATCACTGAAAATAGATGCCTTTTGCTTTGAGGCTGTGGCCACGTTATGTTTCTGGCCGACACCAATCTTCGTTGGTTTCCTGTGAGGTGTTTTGGATCCCCATCTCTTGCTATGAACTGACAAAACAGCAGAATCCCCTTGACAATCTTGATTTCTCAAGGGAAATGAGAGAACACTATACACCATCCAAGATATTAAAATATTGTCAAGGCCCAACACTGCTGAATACTCTGAGGAGATGGCCTGTGAGGCGCGCCTTTCAACTTTTCCCCCTTAGTATGGTGGTCAGTAACATGCAGGAGACTGCGGAGGGGGTCATTTTTTTAATTGGGAACTGATGTGCTTTTACTCAATTCGGGAACCTCACAAGCCAAATTTTTAGTATTTTGCACGAATTGCAAGAGATGTTTACAAGTCGACGGTTGAAGTGGAAGCTCGTATTGGGTTTGCTAGAGAATGATTTGCCAAGCCTTCGATAGCTCGTCGCTGGTTCAAATCCGGCTCAAAGGACTTTTGCCAAATGCACATTTTATTGAATACTTGGAAAGTAAAATACTTGGAAAGTAAAATAACAGACAATTTATAATTATATTATATTTCATCACTGAAAATAGATGCCTTTTGCTTTGAGGCTGTGGCCACGTTATTTTTCTGTCCGACACCAATCTTCGTTGGTTTCCTGTGAGGTATTTTGGATCCCCATCTCATGCTATGAACTGACAAAACAGCAGAATCCCCTTGACAATCTTGATTTATCAAGGGAAATGGGAGAACACTATACACCATCCAAGATATTAAAATATTGTCAAGGCCAAACACTGATGAATACTCTGAGGAGATGGCCTGTGAGGCGCCGCCTTTCAACTTTTCCCCCTTAGTATGGTGGTCAGTAACATGCGGGAGACTGCGGAGGGGGTCATTTTTTTAATTGTGAACTGATGTGCTTTTACTCAATTCGGGAACCTCACAAGCCAAATTTGTAGTATTTTGCACGAATTGCAAGAGATGTTTGAATGTTGACGGTTGAAGTGGAAGCTCGTATTGAGCTTGCTAGAGACTCATTTGCCAAGCCTTCAATAGCTCAGTTGGTAGAGCAGAGGACTGTAGTGATAAAACAGGCATCCTTAGGTCACTGGTTCAAATCCAGATTGAAGGACTTTTGCCAAATGCAAATTTTATTGAATACTTGGAAAGTAAAATGCTTGGAAAATAAAATAACAGACAATTTATAATTATATTATATTTCATCACTGAAAATAGATGCCTTTTGCTTTGAGGCTGTGGCCACGTTATGTTTCTGTCCGACACCAATCTTCGTTGGTTTCCTGTGAGGTGTTTTGGATCCCCATCTCTTGCTATGAACTGACAAAACAGCAGAATCCCCTTGACAATCTTGATTTCTCAAGGGAAATGGGAGAACACTATACACCATCCAAGATATTAAAATATTGTCAAGGCCCAAGACTGCTGAATACTCTGAGGAGATGGCCTGTGAGGCGCGCCTTTCAACTTTTCCCCCTTAGTATGGTGGTCAGTAACATGCGGGAGACTGCGGAGGGGGTCATTTTTTTAATTGGGAACTGATGTGCTTTTACTCAATTCGGGAACCTCACAAGCCAAATTTGTAGTATTTTGCACGAATTGCAAGAGATGTTTACAAGTCGACGGTTGAAGTGGAAGCTCGTATTGAGTTTGCTAGAGAATGATTTGCCAAGCCTTCGATAGCTCGTCGCTGGTTCAAATCCGGCTCAAAGGACTTTTGCCAAATGCACATTTTATTGAATACTTGGAAAGTAAAATACTTGGAAAGTAAAATAACAGACAATTTATAATTATATTATATTTCATCACTGAAAATAGATGCCTTTTGCTTTGAGGCTGTGGCCACGTTATTTTTCTGTCCGACACCAATCTTCGTTGGTTTCCTGTGAGGTATTTTGGATCCCCATCTCTTGCTATGAACTGAAAAAACAGCAGAATCCCCTTGACAATCTTGATTTATAAAGGGAAATGGGAGAACACTATACACCATCCAATATATTAAAATATTGTCAAGGCCGAACACTGATGAATACTCTGAGGAGATGGCCTGTGAGGCGCCGCCTTTCAACTTTTCCTCCTTAGTATGGTGGTCAGTAACATGCGGGAGACTGCGGAGGGGGTCATTTTTTTAATTGTGAACTGATGTGCTTTTACTCAATTCGGGAACCTCACAAGCCAAATTTGTAGTATTTTGCACGAATTGCAAGAGATGTTTGAATGTCGACGGTTGAATTGGAAGCTCGTATTGAGCTTGCTAGAGACTGATTTGCCAAGCCTTCGATAGCTCAGTTGGTACAGCGTAGGACTGTAGTGGTAAAACAGACATCCTTAGGTCGCTGGTTCAAATCCGGCTCGAAGGACTTTTGCCAAACGCACATTTTATTGAATACTTGGAAAGTAAAATACTTGGAAAATAAAATAACAAACAATTTATAATTATATTATATTTCATCACTGAAAATAGATGCCTTTTGCTTTGAGGCTGTGACCATGTTATTTTTCTGTCCAACACGAATCTTCATTGGTTTCCTGTGAGGTGTTTTGGATCCCCATCTCTTGCTATGAACTGGCAAAACAGCAGAATCCCCTTGACAATCTTGATTTCTCAAGGGAAATGAGAGAACACTATACACCATCCAAGATATTAAAATATTGTCAAGGCCCAACGCGGCTGAATACTCTGAGGAGATGGCCTGTGAGGTGCCGCCTTTCAACTTTTCCCCCTTAGTATGGTGGTCAGTAACATGCGCGAGACTGCGGAGGGGGTCATTTTTTTAATTGGGAACTGATGTGCTTTTACTCAATTCGGGAACCTCACAAGCCAAATTTGTAGTATTTTGCACGAATTGCAAGAGATGTTTGAATGTCGACGGTTGAAGTGGAAGCTCGTATTGAGCTTGCTAGAGACTGATTTGCCAAGCTTTCGATAGCTTAGTTGGTAGAGCAGAGGACTGTAGTGGTAAAACAGGCATCCTTAGGTCGCTGGTTCAAATCCAGATTGAAGGACTTTTGCCAAATGCAAATTTTATTGAATACTTGGAAAGTAAAATGCTTGGAAAATAAAATAACAGACAATTTATAATTATATTATATTTCATCACTGAAAATAGATGCCTTTTGCTTTGAGGCTGTGGTCACGTTATGTTTCTGGCCGACACCAATCTTCGTTGGTTTCCTGTGAGGTGTTTTGGATCCCCATCTCTTGCTATGAACTGACAAAACAGCAGAATCCCCTTGACAATCTTGATTTCCCAAGGGAAATGGGAGAACACTATACACCATCCAAGATATTAAAATATTGTCAAGGCCCAACACTGCTGAATACTCTGAGGAGATGGCCTGTGAGGCGCGCCTTTCAACTTTTCCCCCTTAGTATGGTGGTCAGTAACATGCGGGAGACTGCGGAGGGGGTCATTTTTTTAATTGGGAACTGATGTGCTTTTACTCAATTCGGGAACCTCACAAGCCAAATTTGTAGTATTTTGCACGAATTGCAAGAGATGTTTACAAGTCGACGGTTGAAGTGGAAGCTCGTATTGGGTTTGCTAGAGAATGATTTGCCAAGCCTTCGATAGCTCGTCGCTGGTTCAAATCCGGCTCAAAGGACTTTTGCCAAATGCACATTTTATTGAATACTTGGAAAGTAAAATACTTGGAAAGTAAAATAACAGACAATTTATAATTATATTATATTTCATCACTGAAAATAGATGCCTTTTGCTTTGAGGCTGTGGCCACGTTATTTTTCTGTCCGACACCATCTTCGTTGGTTTCCTGTGAGGTATTTTGGATCCCCATCTCTTGCTATGAACTGACAAAACAGCAGAATCCCCTTGACAATCTTGATTTATCAAGGGAAATGGGAGAACACTATACACCATCCAAGATATTAAAATATTGTCAAGGCCGAACACTGATGAATACTCTGAGGAGATGGCCTGTGAGGCGCCGCCTTTCAACTTTTCCCCCTTAGTATGGTGGTCAGTAACATGCGGGAGACTGCGGAGGGGGTCATTTTTTTAATTGTGAACTGATGTGCTTTTACTCAATTCGGGAACCTCACAAGCCAAATTTGTAGTATTTTGCACGAATTGCAAGAGATGTTTGAATGTTGACGGTTGAAGTGGAAGCTCGTATTGAGCTTGCTAGAGGCTCATTTGCCTAGCCTTCAATAGCTCAGTTGGTAGAGCAGAGGACTGTAGTGGTAAAACAGGCATCCTTAGGTCGCTGGTTCAAATCCAGATTGAAGGACTTTTGCCAAATGCAAATTTTATTGAATACTTGGAAAGTAAAATGCTTGGAAAATAAAATAACAGACAATTTATAATTATATTATATTTCATCACTGAAAATAGATGCCTTTTGCTTTGAGGCTGTGGCCACGTTATGTTTCTGTCCGACACCAATCTTCGTTGGTTTCCTGTGAGGTGTTTTGGATCCCCATCTCTTGCTATTAACTGACAAAACAGCAGAATCCCCTTGACAATCTTGATTTCTCAAGGGAAATGGGAGAACACTATACACCATCCAAGATATTAAAATATTGTCAAGGCCCAACACTGCTGAATACTCTGAGGAGATGGCCTGTGAGGCGCGCCTTTCAACTTTTCCCCCTTAGTATGGTGGTCAGTAACATGCGGGAGACTGCGGAGGGGGTCATTTTTTTAATTGGGAACTGATGTGCTTTTACTCAATTCGGGAACCTCACAAGCCAAATTTGTAGTATTTTGCACGAATTGCAAGAGATGTTTACAAGTCGACGGTTGAAGTGGAAGCTCGTATTGAGTTTGCTAGAGAATGATTTGCCAAGCCTTCGATAGCTCGTCGCTGGTTCAAATCCGGCTCAAAGGACTTTTGCCAAATGCACATTTTATTGAATACTTGGAAAGTAAAATACTTGGAAAGTAAAATAACAGACAATTTATAATTATATTATATTTCATCACTGAAAATAGATGCCTTTTGCTTTGAGGCTGTGGCCACGTTATGTTTCTGTCCGACACCAATCTTCGTTGGTTTCCTGTGAGGTGTTTTGGATCCCCATCTCTTGCTATGAACTGACAAAACAGCAGAATCCCCTTGACAATCTTGATTTATCAAGGGAAATGGGAGAACACTATACACCATGCAAGATATTAAAATATTGTCAAGGCCGAACACTGATGAATACTCTGAGGAGATGGCCTGTGAGGCGCCGCCTTTCAACTTTTCTTCCTTAGTAGGGTGGTCAGTAACATGCGGGAGACTGCGGAGGGGGTCATTTTTTTAATTGTGAACTGATGTGCTTTTACTCAATTCGGGAACCTCACAAGCCAAATTTGTAGTATTTTGCACGAATTGCAAGAGATGTTTGAATGTCGGCGGTTGAAGTCGAGGCTCGTATTGAGCTTGCTAGAGACTAATTTGCCAAGCCTTCGATAGCTCAGTTGGTACAGCAGAGGACTGTAGTGGTACAACAAGCATCCTTAGGTCGCTGGTTCAAATCCGGCTCGAAGGACTTTTGCCAAATGCAAATTTTATTGAATACTTGGAAAGTAAAATACTTGGAAAGTAAAATAACAGACAATTTATAATTATATTTCATCACTGAAAATAGATGCCTTTTGCTTTGAGGCTGTGGCCACGTTATGTTTCTGTCCAACACGAATCTTCATTGGTTTCATGTGAGGTGTTTTGGATCCCCATCTCATGCTATGAACTGGCAAAACAGCAGAATCCCCTTGACAATCTTGATTTCTCAAGGGAAATGAGAGAACACTATACACCATCCAAGATATTAAAATATTGTCAAGGCCCAACACGGCTGAATACTCTGAGGAGATGGCCTGTGAGGCGCCGCCTTTCAACTTTTCCCCCTTAGTATGGTGGTCAGTAACATGCGGGAGACTGCGGAGGGGGTCATTTTTTTAATTGTGAACTGATGTGCTTTTACTCAATTCGGGAACCTCACAGGCCAAATTTGTAGTATTTTGCACGAATTGCAAGAGATGTTTGAATGTCGACGGTTGAAGTGGAAGCTCGTATTGAGCTTGCTAGAGACTGATTTGCCAAGCCTTCGATAGCTCAGTTGGTAGAGCAGAGGACTGTAGTGGTAAAACGGCATCCTTAGGTCACTGGTTCAAATCCAGATTGAAGGACTTTTGCCAAATGCAAATTTTATTGAATACTTGGAAAATAAAATAACAGACAATTTATAATTATATTATATTTCATCACTCAAAATAGATGCCTTTTGCTTTGAGGCTGTGGCCACGTTATGTTTCTGTCCGACACCAATCTTCGTTGGTTTCCTGTGAGGTGTTTTGGATCCCCATCTCTTGCTATGAACTGACAAAACAGCAGAATCCCCTTGACAATCTTGATTTCTCAAGGGAAATGGGAGAACACTATACACCATCCAAGATATTAAAATATTGTCAAGGCCCAAGACTGCTGAATACTCTGAGGAGATGGCCTGTGAGGCGCGCCTTTCAACTTTTCCCCCTTAGTATGGTGGTCAGTAACATGCGGGAGACTGCGGAGGGGTCATTTTTTTAATTGGGAACTGATGTGCTTTTACTCAATTCGGGAACCTCACAAGCCAAATTTGTAGTATTTTGCACGAATTGCAAGAGATGTTTACAAGTCGACGGTTGAAGTGGAAGCTCGTATTGAGTTTGCTAGAGAATGATTTGCCAAGCCTTCGATAGCTCGTCGCTGGTTCAAATCCGGCTCAAAGGACTTTTGCCAAATGCACATTTTATTGAATACTTGGAAAGTAAAATACTTGGAAAGTAAAATAACAGACAATTTATAATTACATTATATTTCATCACTGAAAATAGATGCCTTTTGCTTTGAGGCTGTGGCCACGTTATTTTTCTGTCCGACACCAATCTTCGTTGGTTTCCTGTGAGGTATTTTGGATCCCCATCTCTTGCTATGAACTGACAAAACAGCAGAATCCCCTTGACAATCTTGATTTATCAAGGGAAATGGGAGAACACTATACACCATCCAAGATATTAAAATATTGTCAAGGTCGAACACTGATGAATACTCTGAGGAGATGGCCTGTGAGGCGCCGCCTTTCAACTTTTCCTCCTTAGTATGGTGGTCAGTAACATGCGGGAGACTGCGGAGGGGGTCATTTTTTTAATTGTGAACTGATGTGCTTTTACTCAATTCGGGAACCTCACAAGCCAAATTTGTAGTATTTTGCACGAATTGCAAGAGATGTTTGAATGTCGACGGTTGAAGTGGAAGCTCGTATTGAGCTTGCTAGAGACTGGTTTGCCAAGCCTTCGATAGCTCAGTTGGTACAGCGGAGGACTGTAGTGGTAAAACAGACATCCTTAGGTCGCTGGTTCAAATCCGGCTCGAAGGACTTTTGCCAAATGCACATTTTATTGAATACTTGGAAAGTAAAATACTTGGAAAATAAAATAACAGACAATTTATAATTATATTATATTTCATCACTGAAAATAGATGCCTTTTGCTTTGAGGCTGTGACCATGTTATTTTTCTGTCCAACACGAATCTTCATTGGTTTCCTGTGAGGTGTTTTGGATCCCCATCTCTTGCTATGAACTGGCAAAACAGCAGAATCCCCTTGACAATCTTGATTTCTCAAGGGAAATGAGAGAACACTATACACCATCCAAGATATTAAAATGTTGTCAAGGCCCAACGCGGCTGAATACTCTGAGGAGATGGCCTGTGAGGTGCCGCCTTTCAACTTTTCCCCCTTAGTATGGTGGTCAGTAACATGCGGGAGACTGCGGAGGGGGTCATTTTTTTAATTGGGAACTGATGTGCTTTTACTCAATTCGGGAACCTCACAAGCCAAATTTGTAGTATTTTGCACGAATTGCAAGAGATGTTTGAATGTGGACGGTTGAAGTGGAAGCTCGTATTGAGCTTGCTAGAGACTGATTTGCCAAGCTTTCGATAGCTCAGTTGGTAGAGCAGAGGACTGTAGTGGTAAAACAGGCATCCTTAGGTCGCTGGTTCAAATCCAGCTTGAAGGACTTTTGCCAAATGCAAATTTGATTGAATACTTGGAAATTAAAATGCTTGGAAAATAAAATAACAGACAATTTATAATTATATTATATTTCATCACTGAAAATAGATGCCTTTTGCTTTGAGGCTGTGGCCACGTTATGTTTCTGGCCGACACCAATCTTCGTTGGTTTCCTGTGAGGTGTTTTGGATCCCCATCTCTTGCTATGAACTGACAAAACAGCAGAATCCCCTTGACAATCTTGATTTCTCAAGGGAAATGAGAGAACACTATACACCATCCAAGATATTAAAATATTGTCAAGGCCCAACACTGCTGAATACTCTGAGGAGATGGCCTGTGAGGCGCGCCTTTCAACTTTTCCCCCTTAGTATGGTGGTCAGTAACATGCGGGAGACTGCGGAGGGGGTCATTTTTTTAATTGGGAACTGATGTGCTTTTACTCAATTCGGGAACCTCACAAGCCAAATTTGTAGTATTTTGCACGAATTGCAAGAGATGTTTACAAGTCGACGGTTGAAGTGGAAGCTCGTATTGGGTTTGCTAGAGAATGATTTGCCAAGCCTTCGATAGCTCGTCGCTGGTTCAAATCCGGCTCAAAGGACTTTTGCCAAATGCACATTTTATTGAATACTTGGAAAGTAAAATACTTGGAAAGTAAAATAACAGACAATTTATAATTATATTATATTTCATCACTGAAAATAGATGCCTTTTGCTTTGAGGCTGTGGCCACGTTATGTTTCTGTCCGACACCAATCTTCGTTGGTTTCCTCTGAGGTGTTTTGGATCCCCATCTCTTGCTATGAACTGACAAAACAGCAGAATCCCCTTGACAATCCTGATTTATCAAGGGAAATGGGAGAACACTATACACCATGCAAGATATTAAAATATTGTCAAGGCCGAACACTGATGAATACTCTGAGGAGATGGCCTGTGAGGTGCCGCCTTTCAACTTTTCCCCCTTAGTATGGTGGTCAGTAACATGCGGGAGACTGCGGAAGGGGTAATTTTTTTAATTGGGAACTGATGTGCTTTTACTCAATTCGGGAACCTCACAAGCCAAATTTGTAGTATTTTGCACGAATTGCAAGAGATGTTTACAAGTCGACGGTTGAAGTGGAAGCTCGTATTGAGCTTGCTAGAGACTGATTTGCCAAGCTTTCGATAGCTCAGTTGGTAGAGCAGAGGACTGTAGTGGTAAAACAGGCATCCTTAGGTCGCTGGTTCAAATCCAGATTGAAGGACTTTTGCCAAATGCAAATTTTATTGAATACTTGGAAAGTAAAATACTTGGAAAGTAAAATAACAGACAATTTATAATTATATTTCATCACTGAAAATAGATGCCTTTTGCTTTGAGGCTGTGGCCACGTTCTGTTTCTGTCCAACACGAATCTTCATTGGTTTCATGTGAGGTGTTTTGGATCCCCATCTCTTGCTATGAACTGGCAAAACAGCAGAATCCCCTTGACAATCTTGATTTATCAAGGGAAATGGGAGAACACTATACACCATCCAAGATATTAAAATATTGTCAAGGCCGAACACTGATGAATACTCTGAGGAGATGGCCTGTGAGGCGCCGCCTTTCAACTTTTCCCCCTTAGTATGGTGGTCAGTAACATGCGGGAGACTGCGGAGGGGGTCATTTTTTTAATTGTGAACTGATGTGCTTTTACTCAATTCGGGAACCTCACAAGCCAAATTTGTAGTATTTTGCACGAATTGCAAGAGATGTTTGAATGGCGACGGTTGAAGTGGAAGCTCGTATTGAGCTTGCTAGAGACTGATTTGCCAAGCCTTCGATAGCTCAGTTGGTACAGCGGAGGACTGTAGTGGTAAAACAAACATCCTTAGGTCGCTGGTTCAAATCCGGCTCGAAGGACTTTTGCCAAATGCACATTTTATTGAATACTTGGAAAGTAAAATACTTGGAAAATAAAATAACAGACAATTTATAATTATATTATATTTCATCACTGAAAATAGATGCCTTTTGCTTTGAGGCTGTGACCATGTTATTTTTCTGTTCAACACGAATCTTCATTGGTTTCCTGTGAGGTGTTTTGGATCCCCATCTCTTGCTATGAACTGGCAAAACAGCAGAATCCCCTTGACAATCTTGATTTCTCAAGGGAAATGAGAGAACACTATACACCATCCAAGATATTAAAATATTGTCAAGGCCCAACGCGGCTGAATACTCTGAGGAGATGGCCTGTGAGGTGCCGCCTTTCAACTTTTCCCCCTTAGTATGGTGGTCAGTAACATGCGGGAGACTGCGGAGGGGGTCATTTTTTTAATTGGGAACTGATGTGCTTTTACGCAATTCGGGAACCTCACAAGCCAAATTTGTAGTATTTTGCACGAATTGCAAGAGATGTTTGAATGTCGACGGTTGAAGTGGAAGCTCGTATTGAGCTTGCTAGAGAATGATTTGCCAAGCTTTCGATAGCTCAGTTGGTAGAGCAGAGGACTGTAGTGGCAAAACAGGCATCCTTAGGTCGCTGGTTCAAATCCAGATTGAAGGACTTTTGCCAAATGCAAATTTTATTGAATACTTGGAAAGTAAAATGCTTGGAAAATAAAATAACAGACAATTTATAATTATATTATATTTCATCACTGAAAATAGATGCCTTTTGCTTTGAGGCTGTGGCCACGTTATGTTTCTGGCCGACACCAATCTTCGTTGGTTTCCTGTGAGGTGTTTTGGATCCCCATCTCTTGCTATGAACTGACAAAACAGCAGAATCCCCTTGACAATCTTGATTTCTCAAGGGAAATGGGAGAACACTATACACCATCCAAGATATTAAAATATTGTCAAGGCCCAACACTGCTGAATACTCTGAGGAGATGGCCTGTGAGGCGCGCCTTTCAACTTTTCCCCCTTAGTATGGTGGTCAGTAACATGCGGGAGACTGCGGAGGGGGTCATTTTTTTAATTGGGAACTGATGTGCTTTTACTCAATTCGGGAACCTCACAAGCCAAATTTGTAGTATTTTGCACGAATTGCAAGAGATGTTTACAAGTCGACGGTTGAAGTGGAAGCTCGTATTGGGTTTGCTAGAGAATGATTTGCCAAGCCTTCGATAGCTCGTCGCTGGTTCAAATCCGGCTCATAGGACTTTTGCCAAATGCACATTTTATTGAATACTTGGAAAGTAAAATACTTGGAAAGTAAAATAACAGACAATTTATAATTATATTATATTTCATCACTGAAAATAGATGCCTTTTGCTTTGAGGCTGTGGCCACGTTATTTTTCTGTCCGACACCAATCTTCGTTGGTTTCCTGTGAGGTATTTTGGATCCCCATCTCTTGCTATGAATTGACAAAACAGCAGAATCCCCTTGACAATCTTGATTTATCAAGGGAAATGGGAGAACACTATACACCATCCAAGATATTAAAATATTGTCAAGGCCGAACACTGATGAATACTCTGAGGAGATGGCCTGTGAGGCGCCGCCTTTCAACTTTTCCCCCTCAGTATGGTGGTCAGTAACATGCGGGAGACTGCGGAGGGGGTCATTTTTTTAGTTGTGAACTGATGTGCTTTTACTCAATTCGGGAACCTCACAAGCCAAATTTGTAGTATTTTGCACGAATTGCAAGAGATGTTTGAATGTTGACGGTTGAAGTGTAAGCGCGTATTGAGCTTGCTAGAGACTGATTTGCCAAGCCTTCGATAGCTCAGTTGGTAGAGCAGAGGACTGTAGTGGTAAAACAGGCATCCTTAGGTCGCTGGTTCAAATCCAGATTGAAGGACTTTTGCCAAATGCAAATTTTATTGAATACTTGGAAAGTAAAATGCTTGGAAAATAAAATAACAGACAATTTATAATTATATTATATTTCATCACTGAAAATAGATGCCTTTTGCTTTGAGGCTGTGGCCACGTTATTTTTCTGTCCGACACCAATCTTCGTTGGTTTCCTGTGAGGTATTTTGGATCCCCATCTCTTGCTATGAACTGACAAAACAGCAGAATCCCCTTGACAATCTTGATTTCTCAAGGGAAATGGGAGAACACTATACACCATCCAAGATATTAAAATATTGTCAAGGCCGAACACTGATGAATACTCTGAGGAGATGGCCTGTGAGGCGCCGCCTTTCAACTTTTCCTCCTTAGTATGGTGGTCAGTAACATGCGGGAGACTGCGGAGGGGGTCATTTTTTTAATTGTGAACTGATGTGCTTTTACTCAATTCGGGAACCTCACAAGCCAAATTTGTAGTATTTTGCACGAATTGCAAGAGATGTTTGAATGTCGACGGTTGAAGTGGAAGCTCGTATTGAGCTTCCTAGAGACTGATCTGCCAAGCCTTCGATAGCTCAGTTGGTACAGCGGAGGACTGTAGTGGTAAAACAGACATCCTTAGGTCGCTGGTTCAAATCCGGCTCGAAGGACTTTTGCCAAATGCACATTTTATTGAATACTTGGAAAGTAAAATACTTGGAAAGTAAAATAACAGACAATTTATAATTATATTATATTTCATCACTGAAAATAGATGCCTTTTGCTTTGAGGCTGTGGCCACATTATTTTTCTGTCCAACACCAATCTTCTTTGGTTTCCTGTGAGGTGTTTTTTTGATCCCCATCTCTTGCTATGAACTGGCAAAACAGCATAATCCCCTTGACAATCTTGATGTCTCAAGGAAAATGAGAGAACACTATACACCATCCAAGATATTAAAATATTGTCAAGGCCCAACGCGGCTGAATACTCTGAGGAGATGGCCTGTGAGGTGCCGCCTTTCAACTTTTCCCCCTTAGTATGGTGGTCAATAACATGCGGGAGACTGCGGAGGGGGTCATTTTTTTAATTGGGAACTGATGTGCTTTTACCCAATTCGGGAACCTCACAAGCCAAATTTGTAGTATTTTGCACGAATTGCAAGAGATGTTTACAAGTCGACGGTTGAAGTGGAAGCTCGTATTGAGTTTGCTAGAGAATGATTTGCCAAGCCTTCGATAGCTCAGTTGGTAGAGCGGAGGACTGTAGTGGTACAACAGGCATCCTTAGGTCGCTGGTTCAAATCCGGGTCAAAGGACTTTTGCCAAATGCAAATTTTATTGAATACTTGGAAAGTAAAATACTTGGAAAGTAAAATAACAGACAATTTATAATTATATTTCATCACTGAAAATAGATGCCTTTTGCTTTGAGGCTGTGGCCACGTTATGTTTCTGTCCAACACGAATCTTCATTGGTTTCATGTGAGGTGTTTTGGATCCCCATCTCTTGCTATGAACTGGCAAAACAGCAGAATCCCCTTGACAATCTTGATTTCTCAAGGGAAATGAGAGAACACTATACACCATCCAAGATATTGTGGTGTAGTCAATCGTGGACCTCCTCACGCTCATACTCAAGTGTCGCCCTTTCATGCATGCATACCAGAAAGGAGAGGCGGCACGAGGAGCTGGGGTGCAACACGTCTTTATTCTTAACAATCCGGCTTTAGACTAACTTCTAGGCGGTAACCCCGCCCTTCAACATACGCGGGTCGCAGCCCGCGGATCAAACATAAACAGAGGACTGTCGTCCTTAGATAAGGAAGTGAGGACATCACATCCCCCCGTTACTAAACCTCAAGTCCAACTCAGCTCATCTCCTCAATGAGGCGGTGGGGCTTTTTCCTCGTCCTGGTTGGTCGACCTTCAATTCTTGTCGAAAGATCTGTCCATGTCTCAGGATTCACTTCTCCTTCGGAGTCTTCTCTATCTCCTTCATATGGAGCATCCCATGGATTAAGCTCATCACTCAGGTTTGTGTCACCTAAGGCTGGGGCTCTCGATACCCGTCGGAAGTGGGAAGAGTTCCTTGTGATGGTTCTGCGGTCTCCTTCCGCGGTGATGAGTGATCCTTTCCTGCGGATGACGATGAGAGGCTCCTCACTGAATGGGGCTATGTTTTTTCGAGGCTGGAGCTGGCGGACTATGACCATGTCTCCTGGCGCCAAATCATTTGTCTTGGCTTGTCGTTTTGTGTCCGCGGCCCTTTTCATGGTTTCCTTCATGTGTGCATCCTTCACCCTCATTTCTGCATCCCTTGCATAGTGGTCTTCCTCAATGGCTACGTGTGGTATTCTTGTTCTTATTGTTCGCCCAAACATCACTTCTGAAGGTGTTTTCCCCGTGGTGCTGTGTGGCGTATTTCTGTAGTCTCGCATGAGTTGGTATAACAGTTTTTCCACAGGTTCGCCCGTGATGCGAGCAATTTGTGTGGTGCGTTTGATGTTGCTCATGAACCGTTCGACGGTCCCATTGGCTTGTGGCCATAGAGGTGTTACTTTTCTGTGTCTGAAACCCATGTATTCGGCAAATCTTTGGAAGTCCTGGCCTGTGAATGGAGGTCCATTGTCAGATTTGACTACTTTGGGTACTCCGTACGTTGCGAACATGCGATCTAGGACTGGTATGGTGTGGTGTGCAGATGTTGATGGGACTATCTGTAGATCGGGGTATCTTGAGTACTCGTCTACTGCCACCAGGATGTATTCTCCTCCTTCCATGGGCCCAAAGTGATCGATGGCTATTTCTTCCCAGGCCCCTTCAGGTAGTGCGGTCATGTTTAGAGGTTCTGGGGAGGTGTGTGGCTTCACGAGAGCACAGGTGGGGCAGTCTTGTAGCAGTTCTTCTACTGCGGTATCTAGCTGTGGGAACCATATTTTCTGCCTCAGCATCCTTTTGGTGGACACAATTCCTCGATGTCCTTCGTGGGCAAGTTCGAGTATCTTCTGGCGCAGACTGCGCGGTTTCACTAGCTTTGTTCCTTTTAGCAGCATCCCTTCGTCGGATTTTGCCAGTTCTTCCTTCACAGCTAGGAAACAGGTGAGATCCCGCTTGACATCCTCGTTCATGTTTTCTCGAATTTGCTTGGCATGCTTCCATCGCCCTGTCTCTAGGCATCAGAGGATGGTTTGTATCCCTTGATCCGTGTTTGATTCACTGATGATGCGATCCATGTCCAGACCTTGCGGTGTGTTGCTGTGAATGACATATCTTATGTACTGGTCAGCTATGGATGGTTCTGGTCCACACGCGTCCTTCGGGTGTCTCGAGAGGAAGTCGGCAGGGTTCTGTTCTTTTCCGGGTCTGTGAGTGATGGAGAATTGATAGTCCTGTAGCCGGAGGGCCCATCGGGCAATGCGTGGTGGCATTTTAGCTTGAGGGTTGCCATAAATGAAGATGAGGGCTTGGTGGTCCGTTACAACTACGAAAGGCTTTCCGTATAGGAACAAATGGAAGTGTTCACAGGCCCACACCACGGCCAGGCCCTCTTTCTCTGCCTGCGAGTAGGCTTGCTCGGTCTTGGAGAGGCTTCGGCTGGCATAAGATATGATATGTTTCTTGTTTTCTTCTCGGTCATCGAGTTGTGTCAGGATGGCGCCTAGGCCTACTGGACTGGCGTCGACAATGAGTTCTGTCGTTCTTTTGGGGTCGAAGTATGCCATATTCTGGGCGTCGGATATGCGATCTTTAATCGTTTGGAATGCTTCCTGGCACTGAGGGGACCATGTAAACTCCGTGTTGAGTTTGGTGAGTGCTCGGAGGGGTTCACTGATGGATGCGAAATCTCGTATGTATCGGGTGCAGTAACTCGCAAGGCCCAAGAAGGACCTGAGGTCTGATGTAGTCGCGGGTGGCGGGGCTTCTCGGAGTGCACTCACTTTTTCCGGGTCGGGTGTCATTCCCTTTTCAGAGAATATGTGACCAAAGAAGCGGAGCGTTTTCTTGCGAAATTCACATTTGTCCTTGTTTAGTGTGAGTCGTGCCTCTTCCAGGGCCATGCACACTCTCATTAGTGTATCATCGTGTTGCTCTTGAGTTTGACCAAACACCAGGATGTCGTCGCTATAGTTTAGGCAGTTGGGTACATGTTTGATGATGTTGTGAATTTCTGCCTGAAAGATTTCAGCAGCGGACGACACACCAAAACGTAGCCGTTTGTAGCGGAAGAGTCCTAGGTGAGTGGCGAAAGTTGTTATATATCGAGAGCTTTTGCGTAGTTCCAGCTGATGGTACCCTTTGTTGAGGTCCAGTTTAGAGAACACAGTTGCCCCATTTAATAGATGCACCATATCTGTTATCCTCGGGGCTTGATGGCGTTCCCTTAGTATTGCCTCATTCGGCCTTCTCATGTCCACGCATATTCGGATGTCTTGAGAGTCCTTTTTGGGTACTGGTACAATTGGGGAGACCCATGGCGTGGGTCCTTCTGCCGGCTCAATGATGTCTGCATCCAGCAATTTTGATAGTTCCTTTTCCACTTGTTTTTGGATGTTTATGGGTATTCCTCGATAGTGTTGGGCTATGGGTGGGACCTTGGGGTCAATGTGGAGTTCTATTTGTCTGTCCTTCAGCTTCCCGAGGCCTTTGAATAGTGAGGGGAACACCTGTTCTATGCTTGCAGTGGGGTCTAGGTATTTGCGTACCATAAGACGGTACAATATGTGTATTAGTCCCATTTCTATTGCTGCCTGATAACTTAGTATGCATCCGCTCTCAGTCGCTGCTTCGAGGACGTGCATGGGTATCTTCTTTTCATGTTCTTTGTATCGGCACGAGGCCATGAAGAAGCCTTTACATGCGAGCGGGGTCTTTGATCCATAGGGAAAAATGAGTGTTCGCGCTGGTTGCAGGCGGGGGGCATTAGGTATGCTCTCGTAAACTTTCTCACTGATCACGTTTACGGTTGCTCCCGTGTCGATTAGAAATTCGGCTGTCGCTTGATTCACTTGTATTCTGAGGATTGGGCTATGCTCTTTTGCTGTGCTGTTTCCTAGCGCATATAGGTATCCTTTCCTTCTTGGTGTTTCTGGGTGTCTTTCCGATTTGGGTGTTTTCTCATCCGACGAAACACTGGACGCGCTGTCAGACTGGGATTGTTCGATGAGGCACCGTACGTATCTCCGTGGTCTTCTCCTTGACCTGGGAAGTGGTGTTCTGTTCTCCCTCCATTCTCTCTTCTCATGCTTTCTTTCCGTCTGGTCGTCGTGATGTTTGTGGCGCCCCTGTTCATGGGTCTGGTGTGACCCTCGATGGTTGCGGTAGGGCGTTGTTTGATTTTGTTCTGGTTCTGGTATGGGCTTGTGGCTCCTTCCGGCCCCTCTCATCTTGCTGCGGAAGATCAGACATACGGCTTTGTAGTGGTCTTCACCACCGCACGCGGAACAGTTTTGTCCTATTGCAGGGCATATTCCTTCGTGGGGATATTCGTGTCCGCACCGGTAGCAGAACGGATCACTGTTTCTTGCAGTCCCTTCCAGTTTGTTGAGGCATTCGTGTTTTCCATGTGTAATCTTTATGTCATCCAAACCTTCCACTTGTGCAGCTAGGGCTGCATCCGAGCGAGCCAGTCGAAGAATTTCGTCAAGGCTGCGCGGTTTCTGCAGGAGTCGCTTGCGGAAGTCGGCACTTTCACATCCCACTATGATCTGTGACCTGAGGGCCTCCTCATTAGAGTAATTATTGAAATCACAGTGCTTCATTTTCGCTCGTAATCTCATGACGAATGCATCTATGGTTTCACCCTTTTGTTGTTTGGTGGTGTGGAAAATGTGCCGCTCATAGTCTACATTGGTGTGAGGTGTGAAATATTCTGTGAGCGTAGTTTTTAGCTTGACGTACGTGTCTGTGCTGTCCTCGGGAATTTCGTCGAGAATGTCTCGGACATTTGGTCCGACAGCATGATTTAGAAGATTGAGTTTTTGGTCATCTTCCAGTGCGCCTGCCGCTTTCAGGCATACCTCAAAGTCCCTCAGCCACCTCTTCCACCTTGATCCTAGGGTGCCGGAGTCGGTGAGGTCGAAATTTGCTGGTAGCTGTGTTAGGAGGCTCTCCGTCATTTTCTTATAGCCTGTGCTGTTTGGTGTTACCGGGATGGTTAGTGAGTCTTCCTCTGAATTACTCATGAAACTGTTTCTGTGGTTATTTGACTGAGCCGGGTGTGATTTGTCACTCTGCAGCTGGGGAGCGCTGTAATTCAGGGTCCTAGTAGAAAGTCTTGGCGCGGTGGCACCCTGTTGTCAGCAGGGGGGGGCGCTGTGGTTTCTATTCCTAGTGCGGTGGCACTTTATTGCCACCAGGGTGCTGCAGACTGGGGCCTTAGCTGCTGATGTCGACAGGTGCGTGGTGTGATTCAATTTGTGCCTGGGGGGGAGAGGGCTCGCTCTTACCCCTTTGTGTCGGACTGTTGGAGCGGGAGGTTTTCGCCTCCACCGCTCGTGCGCGTTGCCGTTGGCGGGAGACCACTCCTCCACCGCCCGGTGATGTGTCTGCGGGGAGCTGGCAATTGCTCCACCCGCGCGGGGAGCCTTTGCTCCACCCGCTGATTACTTCGTGTGCTGGGCCGGGCCTCCGCGGGCGTTGCCGTTGGCGGGAGGTCACTCCTCCACCGCCCGGAAAAGTGTCTACGCAGGGAGCTGACAGCTGCTCCACCCGCGCGAAACACTCGCGCTGGAGATTTGGGCCTATGTGGGCCCACGTGCGATCAAGGTCCGGGCTCCCAGTGGTGACAGGGGATGTACCACGAGCAGCGGACCGACGATTTTTGGGCACTGTGGGAACTTTATTTCCTCGACGCCAGTGTGGTGTAGTCAATCGTGGACCTCCTCACGCTCATACTCAAGTGTCGCCCTTTCATGCATGCATACCAGAAAGGAGAGGCGGCACGAGGAGCTGGGGTGCAACACGTCTTTATTCTTAACGATCCGGCGTTAGACTAACTTCTAGGCGGTAACCCCGCCCTTCAACATACGCGGGTCGCAGCCCGCGGATCAAACATAAACAGAGGACTGTCGTCCTTAGATAAGGAAGTGAGGACATCACATCTATTAAAATATTGTCAAGGCCCAACACGGCTGAATACTCTGAGGAGATGGCCTGTGAGGCGCCGCCTTTCAACTTTTCCCCCTTAGTATGGTGGTCAGTAACATGCGGGAGACTGCGGAGGGGGTCATTTTTTTAATTGTGAACTGATGTGCTTTTACTCAATTCGGGAACCTCACAAGCCAAATTTGTAGTATTTTGCACGAATTGCAAGAGATGTTTGAATGTCGACGGTTGAAGTGGAAGCTCGTATTGAGCTTGCTAGAGACTGATTTGCCAAGCCTTCGATAGCTCAGTTGGTAGAGCAGAGGACTGTAGTGGTAAAACAGGCATCCTTAGGTCGCTGGTTCAAATCCAGATTGAAGGACTTTTGCCAAATGCAAATTTTATTGAATACTTGGAAAGTAAAATGCTTGGAAAATAAAATAACAGACAATTTATAATTATATTATATTTCATCACTGAAAATAGATGCCTTTTGCTTTGAGGCTGTGGCCACGTTATGTTTCTGGCCGACACCAATCTTCGTTGGTTTCCTGTGAGGTGTTTTGGATCCCCATCTCTTGCTATGAACTGGCAAAACAGCAGAATCCCCTTGACAATCTTGATTTCTCAAGGGAAATGAGAGAACACTATACACCATCCAAGATATTAAAATATTGTCAAGGCCCAACACGGCTGAATACTCTGAGGAGATAGCCTGTGAGGCGCCGCCTTTCAACTTTTCCCCCTTAGTATGGTGGTCAGTAACATGCGGGAGACTGCGGAGGGGGTCATTTTTTTAATTGTGAACTGATGTGCTTTTACTCAATTCGGGAACCTCACAAGCCAAATTTGTAGTATTTTGCACGAATTGCAAGAGATGTTTGAATGTCGACGGTTGAAGTGGAAGCTCGTATTGAGCTTGCTAGAGACTGATCTGCCAACCCTTCGATAGCTCAGTTGGTAGAGCAGAGGACTGTAGTGGTAAAACAGGCATCCTTAGGTCGCTGGTTCAAATCCAGATTGAAGGACTTTTGCCAAATGCAAATTTTATTGAATACTTGGAAAGTAAAATGCTTGGAAAATAAAATAACAGACAATTTATAATTATATTATATTTCATCACTGAAAATAGATGCCTTTTGCTTTGAGGCTGTGGCCACGTTATGTTTCTGTCCGACACCAATCTTCGTTGGTTTCCTGTGAGGTGTTTTGGATCCCCATCTCTTGCTATGAACTGACAAAACAGCAGAATCCCCTTGACAATCTTGATTACTCAAGGGAAATGGGAGAACACTATACACCATCCAAGATATTAAAATATTGTCAAGGCCCAACACTGCTGAATACTCTGAGGAGATGGCTTGTGAGGCGCGCCTTTCAACTTTTCCCCCTTAGTATGGTGGTCAGTAACATGCGGGAGACTGCGGAGGGGGTCATTTTTTTAATTGGGAACTGATGTGCTTTTACTCAATTCGGGAACCTCACAAGCCAAATTTGTAGTATTTTGCACGAATTGCAAGAGATGTTTACAAGTCTACGGTTGAAGTGGAAGCTCGTATTGAGTTTGCTAGAGAATGATTTGCCAAGCCTTCGATAGCTCGTCGCTGGTTCAAATCCGGCTCAAAGGACTTTTGCCAAATGCACATTTTATTGAATACTTGGAAAGTAAAATACTTGGAAAGTAAAATAACAGACAATTTATAATTATATTATATTTCATCACTGAAAATAGATGCCTTTTGCTTTGAGGCTGTGGCCACGTTATTTTTCTGTCCGACACCAATCTTCGTTGGTTTCCTGTGAGGTATTTTGGATCCCCATCTCTTGCTATGAACTGACAAAACAGCAGAATCCCCTTGACAATCTTGATTTATCAAGGGAAATGGGAGAACACTATACACCATCCAAGATATTAAAATATTGTCAAGGCCGAACACTGATGAATACTCTGAGGAGATGGCCTGTGAGGCGCCGCCTTTCAACTTTTCCTCCTTAGTATGGTGGTCAGTAACATGCGGGAGACTGCGGAGGGGGTCATTTTTTTAATTGTGAACTGATGTGCTTTTACTCAATTCGGGAACCTCACAAGCCAAATTTGTAGTATTTTGCACGAATTGCAAGAGATGTTTGAATGTCGACGGTTGAAGTGGAAGCTCGTATTGAGCTTGCTAGAGACTGATCTGCCAAGCCTTCGATAGCTCAGTTGGTACAGCGGAGGACTGTAGTGGTAAAACAGACATCCTTAGGTCGCTGGTTCAAATCCGGCTCGAAGGACTTTTGCCAAATGCACATTTTATTGAATACTTGGAAAGTAAAATACTTGGAAAGTAAAATAACAGACAATTTATAATTATATTATATTTCATCACTGAAAATAGATGCCTTTTGCTTTGAGGCTGTGGCCACATTATTTTTCTGTCCAACACCAATCTTCTTTGGTTTCCTGTGAGGTGTTTTTTTGATCCCCATCTCTTGCTATGAACTGGCAAAACATCATAATCCCCTTGACAATCTTGATGTCTCAAGGAAAATGAGAGAACACTATACACCATCCAAGATATTAAAATATTGTCAAGGCCCAACGCGGCTGAATACTCTGAGGAGATGGCCTGTGAGGTGCCGCCTTTCAACTTTTCCCCCTTAGTATGGTGGTCAATAACATGCGGGAGACTGCGGAGGGGGTCATTTTTTTAATTGGGAACTGATGTGCTTTTACCCAATTCGGGAACCTCACAAGCCAAATTTGTAGTATTTTGCACGAATTGCAAGAGATGTTTACAAATCGACGGTTGAAGTGGAAGCTCGTATTGAGTTTGCTAGAGAATGATTTGCCAAGCCTTCGATAGCTCAGTTGGTAGAGCGGAGGACTGTAGTGGTACAACAGGCATCCTTAGGTCGCTGGTTCAAATCCGGCTCAAAGGACTTTTGCCAAATGCAAATTTTATTGAATATTTGGAAAGTAAAATACTTGGAAAGTAAAATAACAGACAATTTATAATTATATTTCATCACTGAAAATAGATGCCTTTTGCTTTGAGGCTGTGGCCACGTTATGTTTCTGTCCAACACGAATCTTCATTGGTTTCATGTGAGGTGTTTTGGATCCCCATCTCTTGCTATGAACTGGCAAAACAGCAGAATCCCCTTGACAATCTTGATTTCTCAAGGGAAATGAGAGAACACTATACACCATCCAAGATATTAAAATATTGTCAAGGCCCAACACGGCTGAATACTCTGAGGAGATGGCCTGTGAGGCGCCGCCTTTCAACTTTTCCCCCTTAGTATGGTGGTCAGTAACATGCGGGAGACTGCGGAGGGGGTCATTTTTTTAATTGTGAACTGATGTGCTTTTACTCAATTCGGGAACCTCACAAGCCAAATTTGTAGTATTTTGCACGAATTGCAAGAGATGTTTGAATGTCGACGGTTGAAGTGGAAGCTAGTATTGAGCTTGCTAGAGACTGATTTGCCAAGCCTCCGATAGCTCAGTTGGTAGAGCAGAGGACTGTAGTGGTAAAACAGGCATCCTTAGGTCGCTGGTTCAAATCCAGATTGAAGGACTTTTGCCAAATGCAAATTTTATTGAATACTTGGAAAGTAAAATGCTTGGAAAATAAAATAACAGACAATGTATAATTATATTATATTTCATCACTGAAAATAGATGCCTTTTGCTTTGAGGCTGTGGCCACGTTATGTTTCTGGCCGACACCAATCTTCGTTGGTTTCCTGTGAGGTGTTTTGGATCCCCATCTCTTGCTATGAACTGACAAAACAGCAGAATCCCCTTGACAATCTTGATTTCTCAAGGGAAATGGGAGAACACTATACACCATCCAAGATATTAAAATATTGTCAAGGCCCAACACTGCTGAATACTCTGAGGAGATGGCCTGTGAGGCGCGCCTTTCAACTTTTCCCCCTTAGTATGGTGGTCAGTAACATGCGGGAGACTGTGGAGGGGGTCATTTTTTTAATTGGGAACTGATGTGCTTTTACTCAATTCGGGAAACTCACAAGCCAAATTTGTAGTATTTTGCACGAATTGCAAGAGATGTTTGAATGTCGACGGTTGAAGTGGAAGCTCGTATTGAGCTTGCTAGGGACTGATTTGCCAAGCCTTCGATAGCTCAGTTGGTAGAGAAGAGGACTGTAGTGGTAAAACAGGCATCCTTAGGTCGCTGGTTCAGATCCAGATTGAAGGACTTTTGCCAAATGCAAATTTTATTGAATACTTGGAAAGTAAAATGCTTGGAAAATAAAATAACAGACAATTTATAATTATATTATATTTCATCACTGAAAATAGATGCCTTTTGCTTTGAGGCTGTGGCCACGTTATGTTTCTGTCCGACACCAATCTTCGTTGGTTTCCTGTGAGGTGTTTTGGATCCCCATCTCTTGCTATGAACTGACAAAACAGCAGAATCCCCTTGACAATCTTGATTTATCAAGGGAAATGGGAGAACACTATACACCATCCAAGATATTAAAATATTGTCAAGGCCGAACACTGATGAATACTCTGAGGAGATGGCCTGTGAGGCGCCGCCTTTCAACTTTTCCTCCTTAGTATGGTGGTCAGTAACATGCGGGAGACTGCGGAGGGGGTCATTTTTTTAATTGTGAATTGATGTGCTTTTACTCAATTCGGGAACCTCACAAGCCAAATTTGTAGTATTTTGCACGAATTGCAAGAGATGTTTGAATGTCGACGGTTGAAGTGGAAGCTCGTATTGAGCTTGCTAGAGACTGATTTGCCAAGCCTTTGATAGCTCAGTTGGTAGAGCGGAGGACTGTAGTGGTAAAACAGGCATCCTTAGGTCGCTGGTTCAAATCCGGCTTAAAGGACTTTTGCCAAATGCACATTTTATTGAATACTTGGAAAGTAAAATACTTGGAAAGTAAAATAACAGACAATTTATAATTATATTATATTTCATCACTGAAAATAGATGCCTTTTGCTTTGAGGCTGTGGCCACGTTATTTTTCTGTCCAACACGAATCTTCATTGGTTTCCTGTCAGGTGTTTTGGATCACCATCTCTTGCTATGAACTGGCAAAACAGCAGAATCCCCTTGACAATCTTGATTTCTCAAGGGAAATGAGAGAACAATATACACCATCCAAGATATTAAAATATTGTCAAGGCCCAACACGGCTGAATACTCTGAGGAGATGGCCTGTGAGGCGCCGCCTTTCAACTTTTCCCCCTTAGTATGGTGGTCATTAACATGCGGGAGACTGCGGAGGGGGTCATTTTTTTAATTGGGAACTGATGTGCTTTTACTCAATTCGGGAACCTCACAAGCCAAATTTGTAGTATTTTGCACGAATTGCAAGAGATGTTTACAAGTCGACGGTTGAAGTGGAAGCTCGTATTGAGTTTGCTAGAGAATGATTTGCCAAGCCTTCAAAAGCTCAGTTGGTATAGCGGAGGATTGTAGTGGTAAAACAGGCATCCTTAGGTCGCTGGTTCAAATCCGGCTCGAAGGACTTTTGCCAAATGCAAATTTTATTGAATACTTGGAAAGTAAAATACTTGGAAAATAAAATAACAGACAATTTATAATTATATTATATTTCATCACTGAAAATAGATGCCTTTTGCTTTGAGGCTGTGGCCACGTTATTTTTCTGTCCGACCCCAATCTTCGTTGGTTTCCTGTGAGGTATTTTGGATCCCCATCTCTTGCTATGAACTGACAAAACAGCAGAATCCCCTTGACAATCTTGATTTCTCAAGGGAAATGGGAGAACTCTATACACCATCCAAGATATTAAAATATTGTCAAGGCCGAACACTGATGAATACTCTGAGGAGATGGCCTGTGAGGCGCTGCCTTTCAACTTTTCCTCCTTTGTATGGTGGTCAGTAACATGCGGGAGACTGCGGAGGGGGTCATTTTTTTAATTGTGAACTGATGTGCTTTTACTCAATTCAGGAACCTCACAAGCCAAATTTGTAGTATTTTGCACGAATTGCAAGAGATGTTTGAATGTCGACGGTTGAAGTGGAAGCTCGTATTGAGCTTGCTAGACACTGATTTGCCAAGCCTTCGATAGCTCAGTTGGTAGAGCGGAGGACTGTAGTGGTAAAACAGGCATCCTTAGGTCGCTGGTTCAAATCCGGCTCGAAGGACTTTTGCCAAATGCACATTTTATTGAATACTTGGAAAGTAAAATACTTGGAAAGTAAAATAACAGACAATTTATAATTATATTATATTTCATCACTGAAAATAGATGCCTTTTGCTTTGAGGCTGTGGCCACGTTATTTTTCTGTCCGACACCAATCTTCGTTGGTTTCCTGTGAGGTGTTTTGGATCCCCATCTCTTGCTATGAACTGACAAAACAGCAGAATCCCCTTGACAATCTTGATTTCTCAAGGGAAATGGGAGAACACCATACACCATCCAAGATATTAAAATATTGTCAAGGCCGAACACTGATGAATACTCTGAGGAGATGGCCTGTGAGGCGCCGCCTTTCAACTTTCCCTCCTTAGTATGGTGGTCAGTAACATGCGGGAGACTGCAGAGGCGGTCACTTTTTTAATTGGGAACTGATGTGCGTTTACTCAATTCGGGAACCTCACAAGCCAAATTTGTAGTATTTTGCACGAATTGCAAGAGATGTTTGCATGTCGACGGTTGAAGTGGAAGCTCGAATTGAGCTTGCTAGAGAACGGTTTGTCAAGCCTTAGATAGCTCAGTTGGTAGAGGATAGGACTGTAGTGGTAAAACAGGCATCCTTAGGTCGCTGGTTCAAATCCGGCTTGAAGGACTTTTGCCAAATGCAAATTTTATTGAATACCTGGAAAGTAAAATACTTGGAAAATAACATAACAGACAATTTATAATTATATTATATTTCATCACTGAAAATAGATGCCTTTTGCTTTGAGGCTGTGGCCACATTATTTTTCTGTCCAACACCAATCTTCTTTGGTTTCCTGTGAGGTGTTTTTTTGATCCCCATCTCTTGCTATGAACTGGCAAAACAGCATAATCCCCTTGACAATCTTGATTTCTCAAGGAAAATGAGAGAACACTATACACCATCCAAGATATTAAAATATTGTCAAGGCCCAACGCAGCTGAATACTCTGAGGAGATGGCCTGTGAGGTGCCGCCTTTCAACTTTTCCCCCTTAGTATGGTGGTCAGTAACATGCGGGAGACTGCGGAGGGGGTCATTTTTTTAATTGGGAACTGATGTGCTTTTACTCAATTCGGGAACCTCACAAGCCAAATTTGTAGTATTTTGCACGAATTGCAAGAGATGTTTACAAGTCGACGGTTGAAGTGGAAGCTCGTATTGAGTTTGCTAGAGAATGATTTGCCAAGCCTTCGAAAGCTCAGTTGGTAGAGCGGAGGACTGTAGTGGTACAACAGGCATCCTTAGGTCGCTGGTTCAAATCCGGCTCGAAGGACTTTTGCCAAATGCAAATTTTATTGAATACTTGGAAAGTAAAATACTTGGAAAGTAAAATAACAGACAATTTATAATTATATTATATTTCATCACTGAAAATAGATGCCTTTTGCTTTGAGGCTGTGGCCACGTTATGTTTCTGTCCAACACGAATCTTCATTGGTTTCATGTGAGGTGTTTTGGATCCCCATCTCTTGCTATGAACTGGCAAAACAGCAGAATCCCCTTGACAATCTTGATTTCTCAAGGGAAATGAGAGAACACTATACACCATCCAAGATATTAAAATATTGTCAAGGCCCAACGCGGCTGAATACTCTGAGGAGATGGCCTGTGAGGTGCCGCCTTTCAACTTTTCCCCCTTAGTATGGTGGTCAGTAACATGCGGGAGACTGCGGAGGGGGTCATTTTTTTAATTGGGAATTGATGTGCTTTTACTCAATTCGGGAACCTCACAAGCCAAATTTGTAGTATTTTGCACGAATTGCAAGAGATGTTTACAAGTCGACGGTTGAAGTGGAAGCTCGTATTGAGTTTGCTAGAGTTGATTTGCCAAGCCTTTGATAGCTCAGTTGGTAGAGCAGAGGACTGTAGTGGTAAAACAGGCATCCTTAGGTCGCTGGTTCAATTCTGGCTCAAAGGACTTTTGCCAAATGCACATTTTATTGAATACTTGGAAAGTAAAATACTTGGAAAGTAAAATAACAGACAATTTATAATTATATTATATTTCATCACTGAAAATAGATGCCTTTTGCTTTGAGGCTGTGGCCACGTTATTTTTCTGTCCAACACGAATCTTCATTGGTTTCCTGTCAGGTGTTTTGGATCCCCATCTCTTGCTATGAACTGGCAAAACAGCAGAATCCCCTTGACAATCTTGATTTCTCAAGGGAAATGAGAGAACACTATACACCATCCAAGATATTAAAATATTGTCAAGGCCCAACACGGCTGAATACTCTGAGGAGATGGCCTGTGACACGCCGCCTTTCAACTTTTCCCCCTTAGTATGGTGGTCATTAACAGGCGGGAGACTGCAGAGGGGGTCATTTTTTTAATTGGGAACTGATGTGCTTTTACTCAATTCGGGAACCTCACAAGCCAAATTTGTAGTATTTTGCACGAATTGCAATAGATGTTTGAATGTCGACGGTTGAAGTGGAAGCTCGTATTGAGCTTGCTAGAGACTGATTTGCCAAGCCTTCGATAGCTCAGTTGGTAGAGCAGAGGACTGTAGTGGTAAAACAGGCATCCTTAGGTCGCTGGTTCAAATCCAGATTGAAGGACTTTTGCCAAATGCAAATTTTATTGAATACTTGGAAAGTAAAATGCTTGGAAAATAAAATAACAGACAATTTATAATTATATTATATTTCATCACTGAAAATAGATGCCTTTTGCTTTGAGGCTGTGGCCACGTTATGTTTCTGGCCGACACCAATCTTCGTTGGTTTCCTGTGAGGTGTTTTGGATCCCCATCTCTTGCTATAAACTGACAAAACAGCAGAATCCCCTTGACAATCTTGATTTCTCAAGGGAAATGGGAGAACACTATACACCATCCAAGATATTAAAATATTGTCAAGGCCCAACACTGCTGAATACTCTGAGGAGATGGCCTGTGAGGCGCGCCTTTCAACTTTTCCCCCTTAGTATGGTGGTCAGTAACATGCGGGAGACTGTGGAGGGGGTCATTTTTTTAATTGGGAACTGATGTGCTTTTACTCAATTCGGGAACCTCACAAGCCAAATTTGTAGTATTTTGCACGAATTGCAAGAGATGTTTGAATGTCGACGGTTGAAGTGGAAGCTCGTATTGAGCTTGCTAGAGACTGATATGCCAAGCCTTCGATAGCTCAGTTGGTAGAGAAGAGGACTGTAGTGGTAAAACAGGCATCCTTAGGTCGCTGGTTCAGATCCAGATTGAAGGACTTTTGCCAAATGCACATTTTATTGAATACTTGGAAAGTAAAATGCTTGGAAAATAAAATAACAGACAATTTATAATTATATTATATTTCATCACTGAAAATAGATGCCTTTTGCTTTGAGGCTGTGGCCACGTTATGTTTCTGCCGACACCAATCTTCGTTGGTTTCCTGTGAGGTGTTTTGGATCCCCATCTCTTGCTATGAACTGACAAAACAGCAGAATCCCCTTGACAATCTTGATTTATCAAGGGAAATGGGAGAACACTATACACCATCCAAGATATTAAAATATTGTCAAGGCCGAACACTGATGAATACTCTGAGGAGATGGCCTGTGAGGCGCCGCCTTTCAACTTTTCCTCCTTAGTATGGTGGTCAGTAACATGCGGGAGACTGCGGAGGGGGTCATTTTTTTAATTGTGAATTGATGTGCTTTTACTCAATTCGGGAACCTCACAAGCCAAATTTGTAGTATTTTGCACGAATTGCAAGAGATGTTTGAATGTCGACGGTTGAAGTGGAAGCTCGTATTGAGCTTGCTAGAGACTGATTTGCCAAGCCTTTGATAGCTCAGTTGGTAGAGCGGAGGACTGTAGTGGTAAAACAGGCATCCTTAGGTCGCTGGTTCAAATCCGGCTTAAAGGACTTTTGCCAAATGCACATTTTATTGAATACTTGGAAAGTAAAATACTTGGAAAGTAAAATAACAGACAATTTATAATTATATTATATTTCATCACTGAAAATAGATGCCTTTTGCTTTGAGGCTGTGGCCACGTTATTTTTCTGTCCAACACGAATCTTCATTGGTTTCCTGTCAGGTGTTTTGGATCACCATCTCTTGCTATGAACTGGCAAAACAGCAGAATCCCCTTGACAATCTTGATTTCTCAAGGGAAATGAGAGAACAATATACACCATCCAAGATATTAAAATATTGTCAAGGCCCAACACGGCTGAATACTCTGAGGAGATGGCCTGTGAGGCGCCGCCTTTCAACTTTTCCCCCTTAGTATGGTGGTCATTAACATGCGGGAGACTGCGGAGGGGGTCATTTTTTTAATTGGGAACTGATGTGCTTTTACTCAATTCGGGAACCTCACAAGCCAAATTTGTAGTATTTTGCACGAATTGCAAGAGATGTTTGAATGTCGACGGTTGAAGTGGAAGCTAGTATTGAGCTTGCTAGAGACTGATTTGCCAAGCCTCCGATAGCTCAGTTGGTAGAGCAGAGGACTGTAGTGGTAAAACAGGCATCCTTAGGTCGCTGGTTCAAATCCAGATTGAAGGACTTTTGCCAAATGCAAATTTTATTGAATACTTGGAAAGTAAAATGCTTGGAAAATAAAATAACAGACAATGTATAATTATATTATATTTCATCACTGAAAATAGATGCCTTTTGCTTTGAGGCTGTGGCCACGTTATGTTTCTGGCCGACACCAATCTTCGTTGGTTTCCTGTGAGGTGTTTTGGATCCCCATCTCTTGCTATGAACTGACAAAACAGCAGAATCCCCTTGACAATCTTGATTTCTCAAGGGAAATGGGAGAACACTATACACCATCCAAGATATTAAAATATTGTCAAGGCCCAACACTGCTGAATACTCTGAGGAGATGGCCTGTGAGGCGCGCCTTTCAACTTTTCCCCCTTAGTATGGTGGTCAGTAACATGCGGGAGACTGTGGAGGGGGTCATTTTTTTAATTGGGAACTGATGTGCTTTTACTCAATTCGGGAACCTCACAAGCCAAATTTGCAGTATTTTGCACGAATTGCAAGAGATGTTTGAATGTCGACGGTTGAAGTGGAAGCTCGTATTGAGCTTGCTAGAGACTGATTTGCCAAGCCTTCGATAGCTCAGTTGGTAGAGCGGAGGACTGTAGTGGTAAAACAGGCATCCTTAGGTCGCTGGTTCAAATCCGGCTTAAAGGACTTTTGCCAAATGCACATTTTATTGAATACTTGGAAAGTAAAATACTTGGAAAGTAAAATAACAGACAATTTATAATTATATTATATTTCATCACTGAAAATAGATGCCTTTTGCTTTGAGGCTGTGGCCACGTTATTTTTCTGTCCAACACGAATCTTCATTGGTTTCCTGTCAGGTGTTTTGGATCACCATCTCTTGCTATGAACTGGCAAAACAGCAGAATCCCCTTGACAATCTTGATTTCTCAAGGGAAATGAGAGAACAATATACACCATCCAAGATATTAAAATATTGTCAAGGCCCAACACGGCTGAATATTCTGAGGAGAAGGCCTGTGAGGCGCCGCCTTTCAACTTTTCCCCCTTAGTATGGTGGTCATTAACATGCGGGAGACTGCGGAGGGGGTCATTTTTTTAATTGGGAACTGATGTGCTTTTACTCAATTCGGGAACCTCACAAGCCAAATTTGTAGTATTTTGCACGAATTGCAAGAGATGTTTACAAGTCGACGGTTGAAGTGGAAGCTCGTATTGAGTTTGCTAGAGAATGATTTGCCAAGCCTTCAAAAGCTCAGTTGGTAGAGCGGAGGACTGTAGTGGTAAAACAGGCATCCTTAGGTCGCTGGTTCAAATCCGGCTCGAAGGACTTTTGCCAAATGCAAATTTTATTGAATACTTGGAAAGTAAAATACTTGGAAAATAAAATAACAGACAATTTATAATTATATTATATTTCATCACTGAAAATAGATGCCTTTTGCTTTGAGGCTGTGGCCAGGTTATGTTTCTGTCCAACACCAATCTTCATTGGTTTCCTGTGAGGTGTTTCGGATCCCCATCTCTTGCTATGAACTGGCAAAACAGCAGAATCCCCTTGACAATCTTGATTTCTCAAGGGAAATGAGAGAACAGTATACACCATCCAAGATATTAAAATATTGTCATGGCCCAACACGGCTGAATACTCTGAGGAGATGGCCTGTGAGGCGCTGCCTTTCAACTTTTCCCCCTTAGTATGGTGGTCAGTAACATGCGGGAGACTGCGGAGGGGGTCATTTTTTTAATTGGGAACTGATGTGCTTTTACTCAATTCGGGAACGTCACAAGCCGAATTTGTAATATTTTGCACGAATTGCAAGAGATGTTTACAAGTCGACGGTTGAAGTGGAAGCTCGTATTGAGTTTGCTAGAGAACAATTTGCCAAGCCTTCGATAGCTCAGTTGGTAGAGCGGAGGACTGTAGTGGTAAAGCAGGCATCCTTAGGTCGCTGGTTCAAATCCGGCTCGAAGGACCTTTGCCAAATGCACATTTTATTGAATACTTGGAATGTAAAATACTTGGAAAGTAAAATAACAGACAATTTATAATTATATTATATTTCATCACTGAAAATAGATGCCTTTTGCTTTGAGGCTGTGGCCACGTTATTTTTCTGCCCGACACCAATCTTCATTGGTTTCCTGTGAGGTATTTTGGATCCCCATCTCTTGCTATGAACTGACAAAACAGCAGAATCCCCTTGACAATCTTGATTTCTCAAGGGAAATGGGAGAACTCTATACACCATCCAAGATATTAAAATATTGTCAAGGCCGAACACTGATGAATACTCTGAGGAGATGGCCTGTGAGGCGCTGCCTTTCAACTTTTCCTCCTTTGTATGGTGGTCAGTAACATGCGGGAGACTGCGGAGGGGGTCATTTTTTTAATTGTGAACTGATGTGCTTTTACTCAATTCGGGAACCTCACAAGCCAAATTTGTAGTATTTTGCACGAATTGCAAGAGATGTTTGAATGTCGACGGTTGAAGTGGAAGCTCGTATTGAGCTTGCTAGACACTGATTTGCCAAGCCTTCGATAGCTCAGTTGGTAGAGTGGAGGACTGTAGTGGTAAAACAGGCATCCTTAGGTCGCTGGTTCAAATCCGGCTCGAAGGACTTTTGCCAAATGCACATTTTATTGAATACTTGGAAAGTAAAATACTTGGAAAGTAAAATAACAGACAATTTATAATTATATTATATTTCATCACTGAAAATAGATGCCTTTTGCTTTGAGGCTGTGGCCACGTTATTTTTCTGTCCAACACGAATCTTCATTGGTTTCCTGTCAGGTGTTTTGGATCCCCATCTCTTGCTATGAACTGGCAAAACAGCAGAATCCCCTTGACAATCTTGATTTCTCAAGGGAAATGAGAGAACACTATACAAGATCCAAGATATTAAAATATTGTCAAGGCCCAACACGGCTGAATACTCTGAGGAGATGGCCTGTGACACGCCGCCTTTCAACTTTTCCCCCTTAGTATGGTGGTCATTAACAGGCGGGAGACTGCAGAGGGGGTCATTTTTTTAATTGGGAACTGATGTGCTTTTACTCAATTCGGGAACCTCACAAGCCAAATTTGTAGTATTTTGCACGAATTGCAAGAGATGTTTGAATGTCGACGGTTGAAGTGGAAGCTCGTATTGAGCTTGCTAGAGACTGATTTGCCAAGCCTTCGATAGCTCAGTTGGTAGAGCAGAGGACTGTAGTGGTAAAACAGGCATCCTTAGGTCGCTGGTTCAAATCCAGATTGAAGGACTTTTGCCAAATGCAAATTTTATTGAATACTTGGAAAGTAAAATGCTTGGAAAATAAAATAACAGACAATTTATAATTATATTATATTTCATCACTGAAAATAGATGCCTTTTGCTTTGAGGCTGTGGCCACGTTATGTTTCTGGCCGACACCAATCTTCGTTGGTTTCCTGTGAGGTGTTTTGGATCCCCATCTCTTGCTATAAACTGACAAAACAGCAGAATCCCCTTGACAATCTTGATTTCTCAAGGGAAATGGGAGAACACTATACACCATCCAAGATATTAAAATATTGTCAAGGCCCAACACGGCTGAATACTCTGAGGAGATGGCCTGTGACACGCCGCCTTTCAACTTTTCCCCCTTAGTATGGTGGTCATTAACAGGCGGGAGACTGCAGAGGGGGTCATTTTTTTAATTGGGAACTGATGTGCTTTTACTCAATTCGGGAACCTCACAAGCCAAATTTGTAGTATTTTGCACGAATTGCAAGAGATGTTTGAATGTCGACGGTTGAAGTGGAAGCTCGTATTGAGCTTGCTAGAGACTGATTTGCCAAGCCTTCGATAGCTCAGTTGGTAGAGCGGAGGACTGTAGTGGTAAAACAGGCATCCTTAGGTCGCTGGTTCAAATCCGGCTCGAAGGACTTTTGCCAAATGCACATTTTATTGAATACTTGGAAAGTAAAATACTTGGAAAGTAAAATAACAGACAATTTATAATTATATTATATTTCATCACTGAAAATAGATGCCTTTTGCTTTGAGGCTGTGGCCACATTATTTTTCTGTCCAACACCAATCTTCTTTGGTTTCCTGTGAGGTGTTTTTTTGATCCCCATCTCTTGCTATGAACTGGCAAAACAGCATAATCCCCTTGACAATCTTGATTTCTCAAGGAAAATGAGAGAACACTATACACCATCCAAGATATTAAAATATTGTCAAGGCCCAACGCAGCTGAATACTCTGAGGAGATGGCCTGTGAGGTGCCGCCTTTCAACTTTTCCCCCTTAGTATGGTGGTCAGTAACATGCGGGAGACTGCGGAGGGGGTCATTTTTTTAATTGGGAACTGATGTGCTTTTACTCAATTCGGGAACCTCACAAGCCAAATTTGTAGTATTTTGCACGAATTGCAAGAGATGTTTACAAGTCGACGGTTGAAGTGGAAGCTCGTATTGAGTTTGCTAGAGAATGATTTGCCAAGCCTTCGAAAGCTCAGTTGGTAGAGCGGAGGACTGTAGTGGTACAACAGGCATCCTTAGGTCGCTGGTTCAAATCCGGCTCGAAGGACTTTTGCCAAATGCAAATTTTATTGAATACTTGGAAAGTAAAATACTTGGAAAGTAATATAACAGACAATTTATAATTATATTATATTTCATCACTGAAAATAGATGCCTTTTGCTTTGAGGCTGTGGCCACGTTATGTTTCTGTCCAACACGAATCTTCATTGGTTTCATGTGAGGTGTTTTGGATCCCCATCTCTTGCTATGAACTGGCAAAACAGCAGAATCCCCTTGACAATCTTGATTTCTCAAGGGAAATGAGAGAACACTATACACCATCCAAGATATTAAAATATTGTCAAGGCCCAACGCGGCTGAATACTCTGAGGAGATGGCCTGTGAGGTGCCGCCTTTCAACTTTTCCCCCTTAGTATGGTGGTCAGTAACATGCGGGAGACTGCGGAGGGGGTCATTTTTTTAATTGGGAATTGATGTGCTTTTACTCAATTCGGGAACCTCACAAGCCAAATTTGTAGTATTTTGCACGAATTGCAAGAGATGTTTACAAGTCGACGGTTGAAGTGGAAGCTCGTATTGAGTTTGCTAGAGTTGATTTGCCAAGCCTTTGATCGCTCAGTTGGTAGAGCAGAGGACTGTAGTGGTAAAACAGGCATCCTTAGGTCGCTGGTTCAATTCTGGCTCAAAGGACTTTTGCCAAATGCACATTTTATTGAATACTTGGAAAGTAAAATACTTGGAAAGTAAAATAACAGACAATTTATAATTATATTATATTTCATCACTGAAAATAGATGCCTTTTGCTTTGAGGCTGTGGCCACGTTATTTTTCTGTCCAACACGAATCTTCATTGGTTTCCTGTCAGGTGTTTTGGATCCCCATCTCTTGCTATGAACTGGCAAAACAGCAGAATCCCCTTGACAATCTTGATTTCTCAAGGGAAATGAGAGAACACTATACACCATCCAAGATATTAAAATATTGTCAAGGCCCAACACGGCTGAATACTCTGAGGAGATGGCCTGTGAGGCGCCGCCTTTCAACTTTTCCCCCTTAGTATGGTGGTCATTAACAGGCGGGAGACTGCGAAGGGGGTCATTTTTTTAATTGGGAACTGATGTGCTTTTACTCAATTCGGGAACCTCACAAGCCAAATTTGTAGTATTTTGCACGAATTGCAAGAGATGTTTGAATGTCGACGGTTGAAGTGGAAGCTCGTATTGAGCTTGCTAGAGACTGATTTGCCAAGCCTTCGATAGCTCAGTTGGTAGAGAAGAGGACTGTAGTGGTAAAACAGGCATCCTTAGGTCGCTGGTTCAGATCCAGATTGAAGGACTTTTGCCAAATGCAAATTTTATTGAATACTTGGAAAGTAAAATGCTTGGAAAATAAAATAACAGACAATTTATAATTATATTATATTTCATCACTGAAAATAGATGCCTTTTGCTTTGAGGCTGTGGCCACGTTATGTTTCTGCCGACACCAATCTTCGTTGGTTTCCTGTGAGGTGTTTTGGATCCCCATCTCTTGCTATGAACTGACAAAACAGCAGAATCCCCTAGACAATCTTGATTTATCAAGGGAA
This sequence comes from Ambystoma mexicanum, assembly GCF_040938575.1. Taxonomy (NCBI): domain Eukaryota; kingdom Metazoa; phylum Chordata; class Amphibia; order Caudata; family Ambystomatidae; genus Ambystoma; species Ambystoma mexicanum. The sequence goes on along the minus strand of NC_090921.1, from coordinate 1,025,499,001 downwards.
ATGGGAGAACACTATACACCATCCAAGATATTAAAATATTGTCAAGGCCGAACACTGATGAATACTCTGAGGAGATGGCCTGTGAGGCGCCGCCTTTCAACTTTTCCTCCTTAGTATGGTGGTCAGTAACATGCGGGAGACTGCGGAGGGGGTCATTTTTTTAATTGTGAATTGATGTGCTTTTACTCAATTCGGGAACCTCACAAGCCAAATTTGTAGTATTTTGCACGAATTGCAAGAGATGTTTGAATGTCGACGGTTGAAGTGGAAGCTCGTATTGAGCTTGCTAGAGACTGATTTGCCAAGCCTTTGATAGCTCAGTTGGTAGAGCGGAGGACTGTAGTGGTAAAACAGGCATCCTTAGGTCGCTGGTTCAAATCCGGCTTAAAGGACTTTTGCCAAATGCACATTTTATTGAATACTTGGAAAGTAAAATACTTGGAAAGTAAAATAACAGACAATTTATAATTATATTATATTTCATCACTGAAAATAGATGCCTTTTGCTTTGAGGCTGTGGCCACGTTATTTTTCTGTCCAACACGAATCTTCATTGGTTTCCTGTCAGGTGTTTTGGATCACCATCTCTTGCTATGAACTGGCAAAACAGCAGAATCCCCTTGACAATCTTGATTTCTCAAGGGAAATGAGAGAACAATATACACCATCCAAGATATTAAAATATTGTCAAGGCCCAACACGGCTGAATACTCTGAGGAGATGGCCTGTGAGGCGCGCCTTTCAACTTTTCCCCCTTAGTATGGTGGTCAGTAACATGCGGGAGACTGTGGAGGGGGTCATTTTTTTAATTGGGAACTGATGTGCTTTTACTCAATTCGGGAACCTCACAAGCCAAATTTGCAGTATTTTGCACGAATTGCAAGAGATGTTTGAATGTCGACGGTTGAAGTGGAAGCTCGTATTGAGCTTGCTAGAGACTGATTTGCCAAGCCTTCGATAGCTCAGTTGGTAGAGAAGAGGACTGTAGTGGTAAAACAGGCATCCTTAGGTCGCTGGTTCAGATCCAGATTGAAGGACTTTTGCCAAATGCAAATTTTATTGAATACTTGGAAAGTAAAATGCTTGGAAAATAAAATAACAGACAATTTATAATTATATTATATTTCATCACTGAAAATAGATGCCTTTTGCTTTGAGGCTGTGGCCACGTTATGTTTCTGTCCGACACCAATCTTCGTTGGTTTCCTGTGAGGTGTTTTGGATCCCCATCTCTTGCTATGAACTGACAAAACAGCAGAATCCCCTTGACAATCTTGATTTATCAAGGGAAATGGGAGAACACTATACACCATCCAAGATATTAAAATATTGTCAAGGCCGAACACTGATGAATACTCTGAGGAGATGGCCTGTGAGGCGCCGCCTTTCAACTTTTCCTCCTTAGTATGGTGGTCAGTAACATGCGGGAGACTGCGGAGGGGGTCATTTTTTTAATTGTGAATTGATGTGCTTTTACTCAATTCGGGAACCTCACAAGCCAAATTTGTAGTATTTTGCACGAATTGCAAGAGATGTTTGAATGTCGACGGTTGAAGTGGAAGCTCGTATTGAGCTTGCTAGAGACTGATTTGCCAAGCCTTTGATAGCTCAGTTGGTAGAGCGGAGGACTGTAGTGGTAAAACAGGCATCCTTAGGTCGCTGGTTCAAATCCGGCTTAAAGGACTTTTGCCAAATGCACATTTTATTGAATACTTGGAAAGTAAAATACTTGGAAAGTAAAATAACAGACAATTTATAATTATATTATATTTCATCACTGAAAATAGATGCCTTTTGCTTTGAGGCTGTGGCCACGTTATTTTTCTGTCCAACACGAATCTTCATTGGTTTCCTGTCAGGTGTTTTGGATCACCATCTCTTGCTATGAACTGGCAAAACAGCAGAATCCCCTTGACAATCTTGATTTCTCAAGGGAAATGAGAGAACAATATACACCATCCAAGATATTAAAATATTGTCAAGGCCCAACACGGCTGAATACTCTGAGGAGATGGCCTGTGAGGCGCCGCCTTTCAACTTTTCCCCCTTAGTATGGTGGTCATTAACATGCGGGAGACTGCGGAGGGGGTCATTTTTTTAATTGGGAACTGATGTGCTTTTACTCAATTCGGGAACCTCACAAGCCAAATTTGTAGTATTTTGCACGAATTGCAAGAGATGTTTACAAGTCGACGGTTGAAGTGGAAGCTCGTATTGAGTTTGCTAGAGAATGATTTGCCAAGCCTTCAAAAGCTCAGTTGGTAGAGCGGAGGACTGTAGTGGTAAAACAGGCATCCTTAGGTCGCTGGTTCAAATCCGGCTCGAAGGACTTTTGCCAAATGCAAATTTTATTGAATACTTGGAAAGTAAAATACTTGGAAAATAAAATAACAGACAATTTATAATTATATTATATTTCATCACTGAAAATAGATGCCTTTTGCTTTGAGGCTGTGGCCAGGTTATGTTTCTGTCCAACACCAATCTTCATTGGTTTCCTGTGAGGTGTTTCGGATCCCCATCTCTTGCTATGAACTGGCAAAACAGCAGAATCCCCTTGACAATCTTGATTTCTCAAGGGAAATGAGAGAACAGTATACACCATCCAAGATATTAAAATATTGTCAAGGCCCAACACGGCTGAATACTCTGAGGAGATGGCCTGTGAGGCGCTGCCTTTCAACTTTTCCCCCTTAGTATGGTGGTCAGTAACATGCGGGAGACTGCGGAGGGGGTCTTTTTTTTAATTGGGAACTGATGTGCTTTTACTCAATTCGGGAACGTCACAAGCCAAATTTGTAATATTTTGCACGAATTGCAAGAGATGTTTACAAGTCGACGGTTGAAGTGGAAGCTCGTATTGAGTTTGCTAGAGAACAATTTGCCAAGCCTTCGATAGCTCAGTTGGTAGAGCGGAGGACTGTAGTGGTAAAGCAGGCATCCTTAGGTCGCTGGTTCAAATCCGGCTCGAAGGACCTTTGCCAAATGCACATTTTATTGAATACTTGGAATGTAAAATACTTGGAAAGTAAAATAACAGACAATTTATAATTATATTATATTTCATCACTGAAAATAGATGCCTTTTGCTTTGAGGCTGTGGCCACGTTATTTTTCTGTCCGACACCAATCTTCGTTGGTTTCCTGTGAGGTATTTTGGATCCCCATCTCTTGCTATGAACTGACAAAACAGCAGAATCCCCTTGACAATCTTGATTTCTCAAGGGAAATGGGAGAACTCTATACACCATCCAAGATATTAAAATATTGTCAAGGCCGAACACTGATGAATACTCTGAGGAGATGGCCTGTGAGGCGCTGCCTTTCAACTTTTCCTCCTTTGTATGGTGGTCAGTAACATGCGGGAGACTGCGGAGGGGGTCATTTTTTTAATTGTGAACTGATGTGCTTTTACTCAATTCGGGAACCTCACAAGCCAAATTTGTAGTATTTTGCACGAATTGCAAGAGATGTTTGAATGTCGACGGTTGAAGTGGAAGCTCGTATTGAGCTTGCTAGACACTGATTTGCCAAGCCTTCGATAGCTCAGTTGGTAGAGCGGAGGACTGTAGTGGTAAAACAGGCATCCTTAGGTCGCTGGTTCAAATCCGGCTCGAAGGACTTTTGCCAAATGCACATTTTATTGAATACTTGGAAAGTAAAATACTTGGAAAGTAAAATAACAGACAATTTATAATTATATTATATTTCATCACTGAAAATAGATGCCTTTTGCTTTGAGGCTGTGGCCACGTTATTTTTCTGTCCGACACCAATCTTCGTTGGTTTCCTGTGAGGTGTTTTGGATCCCCATCTCTTGCTATGAACTGACAAAACAGCAGAATCCCCTTGACAATCTTGATTTCTCAAGGGAAATGGGAGAACACCATACACCATCCAAGATATTAAAATATTGTCAAGGCCGAACACTGATGAATACTCTGAGGAGATGGCCTGTGAGGCGCCGCCTTTCAACTTTCCCTCCTTAGTATGGTGGTCAGTAACATGCGGGAGACTGCAGAGGCGGTCACTTTTTTAATTGGGAACTGATGTGCGTTTACTCAATTCGGGAACCTCACAAGCCAAATTTGTAGTATTTTGCACGAATTGCAAGAGATGTTTGCATGTCGACGGTTGAAGTGGAAGCTCGAATTGAGCTTGCTAGAGAATGGTTTGTCAAGCCTTAGATAGCTCAGTTGGTAGAGGATAGGACTGTAGTGGTAAAACAGGCATCCTTAGGTCGCTGGTTCAAATCCGGCTCGAAGGACTTTTGCCAAATGCAAATTTTATTGAATACCTGGAAAGTAAAATACTTGGAAAATAACATAACAGACAATTTATAATTATATTATATTTCATCACTGAAAATAGATGCCTTTTGCTTTGAGGCTGTGGCCACATTATTTTTCTGTCCAACACCAATCTTCTTTGGTTTCCTGTGAGGTGTTTTTTTGATCCCCATCTCTTGCTATGAACTGGCAAAACAGCATAATCCCCTTGACAATCTTGATTTCTCAAGGAAAATGAGAGAACACTATACACCATCCAAGATATTAAAATATTGTCAAGGCCCAACGCAGCTGAATACTCTGAGGAGATGGCCTGTGAGGTGCCGCCTTTCAACTTTTCCCCCTTAGTATGGTGGTCAGTAACATGCGGGAGACTGCGGAGGGGGTCATTTTTTTAATTGGGAACTGATGTGCTTTTACTCAATTCGGGAACCTCACAAGCCAAATTTGTAGTATTTTGCACGAATTGCAAGAGATGTTTACAAGTCGACGGTTGAAGTGGAAGCTCGTATTGAGTTTGCTAGAGAATGATTTGCCAAGCCTTCGAAAGCTCAGTTGGTAGAGCGGAGGACTGTAGTGGTACAACAGGCATCCTTAGGTCGCTGGTTCAAATCCGGCTCGAAGGACTTTTGCCAAATGCAAATTTTATTGAATACTTGGAAAGTAAAATACTTGGAAAGTAATATAACAGACAATTTATAATTATATTATATTTCATCACTGAAAATAGATGCCTTTTGCTTTGAGGCTGTGGCCACGTTATGTTTCTGTCCAACACGAATCTTCATTGGTTTCATGTGAGGTGTTTTGGATCCCCATCTCTTGCTATGAACTGGCAAAACAGCAGAATCCCCTTGACAATCTTGATTTCTCAAGGGAAATGAGAGAACACTATACACCATCCAAGATATTAAAATATTGTCAAGGCCCAACGCGGCTGAATACTCTGAGGAGATGGCCTGTGAGGTGCCGCCTTTCAACTTTTCCCCCTTAGTATGGTGGTCAGTAACATGCGGGAGACTGCGGAGGGGGTCATTTTTTTAATTGGGAATTGATGTGCTTTTACTCAATTCGGGAACCTCACAAGCCAAATTTGTAGTATTTTGCACGAATTGCAAGAGATGTTTACAAGTCGACGGTTGAAGTGGAAGCTCGTATTGAGTTTGCTAGAGTTGATTTGCCAAGCCTTTGATCGCTCAGTTGGTAGAGCAGAGGACTGTAGTGGTAAAACAGGCATCCTTAGGTCGCTGGTTCAATTCTGGCTCAAAGGACTTTTGCCAAATGCACATTTTATTGAATACTTGGAAAGTAAAATACTTGGAAAGTAAAATAACAGACAATTTATAATTATATTATATTTCATCACTGAAAATAGATGCCTTTTGCTTTGAGGCTGTGGCCACGTTATTTTTCTGTCCAACACGAATCTTCATTGGTTTCCTGTCAGGTGTTTTGGATCCCCATCTCTTGCTATGAACTGGCAAAACAGCAGAATCCCCTTGACAATCTTGATTTCTCAAGGGAAACGAGAGAACACTATACACCATCCAAGATATTAAAATATTGTCAAGGCCCAACACGGCTGAATACTCTGAGGAGATGGCCTGTGAGGCGCCGCCTTTCAACTTTTCCCCCTTAGTATGGTGGTCATTAACAGGCGGGAGACTGCGAAGGGGGTCATTTTTTTAATTGGGAACTGATGTGCTTTTACTCAATTCGGGAACCTCACAAGCCAAATTTGTAGTATTTTGCACGAATTGCAAGAGATGTTTGAATGTCGACGGTTGAAGTGGAAGCTCGTATTGAGCTTGCTAGAGACTGATTTGCCAAGCCTTCGATAGCTCAGTTGGTAGAGCAGAGGACTGTAGTGGTAAAACAGGCATCCTTAGGTCACTGGTTCAAATCCAGATTGAAGGACTTTTGCCAAATGCAAATTTTATTGAATACTTGGAAAGTAAAATGCTTGGAAAATAAAATAACAGACAATTTATAATTATATTATATTTCATCACTGAAAATAGATGCCTTTTGCTTTGAGGCTGTGGCCACGTTATGTTTCTGTCCAACACCAATCTTCATTGGTTTCCTGTGAGGTGATTCGGATCCCCATCTCTTGCTATGAACTGGCAAAACAGCAGAATCCCCTTGACAATCTTGATTTCTCAAGGGAAATGAGAGAACAGTATACACCATCCAAGATATTAAAATATTGTCAAGGCCCAACACGGCTGAATACTCTGAGGAGATGGCCTGTGAGGCGCCGCCTTTCAACTTTTCCCCCTTAGTATGGTGGTCAGTAACATGCGGGAGACTGCGGAGGGGGTCATTTTTTTTCATTGGGAACTGATGTGCTTTTACTCAATTCGGGAACGTCACAAGCCAAATTTGTAGTATTTTGCACGAATTGCAAGAGATGTTTACAAGTCGACGGTTGAAGTGGAAGCTCGTATTGAGTTTGCTAGAGAACGATTTGCCAAGCCTTCGATAGCTCAGTTGGTAGAGCGGAGGACTGTAGTGGTAAAACAGGCATCCTTAGGTCGCTGGTTCAAATCCGGCTCGAAGGACTTTTGCCAAATGCACATTTTATTGAATACTTGGAAAGTAAAATACATAAAATAACAGACAATTTATAATTATATTATATTTCATCACTGAAAATAGATGCCTTTTGCTTTGAGGCTGTGGCCACGTTATTTTTCTGTCCGACACCAATCTTCGTTGGTTTCCTGTGAGGTATTTTGGATCCCCGTCTCTTGCTATGAACTGACAAAACAGCAGAATCCCCTTGACAATCTTGATTTCTCAAGGGAAATGGGAGAACACTATACACCATCCAAGATATTAAAATATTGTCAAGGCCCAACACAGCTGAATACTCTGAGGAGATGGCCTGTGAGGCGCCGCCTTTCAACTTTTCCCCCTTAGTATGGTGGTCATTAACATGCGGGAGACTGCGGAGGGGGTCATTTTTTTAATTGGGAACTGATGTGCTTTTACTCAATTCGGGAACCTCACAAGCCAAATTTGTAGTATTTTGCACGAATTGCAAGAGATGTTTACAAGTCGACGGTTGAAGTGGAAGCTCGTATTGAGTTTGCTAGAGTTGATTTGCCAAGCCTTTGATAGCTTAGTTGGTAGAGCAGAGGACTGTAGTGGTAAAACAGGCATCCTTAGGTCGCTGGTTCAAATCTGGCTCAAAGGACTTTTGCCAAATGCACATTTTATTGAATACTTGGAAAGTAAAATACTTGGAAAGTAAAATAACAGACAATTTATAATTATATTATATTTCATCACTGAAAATAGATGCCTTTTGCTTTGAGGCTGTGGCCACGTTATTTTTCTGTCCAACACGAATCTTCATTGGTTTCCTGTCAGGTGTTTTGGATCCCCATCTCTTGCTATGAACTGGCAAAACAGCAGAATCCCCTTGACAATCTTGATTTCTCAAGAGAAATGAGAGAACACTATACACCATCCAAGATATTAAAATATTGTCAAGGCCCAACACGGCTGAATACTCTGAGGAGATGGCCTGTGAGGCGCCGCCTTTCAACTTTTCCCCCTTAGTATGGTGGTCATTAACATGCGGGAGACTGCGGAGGGGGTCATTTTTTTAATTGGGAACTGATGTGCTTTTACTCAATTCGGGAACCTCACAAGCCAAATTTGTAGTATTTTGCACGAATTGCAAGAGATGTTTGAATGTCGACGGTTGAAGTGGAAGCTCGTATTGAGCTTGCTAGACACTGATTTGCCAAGCCTTCGATAGCTCAGTTGGTAGAGCGGAGGACTGTAGTGGTAAAACAGGCATCCTTAGGTCGCTGGTTCAAATCCGGCTCGAAGGACTTTTGCCAAATGCACATTTTATTGAATACTTGGAAAGTAAAATACTTGGAAAGTAAAATAACAGACAATTTATAATTATATTATATTTCATCACTGAAAATAGATGCCTTTTGCTTTGAGGCTGTGGCCACGTTATTTTTCTGTCCGACACCAATCTTCGTTGGTTTCCTGTGAGGTGTTTTGGATCCCCATCTCTTGCTATGAACTGACAAAACAGCAGAATCCCCTTGACAATCTTGATTTCTCAAGGGAAATGGGAGAACACCATACACCATCCAAGATATTAAAATATTGTCAAGGCCGAACACTGATGAATACTCTGAGGAGATGGCCTGTGAGGCGCCGCCTTTCAACTTTCCCTCCTTAGTATGGTGGTCAGTAACATGCGGGAGACTGCAGAGGCGGTCACTTTTTTAATTGGGAACTGATGTGCGTTTACTCAATTCGGGAACCTCACAAGCCAAATTTGTAGTATTTTGCACGAATTGCAAGAGATGTTTGCATGTCGACGGTTGAAGTGGAAGCTCGAATTGAGCTTGCTAGAGAACGGTTTGTCAAGCCTTAGATAGCTCAGTTGGTAGAGGATAGGACTGTAGTGGTAAAACAGGCATCCTTAGGTCGCTGGTTCAAATCCGGCTCGAAGGACTTTTGCCAAATGCAAATTTTATTGAATACCTGGAAAGTAAAATACTTGGAAAATAACATAACAGACAATTTATAATTATATTATATTTCATCACTGAAAATAGATGCCTTTTGCTTTGAGGCTGTGGCCACATTATTTTTCTGTCCAACACCAATCTTCTTTGGTTTCCTGTGAGGTGTTTTTTTGATCCCCATCTCTTGCTATGAACTGGCAAAACAGCATAATCCCCTTGACAATCTTGATTTCTCAAGGAAAATGAGAGAACACTATACACCATCCAAGATATTAAAATATTGTCAAGGCCCAACGCAGCTGAATACTCTGAGGAGATGGCCTGTGAGGTGCCGCCTTTCAACTTTTCCCCCTTAGTATGGTGGTCAGTAACATGCGGGAGACTGCGGAGGGGGTCATTTTTTTAATTGGGAACTGATGTGCTTTTACTCAATTCGGGAACCTCACAAGCCAAATTTGTAGTATTTTGCACGAATTGCAAGAGATGTTTACAAGTCGACGGTTGAAGTGGAAGCTCGTATTGAGTTTGCTAGAGTTGATTTGCCAAGCCTTTGATAGCTCAGTTGGTAGAGCAGAGGACTGTAGTGGTAAAACAGGCATCCTTAGGTCGCTGGTTCAAATCTGGCTCAAAGGACTTTTGCCAAATGCACATTTTATTGAATACTTGGAAAGTAAAATACTTGGAAAGTAAAAAACAGACAATTTATAATTATATTATATTTCATCACTGAAAATAGATGCCTTTTGCTTTGAGGCTGTGGCCACGTTATTTTTCTGTCCAACACGAATCTTCATTGGTTTCCTGTCAGGTGTTTTGGATCCCCATCTCTTGCTATGAACTGGCAAAACAGCAGAATCCCCTTGACAATCTTGATTTCTCAAGGGAAATGAGAGAACACTATACACCATCCAAGATATTAAAATATTGTCAAGGCCCAACACGGCTGAATACTCTGAGGAGATGGCCTGTGAGGCGCCGCCTTTCAACTTTTCCCCCTTAGTATGGTGGTCATTAACATGCGGGAGACTGCGGAGGGGGTCATTTTTTTAATTGTGAACTGATGTGCTTTTACTCAATTCGGGAACCTCACAAGCCAAATTTGTAGTATTTTGCACGAATTGCAAGAGATGTTTACAAGTCGACGGTTGAAGTGGAAGCTCGTATTGAGTTTGCTAGAGAATGATTTGCCAAGCCTTCGAAAGCTCAGTTGGTAGAGCGGAGGACTGTAGTGGTACAACAGGCATCCTTAGGTCGCTGGTTCAAATCCGGCTCGAAGGACTTTTGCCAAATGCAAATTTTATTGAATACTTGGAAAGTAAAATACTTGGAAAGTAATATAACAGACAATTTATAATTATATTATATTTCATCACTGAAAATAGATGCCTTTTGCTTTGAGGCTGTGGCCACGTTATGTTTCTGTCCAACACGAATCTTCATTGGTTTCATGTGAGGTGTTTTGGATCCCCATCTCTTGCTATGAACTGGCAAAACAGCAGAATCCCCTTGACAATCTTGATTTCTCAAGGGAAATGAGAGAACACTATACACCATCCAAGATATTAAAATATTGTCAAGGCCCAACGCGGCTGAATACTCTGAGGAGATGGCCTGTGAGGTGCCGCCTTTCAACTTTTCCCCCTTAGTATGGTGGTCAGTAACATGCGGGAGACTGCGGAGGGGGTCATTTTTTTAATTGGGAATTGATGTGCTTTTACTCAATTCGGGAACCTCACAAGCCAAATTTGTAGTATTTTGCACGAATTGCAAGAGATGTTTACAAGTCGACGGTTGAAGTGGAAGCTCGTATTGAGTTTGCTAGAGTTGATTTGCCAAGCCTTTGATCGCTCAGTTGGTAGAGCAGAGGACTGTAGTGGTAAAACAGGCATCCTTAGGTCGCTGGTTCAATTCTCGCTCAAAGGACTTTTGCCAAATGCACATTTTATTGAATACTTGGAAAGTAAAATACTTGGAAAGTAAAATAACAGACAATTTATAATTATATTATATTTCATCACTGAAAATAGATGCCTTTTGCTTTGAGGCTGTGGCCACGTTATTTTTCTGTCCAACACGAATCTTCATTGGTTTCCTGTCAGGTGTTTTGGATCCCCATCTCTTGCTATGAACTGGCAAAACAGCAGAATCCCCTTGACAATCTTGATTTCTCAAGGGAAATGAGAGAACACTATACACCATCCAAGATATTAAAATATTGTCAAGGCCCAACACGGCTGAATACTCTGAGGAGATGGCCTGTGAGGCGCCGCCTTTCAACTTTTCCCCCTTAGTATGGTGGTCATTAACAGGCGGGAGACTGCGAAGGGGGTCATTTTTTTAATTGGGAACTGATGTGCTTTTACTCAATTCGGGAACCTCACAAGCCAAATTTGTAGTATTTTGCACGAATTGCAAGAGATGTTTGAATGTCGACGGTTGAAGTGGAAGCTCGTATTGAGCTTGCTAGAGACTGATTTGCCAAGCCTTCGATAGCTCAGTTGGTAGAGCAGCGGACTGTAGTGGTAAAACAGGCATCCTTAGGTCACTGGTTCAAATCCAGATTGAAGGACTTTTGCCAAATGCAAATTTTATTGAATACTTGGAAAGTAAAATGCTTGGAAAATAAAATAACAGACAATTTATAATTATATTATATTTCATCACTGAAAATAGATGCCTTTTGCTTTGAGGCTGTGGCCACGTTATGTTTCTGTCCAACACCAATCTTCATTGGTTTCCTGTGAGGTGATTCGGATCCCCATCTCTTGCTATGAACTGGCAAAACAGCAGAATCCCCTTGACAATCTTGATTTCTCAAGGGAAATGAGAGAACAGTATACACCATCCAAGATATTAAAATATTGTCAAGGCCCAACACGGCTGAATACTCTGAGGAGATGGCCTGTGAGGCGCCGCCTTTCAACTTTTCCCCCTTAGTATGGTGGTCAGTAACATGCGGGAGACTGCGGAGGCGCTCATTTTTTTAATTGGGAAACTGATGTGCTTTTACTCAATTCGGGAACGTCACAAGCCAAATTTGTAGTATTTTGCACGAATTGCAAGAGATGTTTACAAGTCGACGGTTGAAGTGGAAGCTCGTGTTGAGTTTGCTAGAGAACGATTTGCCAAGCCTTCGATAGCTCAGTTGGTAGAGCGGAGGACTGTAGTGGTAAAACAGGCATCCTTAGGTCGCTGGTTCAAATCCGGCTCGAAGGACTTTTGCCAAATGCACATTTTATTGAACACTTGGAAAGTAAAATACATAAAATAACAGACAATTTATAATTATATTATATTTCATCACTGAAAATAGATGCCTTTTGCTTTGAGGCTGTGGCCACGTTATTTTTCTGTCCGACACCAATCTTCGTTGGTTTCCTGTGAGGTATTTTGGATCCCCATCTCTTGCTATGAACTGACAAAACAGCAGAATCCCCTTGACAATCTTGATTTCTCAAGGGAAATGGGAGAACACTATACACCATCCAAGATATTAAAATATTGTCAAGGCCCAACACAGCTGAATACTCTGAGGAGATGGCCTGTGAGGCGCCGCCTTTCAACTTTTCCCCCTTAGTATGGTGGTCATTAACATGCGGGAGACTGCGGAGGGGGTCATTTTTTTAATTGGGAACTGATGTGCTTTTACTCAATTCGGGAACCTCACAAGCCAAATTTGTAGTATTTTGCACGAATTGCAAGAGATGTTTACAAGTCGACGGTTGAAGTGGAAGCTCGTATTGAGTTTGCTAGAGTTGATTTGCCAAGCCTTTGATAGCTCAGTTGGTAGAGCAGAGGACTGTAGTGGTAAAACAGGCATCCTTAGGTCGCTGGTTCAAATCTGGCTCAAAGGACTTTTGCCAAATGCACATTTTATTGAATATTTGGAAAGTAAAATACTTGGAAAGTAAAATAACAGACAATTTATAATTATATTATATTTCATCACTGAAAATAGATGCCTTTTGCTTTGAGGCTGTGGCCACGTTATTTTTCTGTCCAACACGAATCTTCATTGGTTTCCTGTCAGGTGTTTTGGATCCCCATCTCTTGCTATGAACTGGCAAAACAGCAGAATCCCCTTGACAATCTTGATTTCTCAAGGGAAATGAGAGAACACTATACACCATCCAAGATATTAAAATATTGTCAAGGCCCAACACGGCTGAATACTCTGAGGAGATGGCCTGTGAGGCGCCGCCTTTCAACTTTTCCCCCTTAGTATGGTGGTCATTAACATGCGGGAGACTGCGGAGGGGGTCATTTTTTTAATTGGGAACTGATGTGCTTTTACTCAATTCGGGAACCTCACAAGCCAAATTTGTAGTATTTTGCACGAATTGCAAGAGATGTTTGAATGTCGACGGTTGAAGTGGAAGCTCGTATTGAGCTTGCTAGAGACTGATTTGCCAAGCCTTCGATAGCTCAGTTGGTAGAGCAGAGGACTGTAGTGGTAAAACAGGCATCCTTAGGTCGCTGGTTCAAATCCAGATTGAAGGACTTTTGCCAAATGCAAATTTTATTGAATACTTGGAAAGTAAAATGCTTGGAAAATAAAATAACAGACAATTCATAATTATATTATATTTCATCACTGAAAATAGATGCCTTTTGCTTTGAGGCTGTGGCCACGTTATGTTTCTGTCCAACACCAATCTTCATTGGTTTCCTGTGAGGTGATTCAGATCCCCATCTCTTGCTATGAACTGGCAAAACAGCAGAATCCCCTTGACAATCTTGATTTCTCAAGGGAAATGAGAGAACAGTATACACCATCCAAGATATTAAAATATTGTCAAGGCCCAACACGGCTGAATACTCTGAGGAGATGGCCTGTGAGGCGCCGCCTTTCAACTTTTCCCCCTTAGTATGGTGGTCAGTAACATGCGGGAGACTGCGGAGGGGGTCATTTTTTTTCATTGGGAACTGATGTGCTTTTACTCAATTCGGGAACGTCACAAGCCAAATTTGTAGTATTTTGCACGAATTGCAAGAGATGTTTACAAGTCGACGGTTGAAGTGGAAGCTCGTATTGAGTTTGCTAGAGGACGATTTGCCAAGCCTTCGATAGCTCAGTTGGTAGAGCAGAGGACTGTAGTGGTAAAACAGGCATCCTTAGGTCGCTGGTTCAAATCTGGCTCGAAGGACTTTTGCCAAATGCACATTTTATTGAATACTTGGAAAGTAAAATACGTAAAATAACAGACAATTTATAATTATATTATATTTCATCACTGAAAATAGATGCCTTTTGCTTTGAGGCTGTGGCCACGTTATTTTTCTGTCCGACACCAATCTTCGTTGGTTTCCTGTGAGGTATTTTGGATCCCCATCTCTTGCTATGAACTGACAAAACAGCAGAATCCCCTTGACAATCTTGATTTCTCAAGGGAAATGGGAGAACACTATACACCATCCAAGATATTAAAATATTGTCAAGGCCCAACACAGCTGAATACTCTGAGGAGATGGCCTGTGAGGCGCCGCCTTTCAACTTTTCCCCCTTAGTATGGTGGTCATTAACATGCGGGAGACTGCGGAGGGGGTCATTTTTTTAATTGGGAACTGATGTGCTTTTACTCAATTCGGGAACCTCACAAGCCAAATTTGTAGTATTTTGCACGAATTGCAAGAGATGTTTACAAGTCGACGGTTGAAGTGGAAGCTCGTATTGAGTTTGCTAGAGTTGATTTGCCAAGCCTTTGATAGCTCAGTTGGTAGAGCAGAGGACTCTAGTGGTAAAACAGGCATCCTTAGGTCGCTGGTTCAAATCTGGCTCAAAGGACTTTTGCCAAATGCACATTTTATTGAATACTTGGAAAGTAAAATACTTGGAAAGTAAAATACTTGGAAAGTAAAATAACAGACAATTTATAATTATATTATATTTCATCACTGAAAATAGATGCCTTTTGCTTTGAGGCTGTGGCCACGTTATTTTTCTGTCCAACACGAATCTTCATTGGTTTCCTGTCAGGTGTTTTGGATCCCCATCTCTTGCTATGAACTGGCAAAACAGCAGAATCCCCTTGACAATCTTGATTTCTCAAGGGAAATGAGAGAACACTATACACCATCCAAGATATTAAAATATTGTCAAGGCCCAACACGGCTGAATACTCTGAGGAGATGGCCTGTGAGGCGCCGCCTTTCAACTTTTCCCCCTTAGTATGGTGGTCATTAACATGCGGGAGACTGCGGAGGGGGTCATTTTTTTAATTGGGAACTGATGTGCTTTTACTCATTTCGGGAACCGCACAAGTCAAATTTGTAGTATTTTGCACGAATTGCAAGAGATGTTTGAATGTCGACGGTTGAAGTGGAAGCTCGTATTGAGCTTGCTAGACACTGATTTGCCAAGCCTTCGATAGCTCAGTTGTTAGAGCGGAGGACTGTAGTGGTAAAACAGGCATCCTTAGGTCGCTGGTTCAAATCCGGCTCGAAGGACTTTTGCCAAATGCACATTTTATTGAATACTTGGAAAGTAAAATACTTGGAAAGTAAAATAACAGACAATTTATAATTATATTATATTTCATCACTGAAAATAGATGCCTTTTGCTTTGAGGCTGTGGCCACGTTATTTTTCTGTCCGACACCAATCTTCGTTGGTTTCCTGTGAGGTGTTTTGGATCCCCATCTCTTGCTATGAACTGACAAAACAGCAGAATCCCCTTGACAATCTTGATTTCTCAAGGGAAATGGGAGAACACCATACACCATCCAAGATATTAAAATATTGTCAAGGCCGAACACTGATGAATACTCTGAGGAGATGGCCTGTGAGGCGCCGCCTTTCAACTTTCCCTCCTTAGTATGGTGGTCAGTAACATGCGGGAGACTGCAGAGGCGGTCACTTTTTTAATTGGGAACTGATGTGCGTTTACTCAATTCGGGAACCTCACAAGCCAAATTTGTAGTATTTTGCACGAATTGCAAGAGATGTTTGCATGTCGACGGTTGAAGTGGAAGCTCGAATTGAGCTTGCTAGAGAACGGTTTGTCAAGCCTTAGATAGCTCAGTTGGTAGAGGATAGGACTGTAGTGGTAAAACAGGCATCCTTAGGTCGCTGGTTCAAATCCGGCTCGAAGGACTTTTGCCAAATGCAAATTTTATTGAATACCTGGAAAGTAAAATACTTGGAAAATAACATAACAGACAATTTATAATTATATTATATTTCATCACTGAAAATAGATGCCTTTTGCTTTGAGGCTGTGGCCACATTATTTTTCTGTCCAACACCAATCTTCTTTGGTTTCCTGTGAGGTGTTTTTTTGATCCCCATCTCTTGCTATGAACTGGCAAAACAGCATAATCCCCTTGACAATCTTGATTTCTCAAGGAAAATGAGAGAACACTATACACCATCCAAGATATTAAAATATTGTCAAGGCCCAACGCAGCTGAATACTCTGAGGAGATGGCCTGTGAGGTGCCGCCTTTCAACTTTTCCCCCTTAGTATGGTGGTCAGTAACATGCGGGAGACTGCGGAGGGGGTCATTTTTTTAATTGGGAACTGATGTGCTTTTACTCAATTCGGGAACCTCACAAGCCAAATTTGTAGTATTTTGCACGAATTGCAAGAGATGTTTACAAGTCGACGGTTGAAGTGGAAGCTCGTATTGAGTTTGCTAGAGAATGATTTGCCAAGCCTTCGAAAGCTCAGTTGGTAGAGCGGAGGACTGTAGTGGTACAACAGGCATCCTTAGGTCGCTGGTTCAAATCCGGCTCGAAGGACTTTTGCCAAATGCAAATTTTATTGAATACTTGGAAAGTAAAATACTTGGAAAGTAATATAACAGACAATTTATAATTATATTATATTTCATCACTGAAAATAGATGCCTTTTGCTTTGAGGCTGTGGCCACGTTATGTTTCTGTCCAACACGAATCTTCATTGGTTTCATGTGAGGTGTTTTGGATCCCCATCTCTTGCTATGAACTGGCAAAACAGCAGAATCCCCTTGACAATCTTGATTTCTCAAGGGAAATGAGAGAACACTATACACCATCCAAGATATTAAAATATTGTCAAGGCCCAACGCGGCTGAATACTCTGAGGAGATGGCCTGTGAGGTGCCGCCTTTCAACTTTTCCCCCTTAGTATGGTGGTCAGTAACATGCGGGAGACTGCGGAGGGGGTCATTTTTTTAATTGGGAATTGATGTGCTTTTACTCAATTCGGGAACCTCACAAGCCAAATTTGTAGTATTTTGCACGAATTGCAAGAGATGTTTACAAGTCGACGGTTGAAGTGGAAGCTCGTATTGAGTTTGCTAGAGTTGATTTGCCAAGCCTTTGATCGCTCAGTTGGTAGAGCAGAGGACTGTAGTGGTAAAACAGGCATCCTTAGGTCGCTGGTTCAATTCTGGCTCAAAGGACTTTTGCCAAATGCACATTTTATTGAATACCTGGAAAGTAAAATACTTGGAAAGTAAAATAACAGACAATTTATAATTATATTATATTTCATCACTGAAAATAGATGCCTTTTGCTTTGAGGCTGTGGCCACGTTATTTTTCTGTCCAACACGAATCTTCATTGGTTTCCTGTCAGGTGTTTTGGATCCCCATCTCTTGCTATGAACTGGCAAAACAGCAGAATCCCCTTGACAATCTTGATTTCTCAAGGGAAATGAGAGAACACTATACACCATCCAAGATATTAAAATATTGTCAAGGCCCAACACGGCTGAATACTCTGAGGAGATGGCCTGTGAGGCGCCGCCTTTCAACTTTTCCCCCTTAGTATGGTGGTCATTAACAGACGGGAGACTGCGAAGGGGGTCATTTTTTTAATTGGGAACTGATGTGCTTTTACTCAATTCGGGAACCTCACAAGCCAAATTTGTAGTATTTTGCACGAATTGCAAGAGATGTTTGAATGTCGACGGTTGAAGTGGAAGCTCGTATTGAGCTTGCTAGAGACTGATTTGCCAAGCCTTCGATAGCTCAGTTGGTAGAGCAGAGGACTGTAGTGGTAAAACAGGCATCCTTAGGTCACTGGTTCAAATCCAGATTGAAGGACTTTTGCCAAATGCAAATTTTATTGAATACTTGGAAAGTAAAATGCTTGGAAAATAAAATAACAGACAATTTATAATTATATTATATTTCATCACTGAAAATAGATGCCTTTTGCTTTGAGGCTGTGGCCACGTTATGTTTCTGTCCAACACCAATCTTCATTGGTTTCCTGTGAGGTGATTCGGATCCCCATCTCTTGCTATGAACTGGCAAAACAGCAGAATCCCCTTGACAATCTTGATTTCTCAAGGGAAATGAGAGAACAGTATACACCATCCAAGATATTAAAATATTGTCAAGGCCCAACACGGCTGAATACTCTGAGGAGATGGCCTGTGAGGCGCCGCCTTTCAACTTTTCCCCCTTAGTATGGTGGTCAGTAACATGCGGGAGACTGCGGAGGGGGTCATTTTTTTTCATTGGGAACTGATGTGCTTTTACTCAATTCGGGAACGTCACAAGCCAAATTTGTAGTATTTTGCACGAATTGCAAGAGATGTTTGCATGTCGACGGTTGAAGTGGAAGCTCGAATTGAGCTTGCTAGAGAACGGTTTGTCAAGCCTTAGATAGCTCAGTTGGTAGAGGATAGGACTGTAGTGGTAAAACAGGCATCCTTAGGTCGCTGGTTCAAATCCGGCTCGAAGGACTTTTGCCAAATGCAAATTTTATTGAATACCTGGAAAGTAAAATACTTGGAAAATAACATAACAGACAATTTATAATTATATTATATTTCATCACTGAAAATAGATGCCTTTTGCTTTGAGGCTGTGGCCACATTATTTTTCTGTCCAACACCAATCTTCTTTGGTTTCCTGTGAGGTGTTTTTTTGATCCCCATCTCTTGCTATGAACTGGCAAAACAGCATAATCCCCTTGACAATCTTGATTTCTCAAGGAAAATGAGAGAACACTATACACCATCCAAGATATTAAAATATTGTCAAGGCCCAACGCAGCTGAATACTCTGAGGAGATGGCCTGTGAGGTGCCGCCTTTCAACTTTTCCCCCTTAGTATGGTGGTCAGTAACATGCGGGAGACTGCGGAGGGGGTCATTTTTTTAATTGGGAACTGATGTGCTTTTACTCAATTCGGGAACCTCACAAGCCAAATTTGTAGTATTTTGCACGAATTGCAAGAGATGTTTACAAGTCGACGGTTGAAGTGGAAGCTCGTATTGAGTTTGCTAGAGAATGATTTGCCAAGCCTTCGAAAGCTCAGTTGGTAGAGCGGAGGACTGTAGTGGTACAACAGGCATCCTTAGGTCGCTGGTTCAAATCCGGCTCGAAGGACTTTTGCCAAATGCAAATTTTATTGAATACTTGGAAAGTAAAATACTTGGAAAGTAATATAACAGACAATTTATAATTATATTATATTTCATCACTGAAAATAGATGCCTTTTGCTTTGAGGCTGTGGCCACGTTATGTTTCTGTCCAACACGAATCTTCATTGGTTTCATGTGAGGTGTTTTGGATCCCCATCTCTTGCTATGAACTGGCAAAACAGCAGAATCCCCTTGACAATCTTGATTTCTCAAGGGAAATGAGAGAACACTATACACCATCCAAGATATTAAAATATTGTCAAGGCCCAACGCGGCTGAATACTCTGAGGAGATGGCCTGTGAGGTGCCGCCTTTCAACTTTTCCCCCTTAGTATGGTGGTCAGTAACATGCGGGAGACTGCGGAGGGGGTCATTTTTTTAATTGGGAATTGATGTGCTTTTACTCAATTCGGGAACCTCACAAGCCAAATTTGTAGTATTTTGCACGAATTGCAAGAGATGTTTACAAGTCGACGGTTGAAGTGGAAGCTCGTATTGAGTTTGCTAGAGTTGATTTGCCAAGCCTTTGATCGCTCAGTTGGTAGAGCAGAGGACTGTAGTGGTAAAACAGGCATCCTTAGGTCGCTGGTTCAATTCTGGCTCAAAGGACTTTTGCCAAATGCACATTTTATTGAATACCTGGAAAGTAAAATACTTGGAAAGTAAAATAACAGACAATTTATAATTATATTATATTTCATCACTGAAAATAGATGCCTTTTGCTTTGAGGCTGTGGCCACGTTATTTTTCTGTCCAACACGAATCTTCATTGGTTTCCTGTCAGGTGTTTTGGATCCCCATCTCTTGCTATGAACTGGCAAAACAGCAGAATCCCCTTGACAATCTTGATTTCTCAAGGGAAATGAGAGAACACTATACACCATCCAAGATATTAAAATATTGTCAAGGCCCAACACGGCTGAATACTCTGAGGAGATGGCCTGTGAGGCGCCGCCTTTCAACTTTTCCCCCTTAGTATGGTGGTCATTAACAGGCGGGAGACTGCGAAGGGGGTCATTTTTTTAATTGGGAACTGATGTGCTTTTACTCAATTCGGGAACCTCACAAGCCAAATTTGTAGTATTTTGCACGAATTGCAAGAGATGTTTGAATGTCGACGGTTGAAGTGGAAGCTCGTATTGAGCTTGCTAGAGACTGATTTGCCAAGCCTTCGATAGCTCAGTTGGTAGAGCAGAGGACTGTAGTGGTAAAACAGGCATCCTTAGGTCACTGGTTCAAATCCAGATTGAAGGACTTTTGCCAAATGCAAATTTTATTGAATACTTGGAAAGTAAAATGCTTGGAAAATAAAATAACAGACAATTTATAATTATATTATATTTCATCACTGAAAATAGATGCCTTTTGCTTTGAGGCTGTGGCCACGTTATGTTTCTGTCCAACACCAATCTTCATTGGTTTCCTGTGAGGTGATTCGGATCCCCATCTCTTGCTATGAACTGGCAAAACAGCAGAATCCCCTTGACAATCTTGATTTCTCAAGGGAAATGAGAGAACAGTATACACCATCCAAGATATTAAAATATTGTCAAGGCCCAACACGGCTGAATACTCTGAGGAGATGGCCTGTGAGGCGCCGCCTTTCAACTTTTCCCCCTTAGTATGGTGGTCAGTAACATGCGGGAGACTGCGGAGGGGGTCATTTTTTTAATTGGGAACTGATGTGCTTTTACTCAATTCGGGAACCTCACAAGCCAAATTTGTAGTATTTTGCACGAATTGCAAGAGATGTTTACAAGTCGACGGTTGAAGTGGAAGCTCGTATTGAGTTTGCTAGAGTTGATTTGCCAAGCCTTTGATAGCTTAGTTGGTAGAGCAGAGGACTGTAGTGGTAAAACAGGCATCCTTAGGTCGCTGGTTCAAATCTGGCTCAAAGGACTTTTGCCAAATGCACATTTTATTGAATACTTGGAAAGTAAAATACTTGGAAAGTAAAATAACAGACAATTTATAATTATATTATATTTCATCACTGAAAATAGATGCCTTTTGCTTTGAGGCTGTGGCCACGTTATTTTTCTGTCCAACACGAATCTTCATTGGTTTCCTGTCAGGTGTTTTGGATCCCCATCTCTTGCTATGAACTGGCAAAACAGCAGAATCCCCTTGACAATCTTGATTTCTCAAGGGAAATGAGAGAACACTATACACCATCCAAGATATTAAAATATTGTCAAGGCCCAACACGGCTGAATACTCTGAGGAGATGGCCTGTGAGGCGCCGCCTTTCAACTTTTCCCCCTTAGTATGGTGGTCATTAACATGCGGGAGACTGCGGAGGGGGTCATTTTTTTAATTGGGAACTGATGTGCTTTTACTCAATTCGGGAACCTCACAAGCCAAATTTGTAGTATTTTGCACGAATTGCAAGAGATGTTTGAATGTCGACGGTTGAAGTGGAAGCTCGTATTGAGCTTGCTAGAGACTGATTTGCCAAGCCTTCGATAGCTCAGTTGGTAGAGCAGAGGACTGTAGTGGTAAAACAGGCATCCTTAGGTCGCTGGTTCAAATCCAGATTGAAGGACTTTTGCCAAATGCAAATTTTATTGAATACTTGGAAAGTAAAATGCTTGGAAAATAAAATAACAGACAATTTATAATTATATTATATTTCATCACTGAAAATAGATGCCTTTTGCTTTGAGGCTGTGGCCACGTTATGTTTCTGTCCAACACCAATCTTCATTGGTTTCCTGTGAGGTGATTCAGATCCCCATCTCTTGCTATGAACTGGCAAAACAGCAGAATCCCCTTGACAATCTTGATTTCTCAAGGGAAATGAGAGAACAGTATACACCATCCAAGATATTAAAATATTGTCAAGGCCCAACACGGCTGAATACTCTGAGGAGATGGCCTGTGAGGCGCCGCCTTTCAACTTTTCCCCCTTAGTATGGTGGTCAGTAACATGCGGGAGACTGCGGAGGGGGTCATTTTTTTTCATTGGGAACTGATGTGCTTTTACTCAATTCGGGAACGTCACAAGCCAAATTTGTAGTATTTTGCACGAATTGCAAGAGATGTTTACAAGTCGACGGTTGAAGTGGAAGCTCGTATTGAGTTTGCTAGAGAACGATTTGCCAAGCCTTCGATAGCTCAGTTGGTAGAGCGGAGGACTGTAGTGGTAAAACAGGCATCCTTAGGTCGCTGGTTCAAATCCGGCTCGAAGGACTTTTGCCAAATGCACATTTTATTGAATACTTGGAAAGTAAAATACGTAAAATAACAGACAATTTATAATTATATTATATTTCATCACTGAAAATAGATGCCTTTTGCTTTGAGGCTGTGGCCACGTTATTTTTCTGTCCGACACCAATCTTCGTTGGTTTCCTGTGAGGTATTTTGGATCCCCATCTCTTGCTATGAACTGACAAAACAGCAGAATCCCCTTGACAATCTTGATTTCTCAAGGGAAATGGGAGAACACTATACACCATCCAAGATATTAAAATATTGTCAAGGCCCAACACAGCTGAATACTCTGAGGAGATGGCCTGTGAGGCGCCGCCTTTCAACTTTTCCCCCTTAGTATGGTGGTCATTAACATGCGGGAGACTGCGGAGGGGGTCATTTTTTTAATTGGGAACTGATGTGCTTTTACTCAATTCGGGAACCTCACAAGCCAAATTTGTAGTATTTTGCACGAATTGCAAGAGATGTTTGAATGTCGACGGTTGAAGTGGAAGCTCGTATTGAGCTTGCTAGACACTGATTTGCCAAGCCTTCGATAGCTCAGTTGGTAGAGCGGAGGACTGTAGTGGTAAAACAGGCATCCTTAGGTCGCTGGTTCAAATCCGGCTCGAAGGACTTTTGCCAAATGCACATTTTATTGAATACTTGGAAAGTAAAATACTTGGAAAGTAAAATAACAGACAATTTATAATTATATTATATTTCATCACTGAAAATAGATGCCTTTTGCTTTGAGGCTGTGGCCACGTTATTTTTCTGTCCGACACCAATCTTCGTTGGTTTCCTGTGAGGTGTTTTGGATCCCCATCTCTTGCTATGAACTGACAAAACAGCAGAATCCCCTTGACAATCTTGATTTCTCAAGGGAAATGGGAGAACACCATACACCATCCAAGATATTAAAATATTGTCAAGGCCGAACACTGATGAATACTCTGAGGAGATGGCCTGTGAGGCGCCGCCTTTCAACTTTCCCTCCTTAGTATGGTGGTCAGTAACATGCGGGAGACTGCAGAGGCGGTCACTTTTTTAATTGGGAACTGATGTGCGTTTACTCAATTCGGGAACCTCACAAGCCAAATTTGTAGTATTTTGCACGAATTGCAAGAGATGTTTGCATGTCGACGGTTGAAGTGGAAGCTCGAATTGAGCTTGCTAGAGAACGGTTTGTCAAGCCTTAGATAGCTCAGTTGGTAGAGGATAGGACTGTAGTGGTAAAACAGGCATCCTTAGGTCGCTGGTTCAAATCCGGCTCGAAGGACTTTTGCCAAATGCAAATTTTATTGAATACCTGGAAAGTAAAATACTTGGAAAATAACATAACAGACAATTTATAATTATATTATATTTCATCACTGAAAATAGATGCCTTTTGCTTTGAGGCTGTGGCCACATTATTTTTCTGTCCAACACCAATCTTCTTTGGTTTCCTGTGAGGTGTTTTTTTGATCCCCATCTCTTGCTATGAACTGGCAAAACAGCATAATCCCCTTGACAATCTTGATTTCTCAAGGAAAATGAGAGAACACTATACACCATCCAAGATATTAAAATATTGTCAAGGCCCAACGCAGCTGAATACTCTGAGGAGATGGCCTGTGAGGTGCCGCCTTTCAACTTTTCCCCCTTAGTATGGTGGTCAGTAACATGCGGGAGACTGCGGAGGGGGTCATTTTTTTAATTGGGAACTGATGTGCTTTTACTCAATTCGGGAACCTCACAAGCCAAATTTGTAGTATTTTGCACGAATTGCAAGAGATGTTTACAAGTCGACGGTTGAAGTGGAAGCTCGTATTGAGTTTGCTAGAGAATGATTTGCCAAGCCTTCGAAAGCTCAGTTGGTAGAGCGGAGGACTGTAGTGGTACAACAGGCATCCTTAGGTCGCTGGTTCAAATCCGGCTCGAAGGACTTTTGCCAAATGCAAATTTTATTGAATACTTGGAAAGTAAAATACTTGGAAAGTAATATAACAGACAATTTATAATTATATTATATTTCATCACTGAAAATAGATGCCTTTTGCTTTGAGGCTGTGGCCACGTTATGTTTCTGTCCAACACGAATCTTCATTGGTTTCATGTGAGGTGTTTTGGATCCCCATCTCTTGCTATGAACTGGCAAAACAGCAGAATCCCCTTGACAATCTTGATTTCTCAAGGGAAATGAGAGAACACTATACACCATCCAAGATATTAAAATATTGTCAAGGCCCAACGCGGCTGAATACTCTGAGGAGATGGCCTGTGAGGTGCCGCCTTTCAACTTTTCCCCCTTAGTATGGTGGTCAGTAACATGCGGGAGACTGCGGAGGGGGACATTTTTTTAATTGGGAATTGATGTGCTTTTACTCAATTCGGGAACCTCACAAGCCAAATTTGTAGTATTTTGCACGAATTGCAAGAGATGTTTACAAGTCGACGGTTGAAGTGGAAGCTCGTATTGAGTTTGCTAGAGTTGATTTGCCAAGCCTTTGATCGCTCAGTTGGTAGAGCAGAGGACTGTAGTGGTAAAACAGGCATCCTTAGGTCGCTGGTTCAATTCTGGCTCAAAGGACTTTTGCCAAATGCACATTTTATTGAATACTTGGAAAGTAAAATACTTGGAAAGTAAAATAACAGACAATTTATAATTATATTATATTTCATCACTGAAAATAGATGCCTTTTGCTTTGAGGCTGTGGCCACGTTATTTTTCTGTCCAACACGAATCTTCATTGGTTTCCTGTCAGGTGTTTTGGATCCCCATCTCTTGCTATGAACTGGCAAAACAGCAGAATCCCCTTGACAATCTTGATTTCTCAAGGGAAATGAGAGAACACTATACACCATCCAAGATATTAAAATATTGTCAAGGCCCAACACGGCTGAATACTCTGAGGAGATGGCCTGTGAGGCGCCGCCTTTCAACTTTTCCCCCTTAGTATGGTGGTCATTAACAGGCGGGAGACTGCGAAGGGGGTCATTTTTTTTAATTGGGAACTGATGTGCTTTTACTCAATTCGGGAACCTCACAAGCCAAATTTGTAGTATTTTGCACGAATTGCAAGAGATGTTTGAATGTCGACGGTTGAAGTGGAAGCTCGTATTGAGCTTGCTAGAGACTGATTTGCCAAGCCTTCGATAGCTCAGTTGGTAGAGCAGAGGACTGTAGTGGTAAAACAGGCATCCGTAGGTCACTGGTTCAAATCCAGATTGAAGGACTTTTGCCAAATGCAAATTTTATTGAATACTTGGAAAGTAAAATGCTTGGAAAATAAAATAACAGACAATTTATAATTATATTATATTTCATCACTGAAAATAGATGCCTTTTGCTTTGAGGCTGTGGCCACGTTATGTTTCTGTCCAACACCAATCTTCATTGGTTTCCTGTGAGGTGATTCGGATCCCCATCTCTTGCTATGAACTGGCAAAACAGCAGAATCCCCTTGACAATCTTGATTTCTCAAGGGAAATGAGAGAACAGTATACACCATCCAAGATATTAAAATATTGTCAAGGCCCAACACGGCTGAATACTCTGAGGAGATGGCCTGTGAGGTGCCGCCTTTCAACTTTTCCCCCTTAGTATGGTGGTCAGTAACATGCGGGAGACTGCGGAGGGGGTCATTTTTTTAATTGGGAATTGATGTGCTTTTACTCAATTCGGGAACCTCACAAGCCAAATTTGTAGTATTTTGCACGAATTGCAAGAGATGTTTACAAGTCGACGGTTGAAGTGGAAGCTCGTATTGAGTTTGCTAGAGTTGATTTGCCAAGCCTTTGATCGCTCAGTTGGTAGAGCAGAGGACTGTAGTGGTAAAACAGGCATCCTTAGGTCGCTGGTTCAATTCTGGCTCAAAGGACTTTTGCCAAATGCACATTTTATTGAATACTTGGAAAGTAAAATACTTGGAAAGTAAAATAACAGACAATTTATAATTATATTATATTTCATCACTGAAAATAGATGCCTTTTGCTTTGAGGCTGTGGCCACGTTATTTTTCTGTCCAACACGAATCTTCATTGGTTTCCTGTCAGGTGTTTTGGATCCCCATCTCTTGCTATGAACTGGCAAAACAGCAGAATCCCCTTGACAATCTTGATTTCTCAAGGGAAATGAGAGAACACTATACACCATCCAAGATATTAAAATATTGTCAAGGCCCAACACGGCTGAATACTCTGAGGAGATGGCCTGTGAGGCGCCGCCTTTCAACTTTTCCCCCTTAGTATGGTGGTCATTAACAGGCGGGAGACTGCGAAGGGGGTCATTTTTTTAATTGGGAACTGATGTGCTTTTACTCAATTCGGGAACCTCACAAGCCAAATTTGTAGTATTTTGCACGAATTGCAAGAGATGTTTGAATGTCGACGGTTGAAGTGGAAGCTCGTATTGAGCTTGCTAGAGACTGATTTGCCAAGCCTTCGATAGCTCAGTTGGTAGAGCAGAGGACTGTAGTGGGAAAACAGGCATCCTTAGGTCACTGGTTCAAATCCAGATTGAAGGACTTTTGCCAAATGCAAATTTTATTGAATACTTGGAAAGTAAAATGCTTGGAAAATAAAATAACAGACAATTTATAATTATATTATATTTCATCACTGAAAATAGATGCCTTTTGCTTTGAGGCTGTGGCCACGTTATGTTTCTGTCCAACACCAATCTTCATTGGTTTCCTGTGAGGTGATTCGGATCCC
Organism: Ambystoma mexicanum; assembly: GCF_040938575.1. Taxonomy (NCBI): domain Eukaryota; kingdom Metazoa; phylum Chordata; class Amphibia; order Caudata; family Ambystomatidae; genus Ambystoma; species Ambystoma mexicanum. The sequence goes on along the minus strand of NC_090921.1, from coordinate 1,025,471,942 downwards.
CATCTCTTGCTATGAACTGGCAAAACAGCAGAATCCCCTTGACAATCTTGATTTCTCAAGGGAAATGAGAGAACAGTATACACCATCCAAGATATTAAAATATTGTCAAGGCCCAACACGGCTGAATACTCTGAGGAGATGGCCTGTGAGGCGCCGCCTTTCAACTTTTCCCCCTTAGTATGGTGGTCAGTAACATGCGGGAGACTGCGGAGGGGGTCATTTTTTTTCATTGGGAACTGATGTGCTTTTACTCAATTCGGGAACGTCACAAGCCAAATTTGTAGTATTTTGCACGAATTGCAAGAGATGTTTACAAGTCGACGGTTGAAGTGGAAGCTCGTATTGAGTTTGCTAGAGAACGATTTGCCAAGCCTTCGATAGCTCAGTTGGTAGAGCGGAGGACTGTAGTGGTAAAACAGGCATCCTTAGGTCGCTGGTTCAAATCCGGCTCGAAGGACTTTTGCCAAATGCACATTTTATTGAATACTTGGAAAGTAAAATACGTAAAATAACAGACAATTTATAATTATATTATATTTCATCACTGAAAATAGATGCCTTTTGCTTTGAGGCTGTGGCCACGTTATTTTTCTGTCCGACACCAATCTTCGTTGGTTTCCTGTGAGGTATTTTGGATCCCCATCTCTTGCTATGAACTGACAAAACAGCAGAATCCCCTTGACAATCTTGATTTCTCAAGGGAAATGGGAGAACACTATACACCATCCAAGATATTAAAATATTGTCAAGGCCCAACACAGCTGAATACTCTGAGGAGATGGCCTGTGAGGCGCCGCCTTTCAACTTTTCCCCCTTAGTATGGTGGTCATTAACATGCGGGAGACTGCGGAGGGGGTCATTTTTTTAATTGGGAACTGATGTGCTTTTACTCAATTCGGGAACCTCACAAGCCAAATTCGTAGTATTTTGCACGAATTGCAAGAGATGTTTACAAGTCGACGGTTGAAGTGGAAGCTCGTATTGAGTTTGCTAGAGTTGATTTGCCAAGCCTTTGATAGCTCAGTTGGTAGAGCAGAGGACTGTAGTGGTAAAACAGGCATCCTTAGGTCGCTGGTTCAAATCTGGCTCAAAGGACTTTTGCCAAATGCACATTTTATTGAATACTTGGAAAGTAAAATACTTGGAAAGTAAAATAACAGACAATTTATAATTATATTATATTTCATCACTGAAAATAGATGCCTTTTGCTTTGAGGCTGTGGCCACGTTATTTTTCTGTCCAACACGAATCTTCATTGGTTTCCTGTCAGGTGTTTTGGATCCCCATCTCTTGCTATGAACTGGCAAAACAGCAGAATCCCCTTGACAATCTTGATTTCTCAAGGGAAATGAGAGAACACTATACACCATCCAAGATATTAAAATATTGTCAAGGCCCAACACGGCTGAATACTCTGAGGAGATGGCCTGTGAGGCGCCGCCTTTCAACTTTTCCCCCTTAGTATGGTGGTCATTAACATGCGGGAGACTGCGGAGGGGGTCATTTTTTTAATTGGGAACTGATGTGCTTTTACTCAATTCGGGAACCTCACAAGCCAAATTTGTAGTATTTTGCACGAATTGCAAGAGATGTTTGAATGTCGACGGTTGAAGTGGAAGCTCGTATTGAGCTTGCTGGACACTGATTTGCCAAGCCTTCGATAGCTCAGTTGGTAGAGCGGAGGACTGTAGTGATAAAACAGGCATCCTTAGGTCGGTGGTTCAAATCCGGCTCGAAGGACTTTTGCCAAATGCACATTTTATTGAATACTTGGAAAGTAAAATACTTGGAAAGTAAAATAACAGACAATTTATAATTATATTATATTTCATCACTGAAAATAGATGCCTTTTGCTTTGAGGCTGTGGCCACGTTATTTTTCTGTCCGACACCAATCTTCGTTGGTTTCCTGTGAGGTGTTTTGGATCCCCATCTCTTGCTATGAACTGACAAAACAGCAGAATCCCCTTGACAATCTTGATTTCTCAAGGGAAATGGGAGAACACCATACACCATCCAAGATATTAAAATATTGTCAAGGCCGAACACTGATGAATACTCTGAGGAGATGGCCTGTGAGGCGCCGCCTTTCAACTTTCCCTCCTTAGTATGGTGGTCAGTAACATGCGGGAGACTGCAGAGGCGGTCACTTTTTTAATTGGGAACTGATGTGCGTTTACTCAATTCGGGAACCTCACAAGCCAAATTTGTAGTATTTTGCACGAATTGCAAGAGATGTTTGCATGTCGACGGTTGAAGTGGAAGCTCGAATTGAGCTTGCTAGAGAACGGTTTGTCAAGCCTTAGATAGCTCAGTTGGTAGAGGATAGGACTGTAGTGGTAAAACAGGCATCCTTAGGTCGCTGGTTCAAATCCGGCTCGAAGGACTTTTGCCAAATGCAAATTTTATTGAATACCTGGAAAGTAAAATACTTGGAAAATAACATAACAGACAATTTATAATTATATTATATTTCATCACTGAAAATAGATGCCTTTTGCTTTGAGGCTGTGGCCACATTATTTTTCTGTCCAACACCAATCTTCTTTGGTTTCCTGTGAGGTGTTTTTTTGATCCCCATCTCTTGCTATGAACTGGCAAAACAGCATAATCCCCTTGACAATCTTGATTTCTCAAGGAAAATGAGAGAACACTATACACCATCCAAGATATTAAAATATTGTCAAGGCCCAACGCAGCTGAATACTCTGAGGAGATGGCCTGTGAGGTGCCGCCTTTCAACTTTTCCCCCTTAGTATGGTGGTCAGTAACATGCGGGAGACTGCGGAGGGGGTCATTTTTTTAATTGGGAACTGATGTGCTTTTACTCAATTCGGGAACCTCACAAGCCAAATTTGTAGTATTTTGCACGAATTGCAAGAGATGTTTACAAGTCGACGGTTGAAGTGGAAGCTCGTATTGAGTTTGCTAGAGAATGATTTGCCAAGCCTTCGAAAGCTCAGTTGGTAGAGCGGAGGACTGTAGTGGTACAACAGGCATCCTTAGGTCGCTGGTTCAAATCCGGCTCGAAGGACTTTTGCCAAATGCAAATTTTATTGAATACTTGGAAAGTAAAATACTTGGAAAGTAATATAACAGACAATTTATAATTATATTATATTTCATCACTGAAAATAGATGCCTTTTGCTTTGAGGCTGTGGCCACGTTATGTTTCTGTCCAACACGAATCTTCATTGGTTTCATGTGAGGTGTTTTGGATCCCCATCTCTTGCTATGAACTGGCAAAACAGCAGAATCCCCTTGACAATCTTGATTTCTCAAGGGAAATGAGAGAACACTATACACCATCCAAGATATTAAAATATTGTCAAGGCCCAACGCGGCTGAATACTCTGAGGAGATGGCCTGTGAGGTGCCGCCTTTCAACTTTTCCCCCTTAGTATGGTGGTCAGTAACATGCGGGAGACTGCGGAGGGGGTCATTTTTTTAATTGGGAATTGATGTGCTTTTACTCAATTCGGGAACCTCACAAGCCAAATTTGTAGTATTTTGCACGAATTGCAAGAGATGTTTACAAGTCGACGGTTGAAGTGGAAGCTCGTATTGAGTTTGCTAGAGTTGATTTGCCAAGCCTTTGATCGCTCAGTTGGTAGAGCAGAGGACTGTAGTGGTAAAACAGGCATCCTTAGGTCGCTGGTTCAATTCTGGCTCAAAGGACTTTTGCCAAATGCACATTTTATTGAATACTTGGAAAGTAAAATACTTGGAAAGTAAAATAACAGACAATTTATAATGATATTATATTTCATCACTGAAAATAGATGCCTTTTGCTTTGAGGCTGTGGCCACGTTATTTTTCTGTCCAACACGAATCTTCATTGGTTTCCTGTCAGGTGTTTTGGATCCCCATCTCTTGCTATGAACTGGCAAAACAGCAGAATCCCCTTGACAATCTTGATTTCTCAAGGGAAATGAGAGAACACTATACACCATCCAAGATATTAAAATATTGTCAAGGCCCAACACGGCTGAATACTCTGAGGAGATGGCCTGTGAGGCGCCGCCTTTCAACTTTTCCCCCTTAGTATGGTGGTCATTAACAGGCGGGAGACTGCGAAGGGGGTCATTTTTTTAATTGGGAACTGATGTGCTTTTACTCAATTCGGGAACCTCACAAGCCAAATTTGTAGTATTTTGCACGAATTGCAAGAGATGTTTGAATGTCGACGGTTGAAGTGGAAGCTCGTATTGAGCTTGCTAGAGACTGATTTGCCAAGCCTTCGATAGCTCAGTTGGTAGAGCAGAGGACTGTAGTGGTAAAACAGGCATCCTTAGGTCACTGGTTCAAATCCAGATTGAAGGACTTTTGCCAAATGCAAATTTTATTGAATACTTGGAAAGTAAAATGCTTGGAAAATAAAATAACAGACAATTTATAATTATATTATATTTCATCACTGAAAATAGATGCCTTTTGCTTTGAGGCTGTGGCCACGTTATGTTTCTGTCCAACACCAATCTTCATTGGTTTCCTGTGAGGTGATTCGGATCCCCATCTCTTGCTATGAACTGGCAAAACAGCAGAATCCCCTTGACAATCTTGATTTCTCAAGGGAAATGAGAGAACAGTATACACCATCCAAGATATTAAAATATTGTCAAGGCCCAACACGGCTGAATACTCTGAGGAGATGGCCTGTGAGGCGCCGCCTTTCAACTTTTCCCCCTTAGTATGGTGGTCAGTAACATGCGGGAGACTGCGGAGGGGGTCATTTTTTTTCATTGGGAACTGATGTGCTTTTACTCAATTCGGGAACGTCACAAGCCAAATTTGTAGTATTTTGCACGAATTGCAAGAGATGTTTACAAGTCGACGGTTGAAGTGGAAGCTCGTATTGAGTTTGCTAGAGAACAATTTGCCAAGCCTTCGATAGCTCAGTTGGTAGAGCGGAGGACTGTAGTGGTAAAACAGGCATCCTTAGGTCGCTGGTTCAAATCCGGCTCGAAGGACTTTTGCCAAATGCACATTTTATTGAATACTTGGAAAGTAAAATACGTAAAATAACAGACAATTTATAATTATATTATATTTCATCACTGAAAATAGATGCCTTTTGCTTTGAGGCTGTGGCCACGTTATTTTTCTGTCCGACACCAATCTTCGTTGGTTTCCTGTGAGGTATTTTGGATCCCCATCTCTTGCTATGAACTGACAAAACAGCAGAGTCCCCTTGACAATCTTGATTTCTCAAGGGAAATGGGAGAACACTATACACCATCCAAGATATTAAAATATTGTCAAGGCCCAACACAGCTGAATACTCTGAGGAGATGGCCTGTGAGGCGCCGCCTTTCAACTTTTCCCCCTTAGTATGGTGGTCATTAACATGCGGGAGACTGCGGAGGGGGTCATTTTTTTAATTGGGAACTGATGTGCTTTTACTCAATTCGGGAACCTCACAAGCCAAATTTGTAGTATTTTGCACGAATTGCAAGAGATGTTTACAAGTCGACGGTTGAAGTGGAAGCTCGTATTGAGTTTGCTAGAGTTGATTTGCCAAGCCTTTGATAGCTCAGTTGGTAGAGCAGAGGACTGTAGTGGTAAAACAGGCATCCTTAGGTCGCTGGTTCAAATCTGGCTCAAAGGACTTTTGCCAAATGCACATTTTATTGAATACTTGGAAAGTAAAATACTTGGAAAGTAAAATAACAGACAATTTATAATTATATTATATTTCATCACTGAAAATAGATGCCTTTTGCTTTGAGGCTGTGGCCACGTTATTTTTCTGTCCAACACGAATCTTCATTGGTTTCCTGTCAGGTGTTTTGGATCCCCATCTCTTGCTATGAACTGTCAAAACAGCAGAATCCCCTTGACAATCTTGATTTCTCAAGGGAAATGAGAGAACACTATACACCATCCAAGATATTAAAATATTGTCAAGGCCCAACACGGCTGAATACTCTGAGGAGATGGCCTGTGAGGCGCCGCCTTTCAACTTTTCCCCCTTAGTATGGTGGTCATTAACATGCGGGAGACTGCGGAGGGGGTCATTTTTTTAATTGGGAACTGATGTGCTTTTACTCAATTCGGGAACCTCACAAGCCAAATTTGTAGTATTTTGCACGAATTGCAAGAGATGTTTGAATGTCGACGGTTGAAGTGGAAGCTCGTATTGAGCTTGCTAGACACTGATTTGCCAAGCCTTCGATAGCTCAGTTGGTAGAGCGGAGGACTGTAGTGGTAAAACAGGCATCCTTAGGTCGGTGGTTCAAATCCGGCTCGAAGGACTTTTGCAAAATGCACATTTTATTGAATACTTGGAAAGTAAAATACTTGGAAAGTAAAATAACAGACAATTTATAATTATATTATATTTCATCACTGAAAATAGATGCCTTTTGCTTTGAGGCTGTGGCCACGTTATTTTTCTGTCCGACACCAATCTTCGTTGGTTTCCTGTGAGGTGTTTTGGATCCCCATCTCTTGCTATGAACTGACAAAACAGCAGAATCCCCTTGACAATCTTGATTTCTCAAGGGAAATGGGAGAACACCATACACCATCCAAGATATTAAAATATTGTCAAGGCCGAACACTGATGAATACTCTGAGGAGATGGCCTGTGAGGCGCCGCCTTTCAACTTTCCCTCCTTAGTATGGTGGTCAGTAACATGCGGGAGACTGCAGAGGCGGTCACTTTTTTAATTGGGAACTGATGTGCGTTTACTCAATTCGGGAACCTCACAAGCCAAATTTGTAGTATTTTGCACGAATTGCAAGAGATGTTTGCATGTCGACGGTTGAAGTGGAAGCTCGAATTGAGCTTGCTAGAGAACGGTTTGTCAAGCCTTAGATAGCTCAGTTGGTAGAGGATAGGACTGTAGTGGTAAAACAGGCATCCTTAGGTCGCTGGTTCAAATCCGGCTCGAAGGACTTTTGCCAAATGCAAATTTTATTGAATACCTGGAAAGTAAAATACTTGGAAAATAACATAACAGACAATTTATAATTATATTATATTTCATCACTGAAAATAGATGCCTTTTGCTTTGAGGCTGTGGCCACATTATTTTTCTGTCCAACACCAATCTTCTTTGGTTTCCTGTGAGGTGTTTTTTTGATCCCCATCTCTTGCTATGAACTGGCAAAACAGCATAATCCCCTTGACAATCTTGATTTCTCAAGGAAAATGAGAGAACACTATACACCATCCAAGATATTAAAATATTGTCAAGGCCCAACGCAGCTGAATACTCTGAGGAGATGGCCTGTGAGGTGCCGCCTTTCAACTTTTCCCCCTTAGTATGGTGGTCAGTAACATGCGGGAGACTGCGGAGGGGGTCATTTTTTTAATTGGGAACTGATGTGCTTTTACTCAATTCGGGAACCTCACAAGCCAAATTTGTAGTATTTTGCACGAATTGCAAGAGATGTTTACAAGTCGACGGTTGAAGTGGAAGCTCGTATTGAGTTTGCTAGAGAATGATTTGCCAAGCCTTCGAAAGCTCAGTTGGTAGAGCGGAGGACTGTAGTGGTACAACAGGCATCCTTAGGTCGCTGGTTCAAATCCGGCTCGAAGGACTTTTGCCAAATGCAAATTTTATTGAATACTTGGAAAGTAAAATACTTGGAAAGTAATATAACAGACAATTTATAATTATATTATATTTCATCACTGAAAATAGATGCCTTTTGCTTTGAGGCTGTGGCCACGTTATGTTTCTGTCCAACACGAATCTTCATTGGTTTCATGTGAGGTGTTTTGGATCCCCATCTCTTGCTATGAACTGGCAAAACAGCAGAATCCCCTTGACAATCTTGATTTCTCAAGGGAAATGAGAGAACACTATACACCATCCAAGATATTAAAATATTGTCAAGGCCCAACGCGGCTGAATACTCTGAGGAGATGGCCTGTGAGGTGCCGCCTTTCAACTTTTCCCCCTTAGTATGGTGGTCAGTAACATGCGGGAGACTGCGGAGGGGGTCATTTTTTTAATTGGGAATTGATGTGCTTTTACTCAATTCGGGAACCTCACAAGCCAAATTTGTAGTATTTTGCACGAATTGCAAGAGATGTTTACAAGTCGACGGTTGAAGTGGAAGCTCGTATTGAGTTTGCTAGAGTTGATTTGCCAAGCCTTTGATCGCTCAGTTGGTAGAGCAGAGGACTGTAGTGGTAAAACAGGCATCCTTAGGTCGCTGGTTCAATTCTGGCTCAAAGGACTTTTGCCAAATGCACATTTTATTGAATACTTGGAAAGTAAAATACTTGGAAAGTAAAATAACAGACAATTTATAATGATATTATATTTCATCACTGAAAATAGATGCCTTTTGCTTTGAGGCTGTGGCCACGTTATTTTTCTGTCCAACACGAATCTTCATTGGTTTCCTGTCAGGTGTTTTGGATCCCCATCTCTTGCTATGAACTGGCAAAACAGCAGAATCCCCTTGACAATCTTGATTTCTCAAGGGAAATGAGAGAACACTATACACCATCCAAGATATTAAAATATTGTCAAGGCCCAACACGGCTGAATACTCTGAGGAGATGGCCTGTGAGGCGCCGCCTTTCAACTTTTCCCCCTTAGTATGGTGGTCATTAACAGGCGGGAGACTGCGAAGGGGGTCATTTTTTTAATTGGGAACTGATGTGCTTTTACTCAATTCGGGAACCTCACAAGCCAAATTTGTAGTATTTTGCACGAATTGCAAGAGATGTTTGAATGTCGACGGTTGAAGTGGAAGCTCGTATTGAGCTTGCTAGAGACTGATTTGCCAAGCCTTCGATAGCTCAGTTGGTAGAGCAGAGGACTGTAGTGGTAAAACAGGCATCCTTAGGTCACTGGTTCAAATCCAGATTGAAGGACTTTTGCCAAATGATAATTTTATTGAATACTTGGAAAGTAAAATGCTTGGAAAATAAAATAACAGACAATTTATAATTATATTATATTTCATCACTGAAAATAGATGCCTTTTGCTTTGAGGCTGTGGCCACGTTATGTTTCTGTCCAACACCAATCTTCATTGGTTTCCTGTGAGGTGATTCGGATCCCCATCTCTTGCTATGAACTGGCAAAACAGCAGAATCCCCTTGACAATCTTGATTTCTCAAGGGAAATGAGAGAACAGTATACACCATCCAAGATATTAAAATATTGTCAAGGCCCAACACGGCTGAATACTCTGAGGAGATGGCCTGTGAGGCGCCGCCTTTCAACTTTTCCCCCTTAGTATGGTGGTCAGTAACATGCGGGAGACTGCGGAGGGGGTCATTTTTTTTCATTGGGAACTGATGTGCTTTTACTCAATTCGGGAACGTCACAAGCCAAATTTGTAGTATTTTGCACGAATTGCAAGAGATGTTTACAAGTCGACGGTTGAAGTGGAAGCTCGTATTGAGTTTGCTAGAGAACAATTTGCCAAGCCTTCGATAGCTCAGTTGGTAGAGCGGAGGACTGTAGTGGTAAAACAGGCATCCTTAGGTCGCTGGTTCAAATCCGGCTCGAAGGACTTTTGCCAAATGCACATTTTATTGAATACTTGGAAAGTAAAATACGTAAAATAACAGACAATTTATAATTATATTATATTTCATCACTGAAAATAGGTGCCTTTTGCTTTGAGGCTGTGGCCACGTTATTTTTCTGTCCGACACCAATCTTCGTTGGTTTCCTGTGAGGTATTTTGGATCCCCATCTCTTGCTATGAACTGACAAAACAGCAGAGTCCCCTTGACAATCTTGATTTCTCAAGGGAAATGGGAGAACACTATACACCATCCAAGATATTAAAATATTGTCAAGGCCCAACACAGCTGAATACTCTGAGGAGATGGCCTGTGAGGCGCCGCCTTTCAACTTTTCCCCCTTAGTATGGTGGTCATTAACATGCGGGAGACTGCGGAGGGGGTCATTTTTTTAATTGGGAACTGATGTGCTTTTACTCAATTCGGGAACCTCACAAGCCAAATTTGTAGTATTTTGCACGAATTGCAAGAGATGTTTACAAGTCGACGGTTGAAGTGGAAGCTCGTATTGAGTTTGCTAGAGTTGATTTGCCAAGCCTTTGATAGCTCAGTTGGTAGAGCAGAGGACTGTAGTGGTAAAACAGGCATCCTTAGGTCGCTGGTTCAAATCTGGCTCAAAGGACTTTTGCCAAATGCACATTTTATTGAATACTTGGAAAGTAAAATACTTGGAAAGTAAAATAACAGACAATTTATAATTATATTATATTTCATCACTGAAAATAGATGCCTTTTGCTTTGAGGCTGTGGCCACGTTATTTTTCTGTCCAACACGAATCTTCATTGGTTTCCTGTCAGGTGTTTTGGATCCCCATCTCTTGCTATGAACTGGCAAAACAGCAGAATCCCCTTGACAATCTTGATTTCTCAAGGGAAATGAGAGAACACTATACACCATCCAAGATATTAAAATATTGTCAAGGCCCAACACGGCTGAATACTCTGAGGAGATGGCCTGTGAGGCGCCGCCTTTCAACTTTTCCCCCTTAGTATGGTGGTCATTAACATGCGGGAGACTGCGGAGGGGGTCATTTTTTTAATTGGGAACTGATGTGCTTTTACTCAATTCGGGAACCTCACAAGCCAAATTTGTAGTATTTTGCACGAATTGCAAGAGATGTTTGAATGTCGACGGTTGAAGTGGAAGCTCGTATTGAGCTTGCTAGACACTGATTTGCCAAGCCTTCGATAGCTCAGTTGGTAGAGCGGAGGACTGTAGTGGTAAAACAGGCATCCTTAGGTCGGTGGTTCAAATCCGGCTCGAAGGACTTTTGCCAAATGCACATTTTATTGAATACTTGGAAAGTAAAATACTTGGAAAGTAAAATAACAGACAATTTATAATTATATTATATTTCATCACTGAAAATAGATGCCTTTTGCTTTGAGGCTGTGGCCACGTTATTTTTCTGTCCGACACCAATCTTCGTTGGTTTCCTGTGAGGTGTTTTGGATCCCCATCTCTTGCTATGAACTGACAAAACAGCAGAATCCCCTTGACAATCTTGATTTCTCAAGGGAAATGGGAGAACACCATACACCATCCAAGATATTAAAATATTGTCAAGGCCGAACACTGATGAATACTCTGAGGAGATGGCCTGTGAGGCGCCGCCTTTCAACTTTCCCTCCTTAGTATGGTGGTCAGTAACATGCGGGAGACTGCAGAGGCGGTCACTTTTTTAATTGGGAACTGATGTGCGTTTACTCAATTCGGGAACCTCACAAGCCAAATTTGTAGTATTTTGCACGAATTGCAAGAGATGTTTGCATGTCGACGGTTGAAGTGGAAGCTCGAATTGAGCTTGCTAGAGAACGGTTTGTCAAGCCTTAGATAGCTCAGTTGGTAGAGGATAGGACTGTAGTGGTAAAACAGGCATCCTTAGGTCGCTGGTTCAAATCCGGCTCGAAGGACTTTTGCCAAATGCAAATTTTATTGAATACCTGGAAAGTAAAATACTTGGAAAATAACATAACAGACAATTTATAATTATATTATATTTCATCACTGAAAATAGATGCCTTTTGTTTTGAGGCTGTGGCCACATTATTTTTCTGTCCAACACCAATCTTCTTTGGTTTCCTGTGAGGTGTTTTTTTGATCCCCATCTCTTGCTATGAACTGGCAAAACAGCATAATCCCCTTGACAATCTTGATTTCTCAAGGAAAATGAGAGAACACTATACACCATCCAAGATATTAAAATATTGTCAAGGCCCAACGCAGCTGAATACTCTGAGGAGATGGCCTGTGAGGTGCCGCCTTTCAACTTTTCCCCCTTAGTATGGTGGTCAGTAACATGCGGGAGACTGCGGAGGGGGTCATTTTTTTAATTGGGAACTGATGTGCTTTTACTCAATTCGGGAACCTCACAAGCCAAATTTGTAGTATTTTGCACGAATTGCAAGAGATGTTTACAAGTCGACGGTTGAAGTGGAAGCTCGTATTGAGTTTGCTAGAGAATGATTTGCCAAGCCTTCGAAAGCTCAGTTGGTAGAGCGGAGGACTGTAGTGGTACAACAGGCATCCTTAGGTCGCTGGTTCAAATCCGGCTCGAAGGACTTTTGCCAAATGCAAATTTTATTGAATACTTGGAAAGTAAAATACTTGGAAAGTAATATAACAGACAATTTATAATTATATTATATTTCATCACTGAAAATAGATGCCTTTTGCTTTGAGGCTGTGGCCACGTTATGTTTCTGTCCAACACGAATCTTCATTGGTTTCATGTGAGGTGTTTTGGATCCCCATCTCTTGCTATGAACTGGCAAAACAGCAGAATCCCCTTGACAATCTTGATTTCTCAAGGGAAATGAGAGAACACTATACACCATCCAAGATATTAAAATATTGTCAAGGCCCAACGCGGCTGAATACTCTGAGGAGATGGCCTGTGAGGTGTCGCCTTTCAATTTTTCCCCCTTAGTATGGTGGTCAGTAACATGCGGGAGACTGCGGAGGGGGTCATTTTTTTAATTGGGAATTGATGTGCTTTTACTCAATTCGGGAACCTCACAAGCCAAATTTGTAGTATTTTGCACGAATTGCAAGAGATGTTTACAAGTCGACGGTTGAAGTGGAAGCTCGTATTGAGTTTGCTAGAGTTGATTTGCCAAGCCTTTGATCGCTCAGTTGGTAGAGCAGAGGACTGTAGTGGTAAAACAGGCATCCTTAGGTCGCTGGTCCAATTCTGGCTCAAAGGACTTTTGCCAAATGCACATTTTATTGAATACTTGGAAAGTAAAATACTTGGAAAGTAAAATAACAGACAATTTATAATTATATTATATTTCATCACTGAAAATAGATGCCTTTTGCTTTGAGGCTGTGGCCACGTTATTTTTCTGTCCAACACGAATCTTCATTGGTTTCCTGTCAGGTGTTTTGGATCCCCATCTCTTGCTATGAACTGGCAAAACAGCAGAATCCCCTTGACAATCTTGATTTCTCAAGGGAAATGAGAGAACACTATACACCATCCAAGATATTAAAATATTGTCAAGGCCCAACACGGCTGAATACTCTGAGGAGATGGCCTGTGAGGCGCCGCCTTTCAACTTTTCCCCCTTAGTATGGTGGTCATTAACAGGCGGGAGACTGCGAAGGGGGTCATTTTTTTAATTGGGAACTGATGTGCTTTTACTCAATTCGGGAACCTCACAAGCCAAATTTGTAGTATTTTGCACGAATTGCAAGAGATGTTTGAATGTCGACGGTTGAAGTGGAAGCTCGTATTGAGCTTGCTAGAGACTGATTTGCCAAGCCTTCGATAGCTCAGTTGGTAGAGCAGAGGACTGTAGTGGTAAAACAGGCATCCGTAGGTCACTGGTTCAAATCCAGATTGAAGGACTTTTGCCAAATGCAAATTTTATTGAATACTTGGAAAGTAAAATGCTTGGAAAATAAAATAACAGACAATTTATAATTATATTATATTTCATCACTGAAAATAGATGCCTTTTGCTTTGAGGCTGTGGCCACGTTATGTTTCTGTCCAACACCAATCTTCATTGGTTTCCTGTGAGGTGATTCGGATCCCCATCTCTTGCTATGAACTGGCAAAACAGCAGAATCCCCTTGACAATCTTGATTTCTCAAGGGAAATGAGAGAACAGTATACACCATCCAAGATATTAAAATATTGTCAAGGCCCAACACGGCTGAATACTCTGAGGAGATGGCCTGTGAGGCGCCGCCTTTCAACTTTTCCCCCTTAGTATGGTGGTCAGTAACATGCGGGAGACTGCGGAGGGGGTCATTTTTTTTCATTGGGAACTGATGTGCTTTTACTCAATTCGGGAACGTCACAAGCCAAATTTGTAGTATTTTGCACGAATTGCAAGAGATGTTTACAAGTCGACGGTTGAAGTGGAAGCTCGTATTGAGTTTGCTAGAGAACAATTTGCCAAGCCTTCGATAGCTCAGTTGGTAGAGCAGAGGACTGTAGTGGTAAAACAGGCATCCTTAGGTCGCTGGTTCAAATCCGGCTCGAAGGACTTTTGCCAAATGCACATTTTATTGAATACTTGGAAAGTAAAATACGTAAAATAACAGACAATTTATAATTATATTATATTTCATCACTGAAAATAGATGCCTTTTGCTTTGAGGCTGTGGCCACGTTATTTTTCTGTCCGACACCAATCTTCGTTGGTTTCCTGTGAGGTATTTTGGATCCCCATCTCTTGCTATGAACTGACAAAACAGCAGAATCCCCTTGACAATCTTGATTTCTCAAGGGAAATGGGAGAACACTATACACCATCCAAGATATTAAAATATTGTCAAGGCCCAACACAGCTGAATACTCTGAGGAGATGGCCTGTGAGGCGCCGCCTTTCAACTTTTCCCCCTTAGTATGGTGGTCATTAACATGCGGGAGACTGCGGAGGGGGTCATTTTTTTAATTGGGAACTGATGTGCTTTTACTCAATTCGGGAACCTCACAAGCCAAATTTGTAGTATTTTGCACGAATTGCAAGAGATGTTTACAAGTCGACGGTTGAAGTGGAAGCTCGTATTGAGTTTGCTAGAGTTGATTTGCCAAGCCTTTGATTGCTCAGTTGGTAGAGCAGAGGACTGTAGTGGTAAAACAGGCATCCTTAGGTATCTGGCTCAAAGGACTTTTGCCAAATGCACATTTTATTGAATACTTGGAAAGTAAAATACTTGGAAAGTAAAATAACAGACAATTTATAATTATATTATATTTCATCACTGAAAATAGATGCCTTTTGCTTTGAGGCTGTGGCCACGTTATTTTTCTGTCCAACACGAATCTTCATTGGTTTCCTGTCAGGTGTTTTGGATCCCCATCTCTTGCTATGAACTGGCAAAACAGCAGAATCCCCTTGACAATCTTGATTTCTCAAGGGAAATGAGAGAACACTATACACCATCCAAGATATTAAAATATTGTCAAGGCCCAACACGGCTGAATACTCTGAGGAGATGGCCTGTGAGGCGCCGCCTTTCAACTTTTCCCCCTTAGTATGGTGGTCATTAACATGCGGGAGACTGCGGAGGGGGTCATTTTTTAATTGGGAACTGATGTGCTTTTACTCAATTCGGGAACCTCACAAGCCAAATTTGTAGTATTTTGCACGAATTGCAAGAGATGTTTGAATGTCGACGGTTGAAGTGGAAGCTCGTATTGAGCTTGCTAGAGACTGATTTGCCAAGCCTTCGATAGCTCAGTTGGTAGAGCAGAGGACTGTAGTGGTAAAACAGGCATCCTTAGGTCGCTGGTTCAAATCCAGATTGAAGGACTTTTGCCAAATGCAAATTTTATTGAATACTTGGAAAGTAAAATGCTTGGAAAATAAAATAACAGACAATTTATAATTATATTATATTTCATCACTGAAAATAGATGCCTTTTGCTTTGAGGCTGTGGCCACGTTATGTTTCTGTCCAACACCAATCTTCATTGGTTTCCTGTGAGGTGATTCAGATCCCCATCTCTTGCTATGAACTGGCAAAACAGCAGAATCCCCTTGACAATCTTGATTTCTCAAGGGAAATGAGAGAACAGTATACACCATCCAAGATATTAAAATATTGTCAAGGCCCAACACGGCTGAATACTCTGAGGAGATGGCCTGTGAGGCGCCGCCTTTCAACTTTTCCCCCTTAGTATGGTGGTCAGTAACATGCGGGAGACTGCGGAGGGGGTCATTTTTTTTCATTGGGAACTGATGTGCTTTTACTCAATTCGGGAACGTCACAAGCCAAATTTGTAGTATTTTGCACGAATTGCAAGAGATGTTTACAAGTCGACGGTTGAAGTGGAAGCTCGTATTGAGTTTGCTAGAGAACAATTTGCCAAGCCTTCGATAGCTCAGTTGGTAGAGCGGAGGACTGTAGTGGTAAAACAGGCATCCTTAGGTCGCTGGTTCAAATCCGGCTCGAAGGACTTTTGCCAAATGCACATTTTATTGAATACTTGGAAAGTAAAATACGTAAAATAACAGACAATTTATAATTATATTATATTTCATCACTGAAAATAGATGCCTTTTGCTTTGAGGCTGTGGCCACGTTATTTTTCTGTCCGACACCAATCTTCGTTGGTTTCCTGTGAGGTATTTTGGATCCCCATCTCTTGCTATGAACTGACAAAACAGCAGAATCCCCTTGACAATCTTGATTTCTCAAGGGAAATGGGAGAACACTATACACCATCCAAGATATTAAAATATTGTCAAGGCCCAACACAGCTGAATACTCTGAGGAGATGGCCTGTGAGGCGCCGCCTTTCAACTTTTCCCCCTTAGTATGGTGGTCATTAACATGCGGGAGACTGCGGAGGGGGTCATTTTTTTAATTGGGAACTGATGTGCTTTTACTCAATTCGGGAACCTCACAAGCCAAATTTGTAGTATTTTGCACGAATTGCAAGAGATGTTTACAAGTCGACGGTTGAAGTGGAAGCTCGTATTGAGTTTGCTAGAGTTGATTTGCCAAGCCTTTGATAGCTCAGTTGGTAGAGCAGAGGACTGTAGTGGTAAAACAGGCATCCTTAGGTCGCTGGTTCAAATCTGGCTCAAAGGACTTTTGCCAAATGCACATTTTATTGAATACTTGGAAAGTAAAATACTTGGAAAGTAAAATAACAGACAATTTATAATTATATTATATTTCATCACTGAAAATAGATGCCTTTTGCTTTGAGGCTGTGGCCACGTTATTTTTCTGTCCAACACGAATCTTCATTGGTTTCCTGTCAGGTGTTTTGGATCCCCATCTCTTGCTATGAACTGGCAAAACAGCAGAATCCCCTTGACAATCTTGATTTCTCAAGGGAAATGAGAGAACACTATACACCATCCAAGATATTAAAATATTGTCAAGGCCCAACACGGCTGAATACTCTGAGGAGATGGCCTGTGAGGCGCCGCCTTTCAACTTTTCCCCCTTAGTATGGTGGTCATTAACATGCGGGAGACTGCGGAGGGGGTCATTTTTTTAATTGTGAACTGATGTGCTTTTACTCAATTCGGGAACCTCACAAGCCAAATTTGTAGTATTTTGCACGAATTGCAAGAGATGTTTACAAGTCGACGGTTGAAGTGGAAGCTCGTATTGAGTTTGCTAGAGAATGATTTGCCAAGCCTTCGAAAGCTCAGTTGGTAGAGCGGAGGACTGTAGTGGTACAACAGGCATCCTTAGGTCGCTGGTTCAAATCCGGCTCGAAGGACTTTTGCCAAATGCAAATTTTATTGAATACTTGGAAAGTAAAATACTTGGAAAGTAATATAACAGACAATTTATAATTATATTATATTTCATCACTGAAAATAGATGCCTTTTGCTTTGAGGCTGTGGCCACGTTATGTTTCTGTCCAACACGAATCTTCATTGGTTTCATGTGAGGTGTTTTGGATCCCCATCTCTTGCTATGAACTGGCAAAACAGCAGAATCCCCTTGACAATCTTGATTTCTCAAGGGAAATGAGAGAACACTATACACCATCCAAGATATTAAAATATTGTCAAGGCCCAACGCGGCTGAATACTCTGAGGAGATGGCCTGTGAGGTGCCGCCTTTCAACTTTTCCCCCTTAGTATGGTGGTCAGTAACATGCGGGAGACTGCGGAGGGGGTCATTTTTTTAATTGGGAATTGATGTGCTTTTACTCAATTCGGGAACCTCACAAGCCAAATTTGTAGTATTTTGCACGAATTGCAAGAGATGTTTACAAGTCGACGGTTGAAGTGGAAGCTCGTATTGAGTTTGCTAGAGTTGATTTGCCAAGCCTTTGATCGCTCAGTTGGTAGAGCAGAGGACTGTAGTGGTAAAACAGGCATCCTTAGGTCGCTGGTTCAATTCTGGCTCAAAGGACTTTTGCCAAATGCACATTTTATTGAATACTTGGAAAGTAAAATACTTGGAAAGTAAAATAACAGACAATTTATAATTATATTATATTTCATCACTGAAAATAGATGCCTTTTGCTTTGAGGCTGTGGCCACGTTATTTTTCTGTCCAACACGAATCTTCATTGGTTTCCTGTCAGGTGTTTTGGATCCCCATCTCTTGCTATGAACTGGCAAAACAGCAGAATCCCCTTGACAATCTTGATTTCTCAAGGGAAATGAGAGAACACTATACACCATCCAAGATATTAAAATATTGTCAAGGCCCAACACGGCTGAATACTCTGAGGAGATGGCCTGTGAGGCGCCGCCTTTCAACTTTTCCCCCTTAGTATGGTGGTCATTAACAGGCGGGAGACTGCGAAGGGGGTCATTTTTTTAATTGGGAACTGATGTGCTTTTACTCAATTCGGGAACCTCACAAGCCAAATTTGTAGTATTTTGCACGAATTGCAAGAGATGTTTGAATGTCGACGGTTGAAGTGGAAGCTCGTATTGAGCTTGCTAGAGACTGATTTGCCAAGCCTTCGATAGCTCAGTTGGTAGAGCAGCGGACTGTAGTGGTAAAACAGGCATCCTTAGGTCACTGGTTCAAATCCAGATTGAAGGACTTTTGCCAAATGCAAATTTTATTGAATACTTGGAAAGTAAAATGCTTGGAAAATAAAATAACAGACAATTTATAATTATATTATATTTCATCACTGAAAATAGATGCCTTTTGCTTTGAGGCTGTGGCCACGTTATGTTTCTGTCCAACACCAATCTTCATTGGTTTCCTGTGAGGTGATTCGGATCCCCATCTCTTGCTATGAACTGGCAAAACAGCAGAATCCCCTTGACAATCTTGATTTCTCAAGGGAAATGAGAGAACAGTATACACCATCCAAGATATTAAAATATTGTCAAGGCCCAACACGGCTGAATACTCTGAGGAGATGGCCTGTGAGGCGCCGCCTTTCAACTTTTCCCCCTTAGTATGGTGGTCAGTAACATGCGGGAGACTGCGGAGGGGGTCATTTTTTTTCATTGGGAACTGATGTGCTTTTACTCAATTCGGGAACGTCACAAGCCAAATTTGTAGTATTTTGCACGAATTGCAAGAGATGTTTACAAGTCGACGGTTGAAGTGGAAGCTCGTATTGAGTTTGCTAGAGAACGATTTGCCAAGCCTTCGATAGCTCAGTTGGTAGAGCGGAGGACTGTAGTGGTAAAACAGGCATCCTTAGGTCGCTGGTTCAAATCCGGCTCGAAGGACTTTTGCCAAATGCACATTTTATTGAATACTTGGAAAGTAAAATACATAAAATAACAGACAATTTATAATTATATTATATTTCATCACTGAAAATAGATGCCTTTTGCTTTGAGGCTGTGGCCACGTTATTTTTCTGTCCGACACCAATCTTCGTTGGTTTCCTGTGAGGTATTTTGGATCCCCATCTCTTGCTATGAACTGACAAAACAGCAGAATCCCCTTGACAATCTTGATTTCTCAAGGGAAATGGGAGAACACTATACACCATCCAAGATATTAAAATATTGTCAAGGCCCAACACAGCTGAATACTCTGAGGAGATGGCCTGTGAGGCGCCGCCTTTCAACTTTTCCCCCTTAGTATGGTGGTCATTAACATGCGGGAGACTGCGGAGGGGGTCATTTTTTTAATTGGGAACTGATGTGCTTTTACTCAATTCGGGAACCTCACAAGCCAAATTTGTAGTATTTTGCACGAATTGCAAGAGATGTTTACAAGTCGACGGTTGAAGTGGAAGCTCGTATTGAGTTTGCTAGAGTTGATTTGCCAAGCCTTTGATAGCTCAGTTGGTAGAGCAGAGGACTGTAGTGGTAAAACAGGCATCCTTAGGTCGCTGGTTCAAATCTGGCTCAAAGGACTTTTGCCAAATGCACATTTTATTGAATATTTGGAAAGTAAAATACTTGGAAAGTAAAATAACAGACAATTTATAATTATATTATATTTCATCACTGAAAATAGATGCCTTTTGCTTTGAGGCTGTGGCCACGTTATTTTTCTGTCCAACACGAATCTTCATTGGTTTCCTGTCAGGTGTTTTGGATCCCCATCTCTTGCTATGAACTGGCAAAACAGCAGAATCCCCTTGACAATCTTGATTTCTCAAGGGAAATGAGAGAACACTATACACCATCCAAGATATTAAAATATTGTCAAGGCCCAACACGGCTGAATACTCTGAGGAGATGGCCTGTGAGGCGCCGCCTTTCAACTTTTCCCCCTTAGTATGGTGGTCATTAACATGCGGGAGACTGCGGAGGGGGTCATTTTTTTAATTGGGAACTGATGTGCTTTTACTCAATTCGGGAACCTCACAAGCCAAATTTGTAGTATTTTGCACGAATTGCAAGAGATGTTTGAATGTCGACGGTTGAAGTGGAAGCTCGTATTGAGCTTGCTAGAGACTGATTTGCCAAGCCTTCGATAGCTCAGTTGGTAGAGCAGAGGACTGTAGTGGTAAAACAGGCATCCTTAGGTCGCTGGTTCAAATCCAGATTGAAGGACTTTTGCCAAATGCAAATTTTATTGAATACTTGGAAAGTAAAATGCTTGGAAAATAAAATAACAGACAATTCATAATTATATTATATTTCATCACTGAAAATAGATGCCTTTTGCTTTGAGGCTGTGGCCACGTTATGTTTCTGTCCAACACCAATCTTCATTGGTTTCCTGTGAGGTGATTCAGATCCCCATCTCTTGCTATGAACTGGCAAAACAGCAGAATCCCCTTGACAATCTTGATTTCTCAAGGGAAATGAGAGAACAGTATACACCATCCAAGATATTAAAATATTGTCAAGGCCCAACACGGCTGAATACTCTGAGGAGATGGCCTGTGAGGCGCCGCCTTTCAACTTTTCCCCCTTAGTATGGTGGTCAGTAACATGCGGGAGACTGCGGAGGGGGTCATTTTTTTTCATTGGGAACTGATGTGCTTTTACTCAATTCGGGAACGTCACAAGCCAAATTTGTAGTATTTTGCACGAATTGCAAGAGATGTTTACAAGTCGACGGTTGAAGTGGAAGCTCGTATTGAGTTTGCTAGAGGACGATTTGCCAAGCCTTCGATAGCTCAGTTGGTAGAGCAGAGGACTGTAGTGGTAAAACAGGCATCCTTAGGTCGCTGGTTCAAATCTGGCTCGAAGGACTTTTGCCAAATGCACATTTTATTGAATACTTGGAAAGTAAAATACGTAAAATAACAGACAATTTATAATTATATTATATTTCATCACTGAAAATAGATGCCTTTTGCTTTGAGGCTGTGGCCACGTTATTTTTCTGTCCGACACCAATCTTCGTTGGTTTCCTGTGAGGTATTTTGGATCCCCATCTCTTGCTATGAACTGACAAAACAGCAGAATCCCCTTGACAATCTTGATTTCTCAAGGGAAATGGGAGAACACTATACACCATCCAAGATATTAAAATATTGTCAAGGCCCAACACAGCTGAATACTCTGAGGAGATGGCCTGTGAGGCGCCGCCTTTCAACTTTTCCCCCTTAGTATGGTGGTCATTAACATGCGGGAGACTGCGGAGGGGGTCATTTTTTTAATTGGGAACTGATGTGCTTTTACTCAATTCGGGAACCTCACAAGCCAAATTTGTAGTATTTTGCACGAATTGCAAGAGATGTTTACAAGTCGACGGTTGAAGTGGAAGCTCGTATTGAGTTTGCTAGAGTTGATTTGCCAAGCCTTTGATAGCTCAGTTGGTAGAGCAGAGGACTGTAGTGGTAAAACAGGCATCCTTAGGTCGCTGGTTCAAATCTGGCTCAAAGGACTTTTGCCAAATGCACATTTTATTGAATACTTGGAAAGTAAAATACTTGGAAAGTAAAATAACAGACAATTTATAATTATATTATATTTCATCACTGAAAATAGATGCCTTTTGCTTTGAGGCTGTGGCCACGTTATTTTTCTGTCCAACACGAATCTTCATTGGTTTCCTGTCAGGTGTTTTGGATCCCCATCTCTTGCTATGAACTGGCAAAACAGCAGAATCCCCTTGACAATCTTGATTTCTCAAGGGAAATGAGAGAACACTATACACCATCCAAGATATTAAAATATTGTCAAGGCCCAACACGGCTGAATACTCTGAGGAGATGGCCTGTGAGGCGCCGCCTTTCAACTTTTCCCCCTTAGTATGGTGGTCATTAACATGCGGGAGACTGCGGAGGGGGTCATTTTTTTAATTGGGAACTGATGTGCTTTTACTCATTTCGGGAACCGCACAAGTCAAATTTGTAGTATTTTGCACGAATTGCAAGAGATGTTTGAATGTCGACGGTTGAAGTGGAAGCTCGTATTGAGCTTGCTAGACACTGATTTGCCAAGCCTTCGATAGCTCAGTTGTTAGAGCGGAGGACTGTAGTGGTAAAACAGGCATCCTTAGGTCGCTGGTTCAAATCCGGCTCGAAGGACTTTTGCCAAATGCACATTTTATTGAATACTTGGAAAGTAAAATACTTGGAAAGTAAAATAACAGACAATTTATAATTATATTATATTTCATCACTGAAAATAGATGCCTTTTGCTTTGAGGCTGTGGCCACGTTATTTTTCTGTCCGACACCAATCTTCGTTGGTTTCCTGTGAGGTGTTTTGGATCCCCATCTCTTGCTATGAACTGACAAAACAGCAGAATCCCCTTGACAATCTTGATTTCTCAAGGGAAATGGGAGAACACCATACACCATCCAAGATATTAAAATATTGTCAAGGCCGAACACTGATGAATACTCTGAGGAGATGGCCTGTGAGGCGCCGCCTTTCAACTTTCCCTCCTTAGTATGGTGGTCAGTAACATGCGGGAGACTGCAGAGGCGGTCACTTTTTTAATTGGTAACTGATGTGCGTTTACTCAATTCGGGAACCTCACAAGCCAAATTTGTAGTATTTTGCACGAATTGCAAGAGATGTTTGCATGTCGACGGTTGAAGTGGAAGCTCGAATTGAGCTTGCTAGAGAACGGTTTGTCAAGCCTTAGATAGCTCAGTTGGTAGAGGATAGGACTGTAGTGGTAAAACAGGCATCCTTAGGTCGCTGGTTCAAATCCGGCTCGAAGGACTTTTGCCAAATGCAAATTTTATTGAATACCTGGAAAGTAAAATACTTGGAAAATAACATAACAGACAATTTATAATTATATTATATTTCATCACTGAAAATAGATGCCTTTTGCTTTGAGGCTGTGGCCACATTATTTTTCTGTCCAACACCAATCTTCTTTGGTTTCCTGTGAGGTGTTTTTTTGATCCCCATCTCTTGCTATGAACTGGCAAAACAGCATAATCCCCTTGACAATCTTGATTTCTCAAGGAAAATGAGAGAACACTATACACCATCCAAGATATTAAAATATTGTCAAGGCCCAACGCAGCTGAATACTCTGAGGAGATGGCCTGTGAGGTGCCGCCTTTCAACTTTTCCCCCTTAGTATGGTGGTCAGTAACATGCGGGAGACTGCGGAGGGGGTCATTTTTTTAATTGGGAACTGATGTGCTTTTACTCAATTCGGGAACCTCACAAGCCAAATTTGTAGTATTTTGCACGAATTGCAAGAGATGTTTACAAGTCGACGGTTGAAGTGGAAGCTCGTATTGAGTTTGCTAGAGTTGATTTGCCAAGCCTTTGATAGCTCAGTTGGTAGAGCAGAGGACTGTAGTGGTAAAACAGGCATCCTTAGGTCGCTGGTTCAAATCTGGCTCAAAGGACTTTTGCCAAATGCACATTTTATTGAATACTTGGAAAGTAAAATACTTGGAAAGTAAAAAACAGACAATTTATAATTATATTATATTTCATCACTGAAAATAGATGCCTTTTGCTTTGAGGCTGTGGCCACGTTATTTTTCTGTCCAACACGAATCTTCATTGGTT
The DNA here is from genome assembly GCF_040938575.1 of Ambystoma mexicanum. Taxonomy (NCBI): domain Eukaryota; kingdom Metazoa; phylum Chordata; class Amphibia; order Caudata; family Ambystomatidae; genus Ambystoma; species Ambystoma mexicanum. The sequence goes on along the minus strand of NC_090921.1, from coordinate 1,025,448,122 downwards.
TCCTGTCAGGTGTTTTGGATCCCCATCTCTTGCTATGAACTGGCAAAACAGCAGAATCCCCTTGACAATCTTGATTTCTCAAGGGAAATGAGAGAACACTATACACCATCCAAGATATTAAAATATTGTCAAGGCCCAACACGGCTGAATACTCTGAGGAGATGGCCTGTGAGGCGCCGCCTTTCAACTTTTCCCCCTTAGTATGGTGGTCATTAACATGCGGGAGACTGCGGAGGGGGTCATTTTTTTAATTGTGAACTGATGTGCTTTTACTCAATTCGGGAACCTCACAAGCCAAATTTGTAGTATTTTGCACGAATTGCAAGAGATGTTTACAAGTCGACGGTTGAAGTGGAAGCTCGTATTGAGTTTGCTAGAGAATGATTTGCCAAGCCTTCGAAAGCTCAGTTGGTAGAGCGGAGGACTGTAGTGGTACAACAGGCATCCTTAGGTCGCTGGTTCAAATCCGGCTCGAAGGACTTTTGCCAAATGCAAATTTTATTGAATACTTGGAAAGTAAAATACTTGGAAAGTAATATAACAGACAATTTATAATTATATTATATTTCATCACTGAAAATAGATGCCTTTTGCTTTGAGGCTGTGGCCACGTTATGTTTCTGTCCAACACGAATCTTCATTGGTTTCATGTGAGGTGTTTTGGATCCCCATCTCTTGCTATGAACTGGCAAAACAGCAGAATCCCCTTGACAATCTTGATTTCTCAAGGGAAATGAGAGAACACTATACACCATCCAAGATATTAAAATATTGTCAAGGCCCAACGCGGCTGAATACTCTGAGGAGATGGCCTGTGAGGTGCCGCCTTTCAACTTTTCCCCCTTAGTATGGTGGTCAGTAACATGCGGGAGACTGCGGAGGGGGTCATTTTTTTAATTGGGAATTGATGTGCTTTTACTCAATTCGGGAACCTCACAAGCCAAATTTGTAGTATTTTGCACGAATTGCAAGAGATGTTTACAAGTCGACGGTTGAAGTGGAAGCTCGTATTGAGTTTGCTAGAGTTGATTTGCCAAGCCTTTGATCGCTCAGTTGGTAGAGCAGAGGACTGTAGTGGTAAAACAGGCATCCTTAGGTCGCTGGTTCAATTCTGGCTCAAAGGACTTTTGCCAAATGCACATTTTATTGAATACTTGGAAAGTAAAATACTTGGAAAGTAAAATAACAGACAATTTATAATTATATTATATTTCATCACTGAAAATAGATGCCTTTTGCTTTGAGGCTGTGGCCACGTTATTTTTCTGTCCAACACGAATCTTCATTGGTTTCCTGTCAGGTGTTTTGGATCCCCATCTCTTGCTATGAACTGGCAAAACAGCAGAATCCCCTTGACAATCTTGATTTCTCAAGGGAAATGAGAGAACACTATACACCATCCAAGATATTAAAATATTGTCAAGGCCCAACACGGCTGAATACTCTGAGGAGATGGCCTGTGAGGCGCCGCCTTTCAACTTTTCCCCCTTAGTATGGTGGTCATTAACAGGCGGGAGACTGCGAAGGGGGTCATTTTTTTAATTGGGAACTGATGTGCTTTTACTCAATTCGGGAACCTCACAAGCCAAATTTGTAGTATTTTGCACGAATTGCAAGAGATGTTTGAATGTCGACGGTTGAAGTGGAAGCTCGTATTGAGCTTGCTAGAGACTGATTTGCCAAGCCTTCGATAGCTCAGTTGGTAGAGCA